>NC_067139.1:61883949-62183949 GCF_903995435.1 Acomys russatus | reverse complement strand
TTTTCTCCAAAACAAATTGCAGATCTATCTGTAAATCTTAAAACTACGAAATACCCTCTTCCCTTTGTTCTCACAGTACCACCTCTAGTCCCTGGCAAGAACTAGTCTGATATTTTTTTCTCTAGTTCTATAATTTTTTTTATTGTTTGGGACGAGATTTTAAAAAAAAAAGTCATTTTTTAAACATTCCTTTAAACTATTACGTGTATCTCATTTGTTTTTATTGTGAGTAGGATTTTCATATTAAGGCACCAAAGATGTCTCAGGGACATGACTACTCAAGAAACATTTTACTTCCTTTGGATCTTCATCATTCAAAATAAAACCCTTTAACAACAACAAAACCCACATTAAAAAAAAAAAAATACCTCCGCTAAAACATCAGGAAAAAAAATCTCAGGGAAATAAGCTGAAGAAAGGCATAGAATTTCTGGAAATTTAAGGCGCAGATACTTGAGCTGACTTTTATCCAGGAAGGCATTAGAACATTTTATTTTGTGTATATAAATTCTGCACGCATGTCTGTGCTACAGCTTCATGCATTTGCCATGGAACTCAGAACATTGGATCTCCTGGAACTGAAGTTGCAGATGATCATGAGCCTCCATGTGGGTTCTGGAAATTGAATCCATGTCCTCTGGAAAAGCAGCCAGTGTTATTAACTGCTGAGCCATTTCTTCAGCCTCAAGCAGCATTTGAGGGACTTGAATATATAAGAATGTCTTTCTTGGATGATGAGTTTTTGACAAGTCTTCTGTTATTTGTAACTATTTTAATTGTAAAACACATAAAATTTATCATTAGTATACATACAATATTATGTTCCCATCACCAACTACTACATAGTTCCAAATATTTTCTGACCTCAAAAGGATATCCTGTGTCTGTGAAATAGTCATTGTCTGTCCCTCCTACCCTTGCTCCTGACTGCTCCCGATATAGTTTTTCTCTCTGTAGATCCAACTGTCTTGATTATTTTATGTAGTGTAGCCATATAGTTATATGTCTAACTTAAGTAATGTCCTCAAAATTTATGCATGCTTGTATCCTCTGTCACTGCTTCATTTCCAAATCATACTCCATTGCATGTATGTACCATAGTTGATTTATTCTTTCATCATGAGCTTGAGTTACTTATAGCTAATATGTTACTTAATGCTAATATGAACATTTCATTTATGCATTTTTGGGAGCATCATTTTTTTCTAGTTCTTTTGAGTATAGATTTAGCACTGAAGGGTTTTAACTTACTGAGATACTCACTTGTCATACAATGTTTTCATCATCTTCTCTTTCTGCTAGAGATGTATAAGGACTGATTTCTCCATTATCTCCAGCCGATGCTTATTATCTGTCTTTGTGTGTTATAGCCATCCTAATGAGTATGAAGTTGTGTCCTCTAGTGAGGGAGGATGTACTTATATTAAAATAATTGCGTCATTTCCTTTCCTCCCTCCACTTGCTCCCAGGAACCGTTCTCTCAAATTTATGGCCTTAAAAAAAGTGTGAGTCTATTTCCAAATATATAAATACAAACTGCTGAGTTTCTACACTGTTACTTGTATGTGTATGTTCCAGGGCTGACAATTTGGTATTAATTAACCAATTGGTGTGCTCTTCCTGGGGAATGGCCGTTTCTCTTGCTGTCCTTAGTTGCCTATAAGTCCTTGTCTAGGGTTGAGGCACCATGGGTTTCCTCCCTTCTATGTTAGCATGTCTACTGGTGCCACCATTTTTCAGGTTTTTTGTTTTGTGGTTTTGATTTACACTTGTCAGATTGTTAATGAGTTACCACTTTGCAAGTACTTACTGCCATTTGTATATCTTCTCTGGACAGTTGTGGTTTAGCCTATGCTTTCATGTTAAACTGTCTGAACTCTACGTGTACTTTAGATGTTAGTTACTTTAGAAACAAACAAGTTTTTCAGTTTCAGATATTTTCACCTGTCCTTTGGATTGTCTTTTGCTTCATTTGATGGATGGATTTTAATTTTGTTCAAGTCTGGATTGTCTACATATTTTCATCTATTATTTATTCTTTAGGTTTCTTGTCTAAAACTCATAGTCAAATCCAGAGTCATGAAGATCCTTTTCTTTTGTTTTATAGTTTTCGCTTGTAGGCATAGGTCTGTGATTGTTCCCATTAGTTTTTAAACATAGGTCAGTAGGACTACTTGACTTTTCGCTTGTTTAACGTAGTTTCCAACACAATTATTGAAGACAACTGTTTTTATACTGAGCTGTCACAGCACCCTCGTCAAAAATCAATTAATCATTGGTGTGTGCATTTATTTCTGGACTTTGGCTTCTATTATATTTATCTATATTGTTTGTTCTTATACCAGAACAATGCAAAGTTTTATTTCTGTAATTAGGTATTAAGTTTTGGAATCAGTGTGTGTCTTCTAACTTCATTTTGTGTTTTCAAAGACTTAACTTTTGATAATTTTTCATTATTTGGCATTTTGTCATTAATTTTTATTCTCTGTCTCTTTACTCAAGCCTTTACTGTCATTTTCTTAGTTTCTTTGTGTGCAGTTCATGGTTCCAATTTAGATATAGCTTAGTTGTGTCATTGTTAAGAAAGCCTGTCACACATAAATTTTTAATTTTTAGTGCTGGGGATCAAATGCTATGGATAGTTTCATCAACTTCAATTGTTCCAATGTTTAAATTACACACATTTATTTATATTGTCTGTGTCTATAGAGTTTTCTAGTAAAGTTAAGAGGATTTGCCCTTTTAGATACTATTAAAATACAAAAACTTAAATGTTGTAATATTGGAAAGGGGGTAGAAAATAGGCAATGGAAAAAATAGAGAGCCTAGAATCACCGATCTGTGTATATGAGTAAATCCTACATGACAGAATACCATTGCAAAAGGTCATTAATGCAGGTTGCCCTTCAGCTAACAGTACCCAGATAATTGGATATACATTGGATATCCAAAGGTATATCCAAAAATAGAATGTCTCCTTCATACCAAGTGAAGATCAATTACAGACTGAATGAATATCTTTATGTTAAAGATTGTAACTGTAGTGCTCTTAAAATATGAAGGAAGAAAAATATGCAAATGGAAAAGAGATTCTTAATCAAGACTCTAAAAGCACTGATCTTGGCAAAGTGGGGGGTGAATAGTTATTTGAAACACCTAATTTGAAAGGCATTTATCAAGAAAATGTAAAGAAATTTAATAAATCAACTAGAAAAAACTTGAGAAAAATTGACAGGTAAATAGACATGAAATATGCCCAATCTTATTAGTACTCAGAAAAGTACAATTGAAGCCTTGAAAACAAGCAAATACGAAGAAGAAAGAAAACTTAGAGTTGGAAAAGTTGATATTCTAGTTGGAAACTAATTTCCTGTTACCTAGTAAAGTGTGCTTATGTATGCTGTCAACCAGCATTTAACTCCCAGACTTCCTAGAAAATAGGGCAAATACTTTAGGAAGGTTAAGCAAATGTAGGCATGCTGTAGCATTACTTTGATCACAGTGCATGCGTACAGTGGACTACCGCTGTACACAATACCACAATACAAAGTAGTTGATGAGGTAGTTATACATATGCATTAAGTGTGGATTCTGTTTGGGTTCACCATCTCATTGCCTTTCCAGTCACACACTGTTATATCTTCTATTTTAGATTCTTTCTCATTTAATGTATATATTGCCACAAATCTATTGATTGCTTACAGTATTGACCAAATCTTTTCCTTATTTCCATTGACCTGTCCAAGTTCTCTAGGCTCTGTGGTGTAGACAAAGTCCATTCTATCTTTCTATACTTTCTAAAGATTTTTTGAAATGTTTTCAAACAGTCCAGTCAGCTGTTTGTTTTTCAGCAGTTGCTGGATTTGCTTTGTATTCTTTTTCTCCCACAATTCACCCCCTTTACTCACATCACATTTCTTTTTCCTTCTGAACAGTGAATCTCAGAAAGAAGAAATACTAATGTTTTCAGACTAAATTTTTAGCTGATATTTCTGTAACAGTATTGCATTTGTACTTTTTCTAACTCTTGTTTCTGCTTTCTTAGACTTCTGTGCCATAACCTAGTCTCTGTGTTCTTGCAGTCAGTTATCATCTGTTTTCCCTTCATGGGAAAAATACAAATGAAAACACTTTCTTGTTACGCTGATAGGTTTTGGAGCAGTGTGCCTGAGATCATCACACTTCAGAAGTAAAAGCAGTCACACCAGTAATTAATAATATGAAAACATTATTTTGTACAAGAGAAATACACCTCCTAATTGAGAATGAACCCAATATTGTTATTCTATTTCAAGTTATTCGTAGCTTCTAACAGTTTCATACCCTGTTTTCTGACTTTCAATAGCGATCGGGTTGATTTGAGTACTCTGAAGTGGTTTGCATTCTTTTTACAGGGTCTTTCTACTTTATGTTTGTGTTTACTTTAGCCTGAACTGTGTAGGTTTGCCTCAGCCCTGTAGGTAAGCTGGATGAGAGGCTAGCAGGACCACAATTACTGCTCTGCCCCAATTCTTCATAGATGCTCAGGCTGCTGGTCTCAGCCCTCTCTACCACTCTGCCGGCAACTAGCCACCCCATTTTGTTTTCTGTCTATTCTCCTTCAGGCCTTCCTTATGGTCTGCAATGTTTGTTTAAATTCAGGTTATATGGTTTAAAACAAAACAAAACACTGTGAGTGCTTATGTTCTCATCTTTACTTTTCTATAATATCTGATTTCCATTAAAATTTGTGACTATTCTGTCATTCATATTTCTTGACATCTTGATTTTTCTGCTTTTATGGATTATAATATACTGTTCCCATTAATATTTCTCTTATAATTAAGCTTACTATTATCTACTAGGTGGCTCATGTGCACCACTTTGGCTCAAATTGACATTTGCCAGCCATTGTTCATCATATCAAAAGTAAAGACAGTGCATTACATACTTAGGAGATTTTATATTTTACTTTTGACAGCTGAGTTGGAGCAGACATGATGGTGTACTTCTGTATTCATAGCACTTAGGAGGTGGAATTGGGAGAATGTTGAGTTTGAGGCCAGCCTGAACTATGTATGTATGAAGTGTTGGAACTAGTAGATACATTTCTTTTTAGGTAGTGAGACAGGATCTTGATATTGTAGTTCAGACTCGTCTTTAATTCTTTATCTTGACCACACTAGCTTTGAATTTGTTCACTGCCTCTTCCTCTACAGTGCTGGAACTACAGGCTTGAACCACTATGTCTTGTCTGTCTTTATAAAAGCCTCTGATTTATCTTTGAGTCCTTTTGATAAACTATGTAAATAGGAAATATGATCGTTACCCAGTTTTCTTAAGGAAACAGGTTTTTAAATGTTGATTATTTGGGATTCCGACATCATGCACCCTGAGCACTTACCTCCCAGTCCTCTCATGTTCATTCCCCTTCCTCATGACCTCCCCCCTTCCCCCGCCCCCAAAAAAGTCTTTTTTTCGATGTCCATATACTTACTCACTGGAGCGTTCTCATATTCCTATTGGCCAGCTCCCACAGGGGAGGATGAGCCTTTCTCTGCCTGCATCCATGCTGGAACAACTGAGGAAAGCCTTGTCTCCATGTGGCTGCTGGGAGAAGCAGGCCCAGCTCTCCCATGCTCATGGACATCAACATAGCTTCAAGCAGCAGCCCAGATCACAAGACATCTTCATGGGCTTTGTAGTAACATGAGCCACATCAACAGGGCCCCTTGCGACTATCAGGACCACTGAATGACTCATGGCCCTCAATGACTGCATGAACCCCAGGCCTCAACATGGCCTCAGGTGGCTTCCCGTACCATTTATATCAATAAACATGGCCCCCTGAGGCAGCAAAACCTGAGGACATCATCAAGGTCAGCAGTACAGACTACAAACATCCACATGGTTCACAGGCTTCCTCGTAGCCTGGGCCTCAGCATCAACCACAGACACCAACATGGCCTATTGTGGTATCACAGGCCACAGTGATCCTTTAAGGATGTCTGATCTCAGGCCTCCTCCATTGCCCAGAACCAGGATAATCCTACAGCAGGGTGGCAGGTTCAGGGGCTGAGTCTTCCTCTGAATAAGCTCCAGGCTGCTGTACACTGTCCCACAAACCCACTGGGCCATGATAGGACGTTAACCTCAGCCCTGTCTCTCACCTGTCATCACTGTCATGTCTCCAGTTCTGCTTCTCTCCACAGTGCACACAACAATCTCTTTTTCTGTTTTTCCCACCTCTTTATGTGTGTGTTCATCGTAGTACCTACCACCTCATGCTACAAGGTGGCTGGCACGCCTGAACCATAACAGTTTTAAATGTTACAAAAGAAGCACTTAATTTCTCTGTATGTATAGAATCGTTTTTCTAGCTGGGCAGTCTTTGGTCCTTTTTGCTGTTAAGAAGCTATTATGCAGTCTAAACAGTTTGGGGAGTTCTATCTATTCATATAAAATGATTATAACTTTTGACTAAACCTCTGATGTACCTTTGTGCTTACGATGTCATTCTCCCATGACTGTGAGTAAACTTACATCCCTCATGCGACCTTATATTTTTTCCTACACATTGATTAGATGCTGAAATTCTTATGTTTTATGAATTATCAAGTATCATAAATATTGTTGTCTTATTTATACCATGTTGTCGTGTATAAAAATTCACAGACTTTGATTTTTTTTATAACCATTTTTGTTTTGTTTTGTTTTGTTTTGTTTGGAGACAAGGTTTTTCTCTATAACAGCTCTGCCTGTCCAGGAACTCTCTATGTAGACTAGGTGGGCCTTGAACTCACAGAGATCTGCTTGCCTCTGCCTCCTGAGTGGTGAGATTAAAGACATGTGCTATCATGCCCAGCCTTGACTTACAATATATGATAACCAAATGGTAAAGAGATTCATATTGTGTCTTTTGGAGGAAATTTATTAGTATTTGTCGGTAAAGAATCTTTTACAAATTATTTTTGTCTGCTCGTTTTCTAGAATTAGTATGAAAGCTTATGTAACCTGAAAATGTTTAGATATAAGAAAGGAATTTCAAGCTATGAGCATGTTTAATGGTTTACAGTTGTGAAATGGTGATTAATTATTGAGTCAACTTAATCTAAATATTAATTGTTTATTTTCATACTTGAGGGTTACTGTATGTGGTCATGATCCATCATGGAACTCAGTTTGGAAAACACTGCCATGCAGATTGAAAGTAAAGTTTTGCCCTAGGTGTTGTATTCTAGAATTGGTTATTTTAACAGGTTTATTGTGGGTTAGTGGCAGCCTTGTAAAAAACAAATAGTAAAACTTGGTTTCTTGCATCTTAAGTGCTTATATAGTTACTAAATTCTGTTTTCTGAACTTAAAATTTTTAACTGATTGGAAGGTGTTGACTGAGAACTGAGTGAGAACCAAGAACTGTCTGAGGTATGACTGACAAGGAAAGTAGTATTGGTTGGGATCTCTCTCTCTCTCTCCCTCTGTCTCTCTGTCTCTCTCTCTCTCTCTCTCCTCCCCCCCCTCCCTCCCTCCCTCCCTCCCTCTCTCTCTGTGTGTGTGTCTTCTTAAAATTAAGATCATATTAGTAACTAGTAATTTTACCAGTGGTCAGGGACTTGTGTTTCCAGGTTATTGGCCTCTTTTTCAAGGAATTGAAACTAAGCCCACACATGTCTGCAAAAGTACTATGGAAACTTTATTTAAAACAAAGCAATAGGAAATACTAGAGTCCACGGCAAGGGAACCACCTAGATGTATGAGTAAAGATATTTAGGAACCCAATGATTTTCAGGGCTTCCTCTTTTGGAGTTCAAAGGAGGAGTTTGGTTACCTGGGGTGTCTTGAAGTTTGTTCTGTTTTAATTTATAGATTAAATTGCTCATGTCTCTTCCCATAGTGCCACTGATTTTAATTGTATGCATACACAACTATGTAGAAAGTATATGATGGCTACTAGAGAGATTCTTCCTCAAAGTTCACTTGAGAACACCATTTTGCCTTATTGCATGCTCACCCAAAAATTGTTCCATGTTACTCAGCTTTTCCCTACTTCTGCTTGTCTTAGTTATGGTTCAGTGCGTAAGTGTGTTTACCTTCAAGCTGATGGACTGAGTTCAATCCTCAGGACCCACATGGTAGAAGGAGAGACTGGACTCTTATGAGCTATTTCTGATCCACATTGTGTACCGTGGGCACCCATACACATATACACTAAATAAATAAATAAATAAATAATGTAATATATACACCATTTTTTCAAGTTAACTATTCAGAGAATATCACTAACCAAGATACATAATTTATCCTTGATAATAAGAGCATTGTAATATATGAAAAATCTATACAAGTATAATTTTATAACTAACCATGACTATTATGAAAAGTGTTCATAAGCACTAATGACTTAGTTGCTTCATTTATATTGAATTGTCTACATGTTTTTTATATTTTATTTCTAAATTGTGTGCATGTGTGGCCTGCCTTGTATGTGTGACTGCAAGTACTATTGGAGTACAGAGAGAGCATTAGATCCCTTGGAGCTGGATTTACAGACAGCTGTGAGTCACCAGATGTGGGTACTGGGAATAACCTGGTCCTCTTGGAAAAGCAGTATACACTCTTAACCACTAAGCTATCTCTCTAGTGCCGCATATTTTATTTTTGCAGAACTAAGAAATTTGACATTTCTTGGTTGACAAAACAAGGTTCAGTTAGAGCCAGAGTGGTGAGATGGAGTGTTGCCCCTCACTCAGCCAGCAAGAAAGATGCGACCACCAGTTCTTCTCCAAGCAGTTTATTCAAGCTCTTCTGGCAAACAACTCCCCTGAACCACACCCGTCACGCACTAATAAGGCATACTATCATCCAATCCATTCACACCACGTCTCGCAACCTCATAGGCCCACGAAGGCGGAACTACCGCAGGCAGTGGGCTATATCCAAATAAGGACTTGTTTGTCTTTTACCGAGGCTGCTCTGGCGACGTGCCAGGCGCCATCTTAGGGTGTGGTCCTTGGGGGCTCTCCACAATGGAGAGTTAAGAGTATGTACTGTTCTTCCAGAGGACCAGAAATTGGTTCTCAGAATTGGTTCTCAATAGCCGCTCCAGGGGATCTGATACCTTCTTCTAGCTTCTACATGCACTCGTACTCAAATGTGCATCTTACACACACACACACACACACACACCACTTAAAACATTTTTAAATCTTTTTTAAAAGTTTAGTCAAATACATACCGTATTTTTCAGACTATAAGATGCACCTGACTATAAGACTCACCCAGTTTTTAGAACAGTAAAAACAGCAATAGACCATAAGGTGCACCCTAATCCCACCCCTCTTTTTTGGAGAGAAATGCATCTTACGGTCTGAAAAAATGGTAGATAACTTTAATACAATATAAAAGCTATTGAGTATCCTAAGAAGTATAGCTAATTCAGCAAAAGGACATCATTTTCTGACTTTATATAATACCTTACATTTGAATAGTTGAAGATAGTACATTTCACTTAAGGCTAGAGGCATAAAGACAGAAAGGTTTGGTTTATTCAAGAAATATAAAGAAGTTAACTGTTGTAAAGGTAATATTTTGAGCAGAGGGAAGAGCTAATATTTCTTGCAGTCAATACATACTGACAAAAATTAAGCTAAAATATATAGGGAACATTTAAAAAATGATTGAAGTGGCTTAGAGGAGAAATGGGCATGAAGTCAGGCAGTTATCTATAGAAACAGAAAAGCCAACTTACCAAGATAATTAGAATAAATTAAGCAATGTTTGACAAACACTTAGATTAATTTACTAGAAAATATCTTGAGTGTCTGCTCTGTAATTCCAGGAACACAACTATGAACAAAAATATATTCAGCCTTTAAAGAGGTTTTAGTCCTATGACTCTCAGACACTTAGACTTTAGGATAGTACATGTGCTAGCACTCAGGAAAGCCATGTGTGCCTGAGAGTATGTGTACTACTGCTTGATCTCAGTGGTGAGGGAGGAATGTGTTTAAAACAAAGCAAAACTGACCTATATTGGTTTGGAAGTAAGAGAGATTGTGAATCTGCTTAAAGCCAGTCATTGTGGATGGATCCTGGAACTGAAGAGGGAGGAGAGGCTTATAAGAGAGGAGCTGAAGGCTTAGAGACAGAAGGAGCTATGGTTTGATTTAAAGCAAGAGAGATTCTGGGTCAAATTGCATGTTAGATGAATTACTTTAGTTAAGGTTTTAGTCATAAGTAAAAACTCAGGCAAAGGGCACAGAAAGTGACTCAGAGAAGCTTAACATATGTAAAGCTGGGAGTGGCCCTGGACCTGTCAGAGGTTTGGATCAGACAAGGTCTTCAATTAAGCAGCTGTTACATGGCTTGCTGTCTTTCCTTTTCTCTTTTGTCTGCTTTGTGTGCATTGGCTACTCTGCTTCTCTAACTACAAAGCTAACTAAACCTTCACCAGCTTTCCTCATATTACTGATCCCCTGGACTGATTCTTAGTGGTTTCTTAAATCAATTATCTACTGTTGATCTGCTCAGGTGTGTGTGTGTGTGTGTGTGTGTGTGTGTGTTGTATAGCATTACAAAATTACTGCTACAAAGCGTATCCTCTCATAGTTAAGGCATGCATTAAGTTTTATGATGGGCAGACTTCAGTAAGAACTTTAGACAATCATTCAGGCTGCAAATTACAGAATAGGTAACAGAAGAGCCAGAGGCCCCCTTTAGGGAGAGTACAGGAATCCAGGCACTAGGTAATGTCAGACTATTGAATAAGAGAATGGATTTGTGGCTGATAAAGTTTGAATCTCCAGAACAAGCTGGATGTGAAGAGTCAAGGATATGTTTCTGTCTTGCTTGACTACAGAGATGGTGTTGTAGTTTCTGAGCTGGAAGATCATAGGAGAAGCAGATTTAGTGGGCGTTGAAGGAAATGATTATTTTTGTACATGAAATTTGAGGTAGCTTTGAGATACCAAAGTGTTTGGTAGACCCTTGAATGTGTGTCCGAAGTAGAAGAAAAGCTCAACAGTAAACAAATACTTGAAACTCTTGAACCTCTATTGGTAGATGAAATACCTCTGGGAATATATAACAAAAGACAGGCAGGACCAAGACAGCCTTGAAGGACATCTAGTTTGAAGGCTAATGAAGAACAAAGGCTGCAAAGGAGACTGACTGGACAGGAACAGAAAGGAATGAGTATACAGTATTTTTAGGAACCCAGACAAGAGCATGGCAGGCGGGAGACTGTCTGGACTTTTTTTGTCAGGTTGGAAACAAAATTGGGGAGATACAATCTGTGAAGGCAGTGTAAAACAATCAGATCCTCTTAAGCACATTTAAAAGGAGTAAGGTGCTTGCTTGTGAGCATTAAACAATTTTATGAAACAACTCAAGAGAGAGAGAGTAATAAGTACACCCAGTAGGCCACTGATTAAGGTTCTTGATGTCTCTCCAAAGGGTTCAGGAGATGGGAGAGCAGATTACTAGCAATAATATATTACTATATGCTACTGTTTATCTCTCAACTATGCTGTTGATAACATTTTTAAAAATCTTAGTAGTTTATATTAGGAAAAAGTATTAGCCATGTTCTGGCTTTTTAAATTGGAATATACTAATGATTTAATAATTTCCTCATGGTTATTACTGAAGACTCGAATACTCTCAGAGCCATTTGAATTCTCTTAGGACCATTTGTTCTTGTGAAGCCAGAATGCTGTTTGAGTTTGCATTGTTTGTCATTGTATTAAGCTACAATATTTTTATTCAAGGTCTTTTTTTTTTTTTTTTCTTCATAAAGCACTTCACTGTGTTAGAACTTAGAAGATTATAGAGGCTCTGTTTGGTATATGTGAGAAGGATGTGTTTCTCATGCTGTGTTTTAGCAGGAAAATAAAAATCTGTGGATCTAGTCACCAAAATGTGTGATGCTCTCTTGCCACTGGAAGCAAGGTTTGTAGTAGATTCTCTCAGGGGTACCAGCTGACTGTTCTCAGCTCATCTCTGACACTGCCTACTTAGATTGAGGGCCCACTCTTGCAAGATTGTTCCCACTGCAGATGCTATTTACAAAGCACAATTTGTAGCTCTTTGTCCTACTTTGTCAACTTGACAGAAACTGGAATCATTTGAGAAGAGGGAATCTCCAGTGAACAAATGCTGCATTCAGATTGGCCCATAGGCAAGTCTTTCTGCCCTCCATTCACCCTCTTTCTTTCATAATCTGCTAATTCTAATTTGTGTTGTACAGGTTTTCATGGGTGTCAGGCCGTCCACTGAAGCAACCTACTAGTGGCCACCCCCCACCCACCCACACACCCACCCACACATCAAAGTAGAAGGATTCTTTCCTGTATGGTAGTTGTCAACTGCCAGTAGCTTCTCAGTGAGGGGCAGGGGCCTCATAAATTCCCTCATCCATGCTGTAATTTTGACTGGCTTGATCGTGTGCAGAACTTAGCATCTAGCCACAGCTGCTATAATTCCACGAGTGCAAAAGCTATGTCATGTCATAGTACTCTTCCCCATCTATCCTCTGGCTCTTAGATTCTTTCTGCCTCTTCTTCAATGTTCCTGAACCTAGAGTGGGTGGGGGAATCCTGATAAAGCTGTCCCACTGAAGGATATCTCCCTACATTAGTTGCTGCCCACCGCAAAAAGAAGCTTCACAAAGATTGAAGCAGCCCCCGGGTAAGTTATGAATTACGTAACTCTCTGTGCCTATGGGCAGCTAGGGCTGCATCCACTGCTGTGAGTTGAGGAAGTGACTGTGTACCTTACTCTGGGTGAGATCTACTCTGATGAGTTTCATTCTCTCCCCCTTTATTTTTTGTTGTTTGTTCTTTTTGTTTTAAATCCCTACTGGAAGCAGGCACATACTTTTGTCATGGAATCATTTTCTTTACACATAGTACTTTTAAAAATTGTGAATATAATTACATTGTTGGCACTATAAACTGGTGGTAATTATGTCTGGAACTAAATAATACAAATAAAATTCTCTATAAAGTATATCTGAGACATGTATCATTTGCTACTTGGATGGGGTGTTGTTTTTTTGGTTGTTTTTTTTGAGACAAAGTTTCTCTGTATAGCCTTGGCTATCCTGGAACTCACTCTGTAGACCAGGCTGGTCCCCAATTCAGAGATCCACCTGCCCCTGCCTCCCAAGTGCTGGGATTAAAGGCATGCACCACCACCGCCCAGCACATTTGCTATTCTTAATTTGTGGTTTTAGGAAGTGTCTCTGGTGGTGGTTGAACGCCATCAACATTTTATTATAAACCCTGAGAATCTTAGTAAAATACTTGACAAAAGTTATTATTAGAAAATGTCAGGCATTTGAGACTATCCCCAGAAATTATTTTATTTTATATGACTTAATATTTTGCATAGGTGAAGATTTACCCAAATTAGTACAAAGGTACTTTTAAAACTAGGAATTAGAGTTGGTATCATCAATTTTTGAGCCCAGACAGGGCCCTTTTTCCTTGTTGGAATTGTAGAACCAGTACTAACAAATCTTTGTGTCTAATTGAGACACAAAGGAGACTTTTATTATTGGCTATATATATGAGTAAAAAGGGGGTGGAGACTTGAAGATCGACTTCAGAGCCTATATATACAGTATATATATGAGAGGTTTCCAGTTCCAGGCATGGTTTTGCTCTTGTTAAGTGAGCCTTAAGTCAAATTAGAGAGCTGTTGGTTATAGCCAGTGTAAACTGCAAAAGTGTAGAGCCTGGTCTCAACTGTCCCTAGTCTACAGCAGAACTCCTGCACGTAAAGAAAGGCTTGAGAACCATTGCAGAAGAGAAAATGTAAAGATGTAAGAGAACAGGAAGTATACTGCCTAGAAATGTCAACAACATGGCTGCCTAAACATGACCTGAAGAAGGATGACACCAGTAGATATATCAGTGTGGAAGAGGGAAAGCCTCAATCCTAGACAAAGAACAACAGGCTGCCAAGGAATGGTGAGAGGAGAAGGCTTTCCCAGGGAAGAGCACAAGTAACACTATAGAGAATGAGCAGGTTATATTTATATATTTAAGAATAGATATATGTATACATACATACATATACGTATGTACATGCATGCATGCAAATAATTAAAAAGGCCATGTATTTGAATGAGAACAAATTGGGGTACATTGGAGGATTTGGGGGGGAAGAAAAGGGAGAAGATAAATATAATTAGAATCTCAAAAAATACATAAATGTGAAAAATAAGAGGGTAGGGGCAAGCTGATCAAGTCATCTATCTATTTCTTTCTTTCTTTCTTTCTTTCTTTCTTTCTTTCTTTCTTTCTTTCTTTCTTTCAAGATTCATTTATTTATTACATATACAGTGTTTTGCCTGCACACCAGAAGAAGACCAGATCTCATTACAGATGGTTGTGAGCCACCATGTGGTTTCTGGGAATTGAACTCAGGACCTTTGGAAGAGCAGACAGTGCTCTTAACATCTGAGCCATCTCTCGAGCCCAAGTCATCTCTTTTTTGGAGTTGGGCAGAAATCTGAAGTTTTGGGTATCTCCTAAGATTAAAATGGATTATCAACTTGATAGGATTTAGAATCACTATGGAAACAAACCAGAATATGTCTGTGAGGGATTTTCTAGATTAGATTGATTGAGATGGGAAGACCCATCCTAAATGTAAGTGGCACACAGTACCTTACTTGGGTCCTTGACTGCATAAAGCAAGCTGAGATTGGTCATTCATCCCTCTTTGCCGTGCTGAACTCAAAATGTGAGTCAAAATAAACAGCCCCTTCAAAACAGAAGTTCCCTTCCAGGGTTTTGCCCCAGCAGCATGGCAGTGTGTAAAGTGCCTAATGCATTCCTTCCATGGTTTTTCTGGCAGTTGTCTCAGTAGTTATATACTGTCCTGGTATTACAATGTAGATTGTAATGAAATTAGAGATTGTCTGAACATCTTAGGTCCAACCAGTTTGCCTAGCCCACTTGAAGAGTAACTTCTGGATCACATGGAACATTCTTTACCCAAAGATAAAGGAGATAAGGGCAAGGTGGAAATATTTGAGGTTATCTAGGCATAAAAGAGTGTTAGATTGAGAGTGGGATGTAGGTCACTGGTAGAGCAAATGAGTAGCATCACTAGGCCTTGGGGTATTCCCTACCACTAACAATGTGTTTGTGCGCGCGCGCGTGCGTGCTTGTGTGTGTGTGTGTGTGTGTGTGTGTGTAGAAAGAGATAAAGTTAGAGGAGTCCTTCCTGTATCCAAATTAATACCATTGGTATAGAAATGTGTAAGTATAAAGTATTCTTATATAGAATCAAAATACCTTTTGAGTGCCTTGTAAAATGACATCTCACCAATCAGGTCACCTGTTTTTATTCAGTGGAATGTCATTGAGAAAATTGGAATTCTTTTAAACAGCTAATGTTGAGCAACCTAGAGCCACTTCTTAATAGTTTAAGATATTTGCGTTTTGACTAGAATGTAATATTAGATTCTTAGATACCAGCTAACTATAGTGTGATGGCAGCATACCTGTATTGTGTCCTGTTGCTTAAAGTACACTTTTTTTTTTTCTTTCTGGTATTGTTTAAAAAGTGGCCTCTCCACTGAGAACAGGCACTTTCTTCTAATGTAGGGCCCCTCCCCTTTAGGGCCCCATCATGTTGCCTCTGAATGATGTACTGTCACTGCTAATGCTCTTCCACGTCAGGGCCCAACTATATACCTATCCCTTAAAAAACTCATTATGAAGGGTAACTGGTCATTATGAAGGATAACAGCTTCCTTCTTTATTAACCACCTCATTTCACACTAATCTTTTACCCATCTTAACCTGAGTTTCCTCTTGTCTGTTAAAATAGGGAAACAAGGGAGAAGAGAATTGGGAAAAAAGAAAGGGAAACATTGGGTGTCATTAAATATTTCAGTACTGATACTAGAAATTGGGTCCATGCAAGGCAGAGATAATAAAATGGCCCCTGTACTCTTCAGATATGAGCAGGGCTTACATGCTGCCAAATGCCAAGGCACCAGTAAAGCCCAGAGTATTAAGCACTCAGCCTAGGTATCTAGAATCATACATCTCTGGCCTCTAGAGTCCTGAGCTGTAAGACTTCCGTTGTCTGAGCTTGGCAAACTCCTGGGTCTGTCAGCTCAGCCATAAGCTCTTAGTGTTCAAGCATGCAGGTCGGCCACAAAGCAGAAAGGCCACTGTTGCTCAACCACTCGGTTTCTGAGGAGAGCCAAAAGGGCCCAGGAAGCTGATTGCTAGCTCTCTTATGAACTATGCAGTAGTTTCTCTAGTTTTTTCTCTTCCACTTCTTGTTCTCTTTCTCCTCCAGGCTTCCTACCTTCCAGGCTTTACATCTGACCTCCTCACTATAAATCATGACCTGGACCCAGGTTGCGATGATATTTATTGAATTAATTGTTTGTATTAAAAACTGTCAGTTGGGTATGTGTGCACATATCTTTAATCCCAGAACTCAGGAGGCAGAGGCAAGTGATTCTGAGGCTAACCTGGTCTACAGAGCAAGTTTGAGGACAGCCGGGGCTTCACAGAAAAACTGTCTTGGGGGAAAAAAAGAAAGAAAGAAATTGTCAAAATTTTTATTATCATTGCCTTAGCACCCGCTCCTGCCCCCACCCCCTGTAACACAGGTACTCTTGCATGTGTGCACATACAACCAACCAGAAATTATTTGGACTCCATTGGACTGGTGGTGATTTACTGAGTTGGTGATTGGTAGCTTACAGCTGTCTGGCATACATTTTATTATTTTGTTTTAAATAAAGTCTCTATGTAACCTGGGCTTAACTAGTCCTGTCTGCATCAGTTTCCAGAGAGCCAGGATTATAGGTCCAACCTGCATACCCAGTGCATGCATTTTGAAATAGAATACTTGCATAGTAAAGAAGTAGAGATCTATCCAATACTCAAATAAGAGGGAAAAAAAGATAGCCTTGACTTTCAACCTGACAGGTGATAAAGAACTGAGATGAATTGTTTGATGCTCTAAACACACTAGAAGTGTTGTTGTAGATTATCAGTAATGACTAATAATGTTTATTATCAGACCTATAATTATTATTATAGCAGTATAACCCTCTGGCAATCAATCAAGACACAGACACTTGTTATGTTTTAAAATAGCTTTGTTAACCTGAGGCAGGGCAGGGTAGATATCAATCCTCTAAACTATTTCCCATAGTGGGACAAGTATGGGATACCTGCCCCAATCCCATGCCATCTGCTTCTAATAATTTCTATCAAGCTACCTTCCATCCAGAATCCTATATACTTGCTAGTGTTCTTCATCTGGGCCAAATCTCCATCCACGCCAGCCATATACTTCTCCTCCATCTAACCCATGCATGGCAGAGCCTTCTTCTTCTCCCTTCTCCTCTGGTTTCCCTTCTTCCCACACCCAGGAACCTTAGCCACACCTATCACATTTGCCCTGCCCAGGTGTGACAGCCTTTTATTAATTAGCACCAGAGTACATCAGACCAACACTAGAAGAGTATAGTTTGTGTACTAATGTGTGAAGCCCAACCTTCTTGACTGGATGTTTTCTGTCCTGCTGCTTCTTATCCTTTCAGCCATGGTAGTTGTACCAGGATGTCACTGTCGCGTGCTAGAGGATTTTTTTTATCACAATAAAAGAACCTTGTTTGCTACCTAGGTACATTATGTGCTAATAATGATAATGATTTCTAGAACGTGTTTAATTATAGGTATTTGCTTACTTTGGTTCTTCTGTGTGTGTGTCTGGGGCGGGGGACACATGTGTATGTGGAGGTCTGAAGTCAACTCCAGATGGTCATCAGGACAGCCACTCTGTATTTTGAGACCATCTTACTAGCATGTGGGACTTGCAGATAAGGCCAAGCTTGATGTCCAGTGATGGCATCTCACTTCCCCTACACTGGGACTGCACATGGTGCTCCACTTAACCTAGTGTATATGGGTGTTGGGGCTTGAACTCAGGCCCTCATACTTATGTGACAAGGTCTTTCCTGACTAGCTTATCTCCCCAGCCCATCTTTTGTTTGTTTGTTTTTTTTAGTAAAGTATGCATTTATACCAGTGACTTAAAGATTAGAGAAACAGTTGATCATAATAAAGATGTTTTTAAAGACCCAGTTAGTATTTTCTTACATGTAACATGTGCTGACCAAAGCTTGTGGTGGTTTTGTTTCTTCAGATGCATTCTTCTTAGTGAGGTTGACCTAGCAGCCTGTGTTACCATGGTGAATAGGCTAAGGACTTGGAGGTTAATACTACACAAGGTCATTTTCTTATGTCATGTTTTCTTTTATTCTGCAGCCTCGGTGGATATTTGGATGAAGCCATTAAACTGATTGCTTGCCATCATGAGCAGAAGCAAGCGTGACAACAATTTTTATAGTGTAGAGATTGGAGACTCTACATTCACAGTCCTAAAACGATACCAAAATTTAAAGCCTATAGGCTCAGGAGCTCAAGGAATAGTGTGGTAAGTTTTTATTTCAAGTAAGGCAGGCAGTCATGAACTGCTACTTCTTCTCTTTGTAATATAGATCCTTTTCTAAGTAATCAACTTCTCTTAAAAATAAGTCAGAGCCGTGTAAATAAAAGCCATAACATGGTAACTTTTCCTCATGGATTATTATTTTTTTATTATTCATAAGATGTAACTATTAACCAACACAGCTATCTTGAAATATAAACTATGATTAAATACTTACTTGGTCAAAGTCATATAGAGACATATACTTATATCAGAAAAGAGAAAGTGGAAGGCTTGTTCATTCTTAAATCTACCTTTTCTCATAGTTAATTAGTGAGAGGCCTTATTTAATCTTCACTTTCACTCTGTAATAAAAGAGGAATTTCAGAAATCTTCCTATTTCACTCTGGGGAATAAAGTCCGCTAAACATCTCACTGTGTTTCAAAACTCATGTATCTTTAAAGTTGATTTCAAGTTAACTTCTACAAAAAGGCCCAGGTTTATAGATGAGCATAATTCTTTATAAACTGAAGTATATTTCGCTTTGAGGTAGTTCTGCTACTGACTTACAATCACTAAATTAGCATTATAATCTAGTATTTGGGAACATGCTAAGCCATCTTAATTATATCTTTATTATTTCTTAAACAACATTTATTTAAAATCTGTAAAAAGAAATTGGGAGTGTTTATGATTGAGCATGTCTATAAGGTTCTAGAAAAGATCCTGTATATGCCCACAGGTTCATGTACATATAGCTGTTCTTTGAGGCATTTTTCCTAATAGCAGAAGTTGAAACAGCATGAAGTCTGACAACAGAAAAATAAAAACTTAATGCTACAGTAAAACAGCAAACGACTGTATAGCATTTAGAATGAACTGGAGCTATGTGTGTCAGCCGGCCATTATCAGAAGTATAGAGCTGAGTATTAAAGCAATCTACAAAAGAAAAATGTAAAACATGCAAAACAAGAAACGATAAAAGCTTACCTCTGAGAATAGAAGAAGAGGAAGTCTTTACTTGTAATATGTTTTTCTTTTTTAAGAACTCAGAACAATTATGATAAAATATTAAAATGAACAGAGTTGTACAGTGGAAACCCTGACTTCCATTCATCTCTAGTATCCTAAGGTCTAGTGTTCATTTTTATTAATACCTTGAGGTTTTAGTTCTTCCTCCAAACAGAATGTTAAAGGGTTTGGATTTTTAGTCCTTTGTATACATTATCTCACCATTCCGCACTCACTCTTGTGTCCTATTAAAACTCTAATATTCTTCAATAAATATATTGTAATTTAAAAATGTATATATACGTGTGTGTGTGTGTGTGTGTGTGTGTGTGTGTGTGTGTGTGTGCATTTTGCCTGCATGTATGTCTATGTGCCACTTGTGTACTTAGTGCCTGTGGAGGCCAGAAAAGGGCATTGGATCCCTTGGAACTGGAGTTACAGATGGTTGTGAGCTGCCAGGTGGTGCTGGGAATCAAACCTAGGTCCTTTGGGAAAGCAGCCAGTGAGCTTAACTGCTGAGCCATCTCTCCAGCTCCAAAATTCAGTAAATATTTTAAGTAGAAGTCATGATCACAAATCCTGTCTTTCTTTATAGAGGTGCAAGGTGAAGGAGTCATTTAAACTTCAGATTGATACTAAGAATTTGTGCATCAGTGGCTCAGTGGGTAAAGAAAGGAACCTCCCATTAAGCCTGACGGCCTGAGTTCACTCCCCAGGATCTGTAGGTGAAAGGAGAAAACAAGTCATACAAGTTATCTTCTGTCTTCCATATGTTACCCTTACTCACTCACACTCATACACACACATGCAAAATAGGTACATTTTTAAAATGTAATAATAAAAAAAAACAAGACAGAAAGAACTTGTGTCCTAATACCCGCCTGTGCTCCGTGGATCTTGGGTGGCACAGTCTGGGTAGAAAAGTAAGGAGTCTATGTGATTGCTTTATAAATTTGGTTTTAGAGATTTGTGCTTAATGGGGTTTGTTTGTTTTGGTTGTGTTTTTAAATTACAGTGCCGCTTATGATGCCATTCTTGAAAGAAATGTTGCAATCAAGAAGCTCAGCCGGCCATTTCAGAATCAAACTCATGCTAAGCGAGCCTACCGAGAACTAGTTCTTATGAAATGTGTTAATCACAAAAATGTAAGTGAATATTTCATGTTTCTAAACTATAGATGAAATCGAGATTTATTCATGAATACGTGCCAGTCAAGGGCTTTTAGAAAAATATTAGAGGCTTTAAATTGCTTCTCTAGATTAAAACGTTATTTAAAATCTACAGAATAATCTTTGCCGCCAACCCCCCCCCCCCCGAATTATTAAGTAGTGCCAAAAGAAAAAGAATGAGCTTCTTGGCATTTTAATTTATAGGAGTTTTAAGGAGACAAGTATTTGAAAAGCTTTTTATTCAGAATTGATCTCATCTTAATGTCTTTTTGTTCCCTGTAAAGTTGGCTTTTCAGAAAGCTGTACAGAGATGAAATCATTCCCATTTCACTTGGACATTGGGACTTAGTGAAACAAAAAATTCAAACTTCTTCTCTGTACCCAGTTCTCTGGCTACTTTGTTTGTTTGTTTGTTTTTCTAGACAGGGTTTCTCTGTGTAGCCTTGGCTGTCCTAGACTCACTTTGTAGACCAGGCTGGCATCGAACTCCCAACAATCCACCTATCTCTGCCTCCCTAGTGCTGGGATTAAAGGTGTGCACCACCATGCCTGGCTTCTGACTTCTATTTATTTATTTATTTATTTATTTATTTATTTATTTAATGTACAGTGTTCTGCCTGCATGTGCGCCTGCACTCCAGAAGTGGGCACCAGATCTCAGTATGGATGGTTTTGAGCCACCATGTGGTTGCTGGGAATTGAACTCAGGACCTTTGGAAGAACAGGCTCTTAACCTCTGAGCCATCTCTCCAGCCCCCTTGACTTCTTTTAAGTGGATCAATACTTACCTTACTCAGATAACCACTGATAACAATAGTGGGACAGAAACTTTGGAAATAGCCGGTCCTTTAATCCCAGCAGCACTCAGGAGACAGAGACAGGCAGATCTCTTGAATTTGAGGCTAACCAGGGATATACAGAGAAACCCTGTTTGAGGGGTAGGTGGATGTGGGTGCTTTGGAAATATTTACAGAGAACTAGGAAAACATTTCTAACTCGAAAATAAAACTTCCGTTCATTTTGAAAATGAACAGTTAATGTTTTTAAGTTTGCACTAAGCATACTGACATGTTTGCGATATCTTAACTCCACAGTCCTTCCGAACTGGGAGGACATAAACGAGGAGAGAATTGCATAGAGGACAGTTTTATGAAGCACTAAACTGAAAGTGCTGGTCAGAGATATATTGTTCAATGGAGTTTATAAAATATAATGAGCTCCATATTTCTTGTGTAGAAAATACAGTTCATCATATTTTGAGAGCTAGTGACCTTTAGAACTTTTGTATATTAGAATTATAGATTCATCACTAATGGGAAATCTATAGGTGTTAAGGATTAGGCTTATTATTTGGGAAGTTTACGATGTTTTGAAGGCAGTGAAACATGCTGAGTTAAATACCACAAAGCAGTAATAATTTACCTGTCAGGTGGTAGAGGGCATACAGTAAAAGCTGAGATCTCAAGAGGGAGATTTCTATGAGCATCAGTGAATTGGGAAGGCTTACCAGGCCAGAGGAGTAGACTTAAGCTCACTCTTCAAGTTGGGGTGAAATTTAGAGTTTTGGAAAAAGGGGCCTCACAGAGGGAAAGTGTTGGTTATCAAGGAAGAAACTGTAGTCTTTCTTGTTAAACATGGGAGCCAGACATGGTGCTTGTCAGAGTTCTGCTTGTGGTCCCTACCTCTGCTAGAGCTGCTCCTGCCTCCTCTAGTCTGGACATAGTTTCTTTCAGGGCTGTGGAAGTGTTGCCTCAATTTTTCTTTGTTGAATTCAAGTGTTCCTTCCCTACCCTTGGTGGCAACAAAGATTCTCCATTTGTAAGTGGAGAATGTGGGAAGCATGTCCTGTATGCTTAGCCATCTGAAGTGGCCCAGGCCGGGGGAACACCACTCTGCCCCCCGTGGTGTAGGACAGGTATTTTGTAAGATTTTATCTTTCAAGCACTTTGCTAGTCTAGACAGATCATCTTGAAGTGATGTTTCCCCACTTTTTTCAAGGTTTTTGTAATTTTCAGTTTCTATTCACCTGGTCACTGTGATGAGACACTTAGCACACAGTACTGCATGTCTAATGAATTCCTCTGGTGGCTCTTGAGGCTTATCTCTTTATTGCATTTATTAAACCACTTTACTCAGATTGTCTAACAAGTCATTGTCAAAGGCCGTGATAGCAAGTCACATTGCATCCTGTTGTTTTGGGGAAATTAAGTATAGTACTTGCTGTTGTTCCCTTTTGCATATCAAAGGTAAAGTGTGGCTAGTCTCAGATTTTAGGGATCCCCACCCCTCATATGTGAGTACAGTGTCTTCATTCTAACTTCACATTTACTGCTTCACTTGCTAGAATCACTCAGACTGTCTTCCTAATAGCTGGAACTGTTAAGCGTGTTGTAGAAGTTGCCATACATAACTATTAGAATTATCCAGGTTCTGAGACTTGATAGCCTATGACCATATAGAGGGGGAGGAGGGCCCCTCTGTCTTAGACCTAGGGGAGGGGAGTAGGGGAAAAGCGGGAGAGAGGGAGGAATGGGAGGATACAAGTGAAGGGATACAATTGGGTTGTAATCTGAATAAGTTAATAAAATTAAAATTAATTTTAAAAATTATCCAGGTTCCCCTAATTCTTCTTCCTGTACAGTGAAGGATATTAAAGGCATTTTCACAAACACTTATTTGAAATCTTTATATATTATATCTAGTTGCATTATTCCTTTGTTGCTATTATTCTTCGTTGTATTTTGTCCATAGAGGAAAATAGTACTTTTAGTAAGTTTTTTACTTGGTTGTGGTAATTATTAGTTCTTTCATATCTAGTCATATCCCACCCACTAATCAGTCTTTGACTTTTGCATGACTGTCTAATTGAAGATAATTTCTTGTTAGCTTTCTTGAAAAATAATACAGCTGTGTTTTCATTGCCTTACAAAAGCTCAGTAAGGTAAAGTTCAATCACTGTTCAGTTCACCAACTTAAAGTATACAGTTAAATAGTTTAATATGTTCACTAATGTATGTAACCAGAAAGAAACCCTGTGTCTCCTTTTGCTGTCCTCCCCTACCTCCCACACCTAACAGCTCTAAGTTTCCAGTAACCCCATTTTTGTTTCCATATGTCTCTAACCTTTAATATCTCTCTTTTACTCTTGTTTTTCACAAATATTTATAAGAATAACTTTACTACTTGTCCAGGTCTACATGTAGATACTATCTGTTTGAGAGACTCAAATTTATTTATATTACTCATGTATGTGCGCGCACACACACACACACACACACACAATCACACACACACACACACATATATATATTATTCCCTCTATGCCTTTATGTTAATTAATTAGTTTTATCCTTTCTGGCTTAATGTTTTTCTGAATATTTACTGACAGATACCTTCTATAAGCAGAGCTTAATGCATGCATGAATCTCATCTATTCTGTCCTCATGAAGATTATATCTAGAAAAACACTCCCTTTCCTGAATTACCACAGGAGATTTTTAAGTGCATTGTTGCATACTGGTCTGTGAAAGCAGATCAATAACTACTTTCTAACAAGGATCCTTTGTGGTCTGGGTTGAATTTGGTATGAAAATTACATTCTGTTGAAATGTACTGAGTGTAGGAATAGCATGGACAGTGACTGAGGACCAATAAGGATAGTCATCCTTCAAGGCTAGGGATTGTCAGAGTCTACAAAGTAGGTCTATCTTTAGGTAAACTCAGTAAATAAATGACAAACATAAGAAAGAGTACATTTAAAGAGTTTTTAAAAACCAACATGCTTGAAACTCATTTGGTATGGCCAAAGTGACAAGTTACTATTTAGCAAAAGAGTCAGTGAGTTAGTGCTGTATCCTGGAGGGTTTCAAGGAGACTGCTAAGAGCTTTGGAACTCGTTACTAGCTTCACATTTTGAAGGTGATAAATAACAGAATTGGGTCTTTCTTTTGCCATATTATAGGCAGTAAGCTGGCGTCTGGGTTTGCTGACTTGTTAGAGACTCGTACTAGTCTGTTCAGGCTAACTCCACAAAGTACAGAAGACTGTGTGGGTTAAACAACACACTTACTTCTTAAAACTCTCAAGGCTGGAAGACCCTGAGAAGGTGCCAGCTGACTTGGTTCCTGTTGACTGTTCTCTTCCTGGCTTGCAGAAAACAGCTTCTTGCTTTGTGTTCCCCTGGTACATGGACATGGAGAAAGAGATCTTTTTGTTATTCCTAGAAGACCACTAATCTTACTACTATGAGGGCCTTGGCCTTATGACCTAATCTAACCCTAAAGGCCCCATTGGTAGAGCCATCTAATTGGAATCTATGCCTAAAGCATGGGGCGGGGGGTGGGGGCGGGGGCAGGGGTGCACAGATAATCAGCCTGCCACTCCAACATTAGAAGTGATTATAGTAGGAACAGTCCGGATGTGTTTTTAGAATCCTTGGCCTGTATGTACATGGAAGGAATGGGAAAGCAAGGTTGAAATAGAGATTGATAATTGAACAGTATTCTTTGAAGTAGTTTATAGTACTAATACTGGAAAAGGAGTCAGAAATCACTCTGAGCCTTCCAAAAGGGTGCTCAGAGAAGGACTCAGCAATGAATCTCTGAAACTGATAAGCCAAGTAAAGGCTTCTAATGCGTATATGGGAATAATGTACATATACATTCTTGAAGAAAAAGATATAGGTAATATGTAAGAAAAGGATAGACAAAAAAGGAAAAGCTTAAGGACAGCAGTGAGACATAAAGTAGTCTCATGGATGAAATAATATATTTGACTGGAAATGAAGAAAATTACAAAAAGGAACTTGGAGGGCTGGTTTAATGGTAATAACTCTTGCTGTTCTTCCAGAGGACCTGAGTTTGATTCCTAACACATACCAGTGGCTTGCAGCTGTCCTTAAGTTCAATTCCACGTGATCTAGCACCCATTTCTAGCCTCCACAACTTCAGGTACATACATACATTCGGACAAAACACTCATACATACAAAATAAGGCCAGGTGTGGTGGTGCATGCCTTTAATCCCAGCACTCGGGAGGCAGAGGCAGGTGGATCGCTGTGAGTTCCAGGCCAGCCTGGTCTATAATGTGAGTCCAGGACAGCCAAGGCTACAGAGAGAAACCCTGTCTCGAAAAAACAAAGACAAAACAAAACAAAAAAAGTAAATCTTCAAAACAAAGTAAATGGCACAATGAAATATTATTAAAGTCAAGAGAAAGAAAGGACCTGGAGTCCATAGAACTACTGAGGTGTATAAGAACTAGTAGAAATTATGTAGGTATTAACATATAATAAATGTTTGTTAGAATATTCGTAAATAGAAAGTATTATGTGAAGCCCTTCTGTTGACTTACTGGTTTCTAAGACTTGGGGCAATTCCATAGTAAATTTGATAGAAAGATACAAGCTTGTACATATACCCTGCCCCTGTATATGTTCAGCACCCTCAAAATTAGTGTCCACCACTTGGGTGGTCATTTGTCATAAATGATAAACCTTCATTAATATATTTCCCAAAGTCCATTATTTACATTAAATCACATTGTCCCCCCCCTCCCCCCAGTGCTAGGAAATTCACCCAGGTTTTCTGCATGCCTAGTAAACGTGACCTACGGACTGCGCTCTTTGCCCATAAGGTTCACTTGGTTTTAGAGAACCTATGAGCTCTAACAAGTGTAGTACTCATTTATTTGCCCCAAAGATCTTCTGTGCCTCTTGATCATTCCAAGCAATGAAATATGTGTGTGTGTGTGTGTGTGTGTGTGTGTGTGTGTGTGTGTGTGTGTGTGTGTTTGTTTGTGCTGTGGGTATAAAACTGAATTGATTTTAAACTTACAGTGAATTGTTTTAACACATGTATTTGCAAATAATTTGGAAGTCATTTCTAATGTTTTTATTTCTTTCCTTTTGTGACAGATAATTGGCCTTTTGAATGTTTTCACACCACAGAAATCCCTAGAAGAATTTCAAGATGTGTAAGTGTGGTAATTAAAATGCTGTTAATACAAAGTTTTGCTAGTACCTGTCTGTAGATTGTTGCTATACACTTTCGCTGTCATCTTTTTTTACCCACGAAGTTACATAGTCATGGAGCTCATGGATGCAAATCTTTGCCAAGTGATTCAGATGGAGTTAGATCATGAAAGAATGTCCTACCTTCTCTATCAAATGCTGTGTGGAATCAAGCACCTTCACTCTGCTGGAATTATTCATCGGGTTAGTAGAAAAATATCACCATGTTCTTATCTAAGTTTTTTTTATGTGTGTGTGTTTGTTTGTTTTTAATTTTTGTGTAAGGACTTTGCTTGCATGTATTTAAGTGCACAACGTGCATGCAGTGCCTGCAGAGGCCAGATGATGATATCAGATCTACCAAAACTGGAGTTACAGACAGTTGTGAGCTGCCACGTGGATGCTGGGAACCAAACCTCAGTCCTCTGCAAGAGCAGCAAGTGCTCTGAACTACTGAGTCACTCTCCAGCCCACCTTGATCTTTTGTTTTAAATCATTGAAATGAATTCATATAACAAATTACCATTTTGAAGTATGTGATTCAATAACATTTAGTCCATTCAATGTTGTACAACCACCACCTGTGTCAAATTCTAAAACTTTTATCACCCTCTAAGTGAAATCTCTTAAACTGTTGTTCTTCATTTTGTCTCTCTCCTCAGACCCTGGTAATTCAGTCCTATGTATTTACCTATTTTAGATAGCTCATATAAATGTAATCATGTAATATTTTGTGTCAGGCTTCTATGGCTTAGTGTAATGTTTTTGCAGTGTCTATGCTGTATTGTAATTTAGTTTGTCTTTCTTTCTGTGAATGAATAATATCTCATGTCATATTCCACAGATAATTTATGTATTACTACCTTTCAGTTAAGTACTATTATGCTGAGAGAATTCATGTATAAATATCTCCTCAATGTTCTTTAGTCTTTCTGGGTAGAATTACTAGATCATGTGATTAACTTTTTGAAGAACCATCAGATTGTTTTTCAAATTGGGTGCCATTTTACATTCCCAGAATCTATACATATGGTTCCAGTTTTTCTGCAACTCTGCCAATATTTAGTACCCAACCTTTTCATTTTAGTCATCATAGTGGGTATGAAGTGGAATGTTGTGGTTTTGGTAAACAGTTTCCTAATGGCTAATGATGGTTGTCCTTTATATTGCCATGACAAAACACCATAACCAAGTCAACTTCTAAAAGGCAAATTTTACTGGAGGCTTACAGTTTCAGAGGGTGAGTCCATGACTGTCATGGTGGGGAACATGGCAACAGACAGGCAGGCATGGCACTAGAACAGTAGCTGAGAGCTTAATCTGCAGGCAGCACTGCAGAGAGAGATAACTGGAATGGTATTGGCTTTTGATCAAAGCACACCTTTTGTTACACAGCTCCTAAAACCCTTGCTAAACAGTTTCACCAACTTGGAACCAAGTATTCAAACATGAATCTATGGGGCCATTCTCATTCAAACTACCATAATGGAAATGCATCCTTTCATTTGTTGGTTGGCCATGTCTGTTATTATTGAAAAACGTATTTTTTTGGCCCTTGTTTCTTAATTAGTTGTTTCTTCTTTGTTACAGATTTGTATATGTATTCCAGACCTATATAATATAAAACCTTCACCAGATACAATTTATAAATTTATAGATTGGTTTTCAATTTACTGATGGTATCTTGTTAATATATTAAATGGTTTTAGTTTTCATATGTCAATTTTTTTTTGTTGTTGTTATTTCATGTGTTCTTGTGTCTTTCACAAGAATCTATTGCCAAATTGAAGGTCATAAAGATTCAACATTGTCTCTTTTTGTAATTTTGTGGGTCTTTGGTCCATTTTGAATTCATTTTTATATATGGTATAATGCAAGAGCCTGTCTTCATTTTCCAATGTGTTGAAATGCAGTTGTCTAAGCTCTCAACTGTACCAGTACCCTTTCAGAATCCAGTTGGTCGCAAATATGTGGTTCTCTTCCTGGACTGTCAATTCTATATAATTAGATTTTATGTCTGTTCCTATGTTGGAACCACATTTTTTTTTAAACAAATTTTATTAATTGTGTGTGTGTGTGTGTGTGTGTGTGTGGTGCCGCATGGGTATGAGGGCCCATGGATTCCAGAGTTGATAAGATCCCCTGGAGTTGGATTTCCAGGTCCTCTGCAAGAGCAGTTTGTGCTCTTAACCCCTAAGCCATCTCTGCAGCCCACACATGTACTTCTGTACTGCTTTGAAATAGGATACTATGACTCCTACACCCTTTCTCAGTAGGAACCGCTTTGAGTTTGAAGATTAGCTTTTCCATTTCCACAGAAAAATCTAAATGGACTTTGAAAGAAGATTTCATTGAATCTGAAAAACGAGTTGCTAGTTTTATCATCAACAGTATTTAGTATTCCAATTTGTAAACATAAACTCTTTCCAATTCCTAAGTTGTGATAGCCTGTAGTGCTGTAGCTGACACAGCAGGAGTTATTGCCTCACAGTTCCCAGTGCCCAAAACTATGTGGTTTTGGTGAGGTCCATAAGCAGTCTCCTCTATCTTCTTGTGGTCTTCCCTGTCAGAAAGTATGTCATTGTGCTTCTTTCTGACCTCCACTATGTGTCCATACACACGGAATTTCTTTTTTTCTTTTTTAACATCGTGTCATCTGCACCATAGTTTAACTTCTGTTCAATTTGGGCACCTTCTCCCTTCCCAAGTTGCTCTATCTAGAACTTACAGTAAAATGTTGAAGAACAAGAGTGAAACTAGGCATCTTTGTCTTGCTTATTGTAGTACAGGGAAAGCTTTCCTTCTTTCACCTTTGTGTTCATCTGTTTCTTATTGTTGCAACAAATGTCTAAAGCAGAGTGTTTGTTTATAAGTAAAAGGGTTTATTTAGCACAAGTTTTAGAGGCTGAGACTCTGAGATCGGGTAGCCTCATCAGGTTCTGGTAGAGGCCACTTAGTCAAGTTAAAAGCATGGCAGAACAACAGCCAATCTGATTGTGTGCAGAAGGTGCTGAGTGTGCAGGGTTTTTTTTTTTTTTTTTTTTAAACACTCTCTTCCTCATGAGAGCTAACTCATTCCACACGACCAACGTTGGTCTCTTCAGAGGACAGTGCCCGTGACTTAACTACTTTTCAGTAGTCCTAACTCTCTACAGATTCCAGCACTTTAACATTGCCATTCTAGGGACCAAATTTCTAGCTCATAGATCCTTGGAAAACACACTCTAACATTCTCAAACCGTACTCAACCTTTAACTGAGATACCAGTTATAGGGCTTCGGTAAATATTTTTTCTTATTGCAAAAGTTCTTTCAGAGTCACACTGTCTACTCAGAGGTTATAGATTCCATAAAAGTGTGCTCAATATATAAGGTGTGCATAGGCTCAAAAGTCTCCATAACTGCCCTCATTTCAGCCATCTGGTCACAAATCACCAATTCTGCGGTCTCCCCAAGGCTTACTGTTCACTAGAATGACTTAGGACTTCTAGTGGTGATACACTTAAACTGCTACTGTAACTGAATTGTGAGACTCAGTACCAGCCAAAGAAAGAGACTCCTAGGGAAATTTGAGTCCATCATAGAGCTTTTAGTTGTTTTGTTGGCTACAAAGTATGACAGTGCAATGTTGCCAGCCAGGAAAGCTCACCCAGACTTGTGATCCAAGTATTTTATTTGGTCACAGTGACGTGCCACATTCCTAGTTGTCAGTCAGCAAATCATGCTAATACATTGAGTCTCCATTTCCTTCAGAGGTTACAAGTTCCAAAGCCCTTACCATAAATTATGTTGTTTGATTGTTCATGACCCAAACCTGCACATTAACAGGACAATCCTGTCAAGCAGTATATTCCAGGTGTGGCAGTCACTTGCAGTTTAGGGCAAAGATTAGACCCTTTTTATAGAAGATTAATTTTTCTCCACTTATCTTTTAGTTTTTGTTTTGTTTGTGTTTGTGCCTGGTTTGGTTTGGTTTGTTTGAGACAGGGTTTCTTTGTGTAGCTTTGGTTGTCCTGGACTCACTTTGTAGACCAGGCTAGCCTCAAACCCAGAGAGATCTACCTGCCTCTGCCTCCCCTAGTGCTGGGATTACAGGCATGCCCCACACCTGGCTCTCTATCTTTGATTCCTGATTTGATTTTTTTTTTTCACTGAAGAGTGTTGAATTTAGCCAGGTTGGTGTGGTGAGGTGGCACACCTGTAACGCCAGCAATCAGGGAGGAAGAGGCAGGTGAATCTCTGTGAGTTCAAGGCCAACCTGGTCTACAAAACAGGTGCAGGAGAGTAAAACTACACAGAGAAACCCTGTCTTGTAAAAACAAATTTTAAAAAAAGAAAGAAAGTCTTGAACTTAGCTAGAGATTTTGTGCATCGATTTAAGTTACTGAATATATGGCTTCCCTTCAGCTAATGCGTTATATTACACTGATAAGTTTTTGTATTTTTGAACTCTTTTATTTCTGGGATAAATTCCATTTGGACCTGGCATATAAATAGAATCTTTCCAGTATTGGAACTGCTTTACTAGTATTTTTGTTGAGGATTTTTACCCCTGGGTTTATTGATGATTTAGTTTCTAGTTTTCCTGTGGAGACGGTTTTAATCTGGCTTTGGTATCAAGGTATTGCTAGTCTCAGTAAAGGTTAGGAAACATTCTTTCATGTCTTTTGTCTTCTTATTTGCTTTTATTTGTCTGTCTCAAAGATGTTATGAAAAATAAAGTATGGCTGTAGAAATGTCCTTAATGTATAAATTTGAACTAACAGTAAACATACTGAGAGGTCTGTTTATGTGATGACCTATATCTTTGGCTGGACAATGTGCAGAACTTTGGTGAGCTATACAAATAAGAAGCTTATTGCAGAGTTTTATTAGTGTTCACTCAGTATCCATAATAAAGTAAAAATGGACAAAGGGAGAGATTACATGGCTACATTTATTTCAAACGCCTCAGCTGATGGCTCCCATTTAACCTCTGCACTGAAAGCCTGTCCTTCCTGGAGGAGTTGCTGAAGGCCACTAGCAGCCATCCCTCCTGGAAAATGGAAGAGTTAAGTGTCTCTGAGCCAAGGGTCTGAATATACATCACAGCAACTATGGAAGCCACTCCTTGAATCACTCTTCTCACTGTCTTAGGGTTCTAAATTCTAGCTGTTACTGCCAGTTTTCTCTTGCTGTCTTTTTCTGAAACAACTCCCAAAGATGACAGGATAACTGTAGCTGTGTCCTCCATTCTAGCTTCACCTTACCTCTTCCATTCTACAGTTGCTCACTTGGTTTAAGAAACAGTCCCTTCTAGGGACTGCAGTTAGATGTTCCTGTAGGCACTTAGAAACCCTTGCTGAGACTTTCTCAAACTAGTTCTCACTGTGTCAGCAGAAGAGAGCTGTGTGGTGATGCACTGACTTACATGTTGGCCTGGAAGTGACACACATCACTTCTACTCAGTGCATCAGCAGAGCTAGTCGTAAAGACCTGCCTTATTATAAAAGAGCAGGGAAGTGCAAGGGAGCAGGCTCATGACTGTTGCTGAGTACTGCACCATAGCCCATGGTTGTCTGACATATTGCAGCTCTGTTTCACGTCTCTTTAGTGGGGATACACATTAATGTCTTAATCCTTTATGCCAGAAACATAGGAACTGGCTCTGTCTTCCCTCTCCTCAAGTTCCTTCCATAGAATATTGAGATGGTGCCAGCGTTGCTATAATCATCTCATTGGAAAACTGAAAACTACAGTGGTTGGGTGATTAGTGGCAGTTGAAGTTCTGCTGGATGGACATTCTAAGTGTTCTTCCCTCTGGAGGTGGGAATGTTCACGCTTTAGGAGCTGAATCTGATTTCTGCACAGTGCAACCTGTCCACTGTTGTCCATATTACCTGGCTGCTTCCTAGGGAAGCCTCCCTTTCCTCTTATCCTTCTTAAATAAATCTCAAGTGAGTATTGGAGGCTATATACTAAAGGGCTGCTCAGCCTTCTTGGCCTGCTTCCTACCCATGAAAGAAAAAAGTAGTGTCTTCTACGAATGCCATTTGGCACAGAATTTCTTTCTCGCTGTCCTGTCTATGTAAGATCGCTAGCAACTTTCTTGGCAACAGGCTTAGAGTTTTGCTTTTCGTAGTACAGCGTGTTAGAACAGTAACTTTGGAAGCTTTTGATTGTATGTCTTTTTAAAGCATATTTGTTAGCTGACAGGCTCTCTTGAGTCCCACCGTCAAGCGTCCAGTTTTCTTGGGACAAACTGAAGTGGTTTCATCATTTGGGGATTTGACAAGGGCTAAGGCGTTCAGGTTTGTTACGGGACGATGATGCATAGAAACAACAAGATGTCCATGACTTCACAGAGCACAGAGCTGACTCAGGGTCTGCAGACGCCAGGTCAGCTTCAGGGTGACTTCCATTGACATCCTTTAACCTTGCCATAAGGTAGAAGAATAGAAACGACTAAATCGAGCACATTCAGAATTTTTCTTCAGATCTGGTGAGCATCACATTAATTTACATTCCATTAACTGAGACAGGTCACAAGGATAGGCATATGAAAGGATGATGCTTGGTTCAGGGATAAGCTAAACTATCTGCTGCCTTTTTCTGGTTTCTAGTAGCATCTAGCTTGTCCAAAATGATGACACTGTTACCTTTCATTTCTACTTTTAAAGTTGACAGTTCTTTCTAATGCAGACAGTTTCCACTGACAAAAGTCTGCTTTCCAACCTCTTCTAGAGCAGAGTTTAAGGAATTTTATATAAAGATCACATTCTAGGTGTCTTTTTTGTGGACACAGCTTCTGTCACAGCTACTGACCAGATTCTGCCCTTCCATCACAAAAGCACTCATTCATAGATAACATGGGGTCAAATTACTATGGTTAAGTTTGCATAAAACTTCTATTGCAAAGGTAGTCAGGCTCTCAGTTGTCAGCCCCAGGTTATTATGCAAGTCCTGTGCAGATGACATAAAATACTTTGCTCGTGCATAATTTGGATCTTTTCCATTTTGATACTGCTTTCAGTGCTGTTCAATCACCACCTCGTGGACCTGTGTCCTTGACTTGGGGCCAGAATGTTGCAGATACCAGAGTTTTTTAGATATTAGATATTTGTATGGATTCTACCAGACAAGCATCCCTAATCTGAAAATCAGAAATCCAATCCTGATTGCTCAAAAATCAAAGTACTGGCATGTGGGCTGTGTATTCTTGGACTAATTTGAGGCTACCTTTATGTTTTCCTTAGCATAGACATCAAAGGAGATATAAAACCTTTTGAATACAGCCAGTTAGACTAAAATAAGATGTAACTTTGGCCCTTCCAGAGCTTAGATTATGGATACTCAGTGTGTAATTATAACTCCTCAGTGCTGGGCCAGTTTACGCTGGGATAACCTAGGTGTAGCTACAATAACAAATGTAAAAACATTTTGTTTTTTCTTTTTCAAGCAGAGTTTCTCTGTGGAGCCTTGGTTGTCCTGGAACTCTATAGACAAGGCTGGTCTCAAATTGCTGGAATTAAAGGTGTCTGCCACTACCACCCAGGCAAATATCAAACTCTTAGTAGCTAAACATGACCACAGTTTATTTCCTACACTAGGTGTGCAGGCAGATCATGGTGGAGATACACACTTGGCTTAATAGAGATGCCCACTATCTAGAATGTTCCTAATCACCAAAGCAAGAGAAGATTTGTAGATCACAGGCTGGTCCTTCGCCACTTTGTTCCCACTTAGATACTATCAACTAGGTCAACTCACGCTACCTTTCCTGACTGGAGAGGCTTGGAAAATGGAATGCTGAGTTCCATTCTCATTCTCCCCGCCTCTCTGCTTTTGTTTTTTGTTTTGTTTTGTTGGATTTTTGAGACAGGGTTTCTCTGTGTAGCCCTGGTTATCCTGGACTCACTCTGTAGACCAGGCTGGCCTTGAACTCACAGTGTTCCACCTACCTCTGCCTCCCTGAGTGTATTTCTATTCTCTCAGCACAAATAAATGTAATCTCTAAGTTACTCTTCCCATATGTAGTTAACAATGTTATGACATATGTAAAAAGATAAATGCTGATATAGAAAGATGAATTTTAGTTAATATTTCTTAGAGCCAAATACCCTTGCCAGTGTATTTCCTTAAACTGTTAATTTTTTAAATATTTATTTATTATGCATACAATATTCTGCCTGCATGTACACCTTCAGGCCAGAAGAAGGAATCAGATCATATTATAGATGGTTGTGAGCCACCATGTGGTTGCTGGGAATTGAACTGAGGCTCTTTGGAGGAGCAGTCAGTGCCGTTAACCTCTGAACCATCTCTCCAGCCCGTGTTCTTCTTCTTTTTTTTTTTTTTAATGTATTTGCTCATAATTGTTCCAGAACAAAGAGTATTAGGAGGTTTCTCTAGACTAGAACCACCTCGTATAAAGAGCTGTAACAACAGACATGGAAATGATATTAAAGTTCATAATGTTTATTCTTAATTGTTGGCATTCCTTTGTTTTATGTACCATATTTTAGGAATATCAGCAACATTCTATTTGCAGAATAGGAATGATAACATTTTTGTCTTCTGTTGGAGTAACATTGTATTCTTAGAATGGCTTGTCAGAATAAGTTAGAAACAGCATACAAGTATTTCTGCAGATAGACATTTAAGAAGAGATCTTTGTCTTGGGGGCCTTAGCTTGTGGTATTTATATCTGCTGTTCATCTGTGCATGTGAGATAGTATGAGTGTTTATCAAAGCTAACAGGCAAAAGCATAACGGATGTGAAACCCTGGGTATTCATGCTACTGCCTTCATTTTAATAGGTATCACACAGACTTTGTTCTGGCTGGAGCCAAGTGGCAGTTTTTCACAAAGACATTATTTATTACTGTCAGCAGAAAGTTATATTATTGACTAGTAGCACCAGCACACTAGTGTCTGCTACATGTAAATAAAAGTTTATGGGAAAATGTTTGTGATATTATGCGGGAAGTCAGGAATGGGCAGGCTGAATCAACTATCTATTGTACAAGATTGACTCCCAAGCCTCTCTCCCCACAAAGTAGACTATGTATGACTATCAGTGTCCAAATAATGTGTACCAGGATTATGTCAAGACTGTGTGAATGAATAGTAGCTGAATGTTCCATAGTGGTTTTAGAGCGGTAAAAAGCTTATTGTAACATTAGAATGAGATTTTTTTAAATGCTATTAATTTAGTGTGTAAACTAATGTAAATGTTAATATGTGACTCTTATCATAGTAGCTCTTTTTATTCTTGTCTTTGATTGATAATTTGAGATGGAGTCGTGCAGTGTGTCATAATATTTGCTTTCTATTGCTATGGTAAAACACTGACCAAAAGTAATCTTGGGAGGAAAGAGCTTCTTTCATTTTACCTTCTCATGTAGCAGCCTATCTCGGAGGAAAGTCAGGGCAGGAACCTAGATTAGAACTGAAGTCGATGCCATGGAGGAGTGCTATTTACTGGCTGGTTCTTGGCACGCCGCCTGCCCAGGGATGGCACCATCTACAGTGGGTTGGACCATCCTGCATCAATTACTAATAAAGAAAATACCCCACAGCGTTGTCTAGTTTTCAGTTGTTCCTTTTTTTTTTTTTTTTTTTTTTTTTTTTTGGATCACTCTAGCCTGTTGTGTCAAGTTAGCAAAAAATAAGCAGTACACTTTGTATATTGAACCTCCAATCTTTCTGCTTTGTCCTTGGGTACAGGGATTTCAAAAGAGGAACCTCCACTATGCCTAGCACAGAAGTCCTTAAATGAACTTTATGATGCCTTTCCAAATCTCTTGCTGTATGTGTGCAAGAATGTCCAGCTAATACCAGTTTCTAGGAAATAAAACATTCCTGAGTTTATGTTCGTGTAAATGAGATGATCTTACATCTGACCTTTTAGGTTTGCCTATTTGTAATGAATCTCTGCAGTGGTATTGCAGTGAAAACAATGAACAATTAACAAATTGTTTGACAGATTATGTAATTCAGTTGAGTAGTAAATCTTTGTATGTGTCTTAGCAATCATTTTAATGTTTATTTCTTGAAGGACTTAAAGCCTAGTAATATAGTAGTCAAATCAGACTGCACTTTGAAGATCCTTGATTTCGGACTGGCGAGGACTGCAGGGACGAGTTTTATGATGACACCTTACGTGGTGACTCGCTACTACAGAGCACCAGAAGTCATCCTTGGCATGGGCTACAAGGAGAACGGTCAGCATACACTTTCAGTTTGAAATATTCTTCTGATTTAGTTTATCAATAAGTTTTTTATATACTTAAATTGAAGTACATGGAGTTAAGTGTGCATCTGTGTTTCAACTTTATCAAGTATTTGAACATTTTACCACAAATGTTTTGGAAAGCATGAGGGTCTTGTCTTGAATGTGAATGCTTTCTATCAGCCCTACTCTAGACAGAGAATTCTGAAACTAGGGTATCATGAACATGTACTTCTTAATAATTTCATCATAGTAGTAATTCTAGTGTATATTGGTCATACTTGCTTGCATCTCCAACACTTTTAATCAGTGTTAATAGTAGTATTCACAGGCTTGGTGTAGTGGCACACACCTTTAATCCCAGCACACAGGAGGCAGAGGCAGGCAGATCTCTGTGAGTTTGAGGCCAGCCTGGTCTACAAAACAGGTGTCAGGACAACCAGGGCTACACAGAGAAAACCCTTTCTGAAAAACAGACAAAAAAAAAGATAGCACACACTATAAACTCTGAAAGCTACTAAGGCCTAGTTCTGGAAAGTTACTCGGCCTCATATGCAAAGCACTGGTATTTGATTAAAGCCTGTGTCCCTCCTTAAGGGGATTGCATACAGTGTGATGTTGAATTAAACCATAATTTCTTATATGTGGCATATTTCTAGGGAGGAAATTGCACACTAGTTCACTTTGAATTGGGAAACTGTTAAGTTCATTTTGGTTCTTTATATGCATACACAACACACACACACACGCACACATACGCACACACACACAGATGATACCATTGTAATTAGGGGCCTTCCTTAATTTCCCTCTTCATTTTTGAGCTAATTGAAAACAAGCACTTTATATAGCAACTATCAATTTTTAAAGTAAACATGCTATTCTGTTTTCTTAATCTCAACATAAAGTTTAAAGTTTTTGAGAATTGCTGTGTAAATTGCTGTTGCTTTTGCTGTGGAACTTTTATCACAGAAATTGCACCATGTATTAATGTCCTGTGAATATGATCTTGACATAGTTCCTTATCAGTAAGTAGAGAAGCTATCATCAAGAATTGACATACTGGGACTAGAGAGATGGCTCAGTGGTTGAGAATACTGTCTGCTCTTCCAGAGGTCCCGAGTTCAATTCCCAGCAACCACATGGCGGCTCACAACCATCTATACCCTCTAATGCCCTCTTCTGGCATGCAGGTGAACATGCAGATAGTGCACTCATAAACATAAAATAAAAAATAATAATAATTCAAAAAAGAATTGACATACTGTCCTCACTATGAGTCACATAGATCATCTCATTGCTTATCCTGCCTGTTCCCCAGGAACCAAGTCAGATCCTTCACTCACTACATTAGCCAGCAGGAGGTGACATACAGATGTCTTTTCAGCTCCTATCTCTGTCTCTGTGTATGTCTCTCTCTCCCCCTCCTCTCTCTTTCTCTCCCTCCCCCCTCTTTCTCTCTCTCTCCCCACCCCACTCATAACTACATTATCCAGCAAGGGGTGACATACAGATATTGTCCTTTTACTCAGTCTCTGTCTCCCTCTGTCTCTCTCTCTCTGTCTCTCTCTCTCTGTCTGTCTGTCTGTCTGTCTCTCTCTCTCTCTCTCTCTCTCTCACACACACACACACACACACACACACACACACACACACACACTTCTTGTTTTGCTCAATTGCAGAGCAGTTAAGAATGTTTTGGAAAGTTTGGGGTAATCTAATCTATTTTAAACTGACTGAGCAAATTAGACCCCTTGTAGCAAGTTTTATAATATGGTGGTCTGCTAGGAGACTCTTTGTAGATCAGTATGCAGGTGCTTTGATACTACATTCAGCCAAAACTAACTTTTAAACCCAAAGCAATTTGGTTTTACAAGTTAAAAAAATAAAACCAAAACAAAACAAATGAACAAAAAACTTCAAATAGAAATAATGAAAAACATTTGTTTACCAGGGTTTCTCAGTAGATAAGCTGGTCTTTCTCTGTGCATTTGTTCCTTTATGGGTAGAGATGAGTATAAACTTAAAAACATGTTGCCAAGAAAATAACTGACTTTTTAGTTCAGAATAAACAAAGCCTTTTCAGTTAAATAAGCCTGTGAAACCTACTTTGAAATTTTCTAGAAAAGAAATAGATTGATATTTTATTGCAATTCAGAGACATTTCTTTCTGTTTTAAGTATGCTAAATTATTTCTGCTCATGCTTTTTTTTTTAACTTAAAGAGAGAGTAAAATGCACAGTTAAACCTCAAAATAGTACATCTTATTTTTATAATTTTATACATTCTTAACCTTATTTATAAAATTTGTTTCTACTTTGTATGTTACAAGCAAATTCTCAGTTATAAGATACAGGTTTTGCATGCAATTTCTGTGCATACCTCTCACTTTAAAATTAGATATGTAATTAAAATGCCATAATACATGTTTTCTTTTGTGAATCAAAACTTTTTGAAAAGCATTTTATGTTTTAAATTATTCCATCATTTGAAATTGAAGCCATCTTTTTTGTGATGTTCTGCAGTTTCTTAGATGATGCAGTCATATTACGCTTCTTTGATTTTAATGACCTTTTGCTTTGCTTTTCCTTCTTTTGTGCTGCAAACATATAGTGGATTTATGGTCTGTGGGGTGCATTATGGGAGAAATGGTTTGCCACAAAATCCTCTTTCCAGGAAGGGACTGTATCCTTGTGCTGCTGGAGCAGATTAATTAGCTAGGTGATGAACTTCCTTCTGTTTGCCAATGAAAGGAATATATGCTATATTTGTACATACAGGTTTTTAAGTAGATGTAAAGTTTGTGGCTGTTACAGTTCAAAGTATTGTTGAGCTAAGAAACTAAAATGTTTGTAGGCTGCATCTGGCAGCAGGACATACAGTCTCTGCTGGTAGTCAGAGCACATTCCCTGTCATTCATTTTTATTTTGTATTGCTTTTTATAATTTTAAGTGTATATGGTGTGTGTGTGTTGGTTTTTTTAAGTGTTTATATATTTTTCTTTTTATTTTAACCAAAATCTTTCTGTTAATGTCATTGCATTTTGTTTTCAGTTGACATTTGGTCAGTTGGGTGCATCATGGGAGAAATGATCAAAGGTGGTGTTTTGTTCCCAGGTACAGATCGTATCCTTATCTTTGGCCTAAAATATAGTCTTTAAAGGTCAAAATGTATGGTAACACATCAGCCTGGTCAGGTGGAATGTATTTGTCTCTCCCTAATACAAAGTATTGATAAATTACTTTTCCAGAATACCACCTCTTATTTGACATAGACTTTCCTTTTCCTCGTTTATTGTTTCATATGTTAATTTTGAAACCTGCTCAAGTGTAACTATATATAGTTCCTTGATGGCTTTAAGTTGATTAACATAAAAAATTATGGCTTTCACTAAAAATTTCTAACATTTGAGTAAATCATTAACTATTTTGAAGGTAGCATAAATTTTGGAATTACCTGTTTTTCCTGTTAGTCTTTTTGTTTGTTTCTCCATGTCTTTTTGTTACTGTTGTGTATGGTGTGTCTTCTTGTCTCATTACATTAACATAACAAGCTGAAAATGTCATCGAGAAGTTTCCTATGTTGGTAATTAGCTTGAGATTCATGCTTTTAGTTCATCAATGTGTTTATATTTATGTTAACAATGATGTGTCGATCAGTGAGTAACACAGAACTGTTTTAGGTGGAATGAAAATATTCACATCACAGTGAGAATGTGTGGGACATTAATCTTCAGAGGTTTGGAGTGTAAAGCCTAGAAGGAGTAAGACCAGAAAGTTCTCGTCTACAGCACACTGAGATAGTGGCTTCACTTTCATGCGTTTCAGAGCTTTACAAACATTACTAACATAGGCAAACTCAAGAGTGGCAAAAGAAAATGCTACGCTTATCAAAGTCATCATTTTTATTACTATTAGTGTGAAGAACTCAAAAAAGGAGGCAGACTAGAAATATTTCTTAACTCTCTAGGCAGTGCATTTACATTTTTTTTAAAGATGTATTTATTATTTATACAGTATTCTGCCTACCACAAGAAAGCACCAGATCTCATTATAGGTGGTTTATAAGCCACCGTGCGGTTGCTGGGAATTGAACTCGGGACCTTCGGAAGAGCAGACGGTGCTCTTAACCTCTGAGCCATCTCTCCAGCCCGCATTTACATTTTTGAAGAGCTGGGAGAAAGGCACATTTTTAAATGTTAAAATTTTTGCAGTTCGCATTTAGAGTCTCTGTATAATAACGATAATTTTTAGTTATAATTTTTATTTTGAATTTGCTTATCACCATTTTATGGTAAAATTAGTGTTTATGTACACCTGCACACATGCATGCACACATAGATACACTAAATAAGATTAATAAAGCTTATTTTATTGATCATTCTTATTCACTTGTAATCATTGCCTTTTATAAGGTGGCTTTGAGGTATAACATATATAATGGCTACATTCTTTAGGATTTTTTAATTTCTAATTTTCATTTATTTAATGTGGATATGATTAAGGTGTTGAACATTTGGTACATGGAGTATTTTTCTTAGCTACTCGATAATAGATATTGATCAATGGAATAAAGTTATTGAACAGCTCGGAACACCTTGTCCTGAATTCATGAAGAAATTGCAACCAACAGTAAGGACTTATGTTGAAAACAGACCTAAATATGCTGGATATAGCTTTGAGAAACTATTCCCTGATGTGCTGTTCCCAGCTGACTCAGAGCATAACAAACTTAAAGGTAAGTTTTATGAATGTGTGCACTAAATTTTGTTTTGGTATGCATGTATGGGAAGAACATATAGTCATGTTCTTAAAGGATCTAACTCCAAATTTTGTCTGCTAGTGGAACACACAAAAGTTTTGTTCTTTTGCCTTCCTCTTTTCTCTATACAGACATATACACATAACTAAAAAATGCAGTAAATCAAGCTGGGCAGTGATGGTGCCTCTAATTTCAACACTCAGAAGGCAGAGGCAGACAGATCTCTCAAGTCCAATGCCAGCCTGGTCTACGGAGTAAATTCTAGGACAGCCACAGCTACATTTTTTTTTTTTAGTATTCATAAAAATAAACATTCTTTTTTAAAACATTGGGTTTGCTCTGTCTTGGGTGTTGTGGAGCAGGCTAGCCTGGGCACGGTGACCTTTGGGTGTTGTGAAGCCAGCTAGCCTGGGCACGGTGACCTTTGGGTGTTGTGAAGCCGGCTAGCCTGGGCATGGTGACCCTTGGGTTTTGTGAAGCAGGCTAGCCTGGGCATGGTGACCTTTGGGTTTTGTGGAGCAGGCTAGCCTGGGCACGGTGACCCTTGGCTTTTGTGGAGCAGGCTAGTCTGGGCACGGTGACCCTTGGCTTTTGTGGAGCAGGCTAGCCTGGGCACGGTGACCCTTGGGTTTTGTGAAGCAGGCTAGTCTGGGCACGGTGACCCTTGGGTTTTGTGGAGCAGGCTAGTCTGGGCACGGTGACCCTTGGGTTTTGTGGAGCAGGCTAGCCTGGGCACAGTGACTCTTTTGCTTCTGCATCTGCAGCTCAGCAACCGCAAGCATGTGTACCACCTACCTGACAAAGACAGTTTTGGTTTTTTGGTTTTAAGTAAAAGTAACCTCAACTTTCTAAAGTGAATAATTGGGGAATCTCATGGTCAGGTGTATATTAATGTTATTACTTTTGCAGCCAGTCAGGCAAGAGATTTGTTATCCAAAATGCTAGTAATAGATGCATCCAAAAGGATCTCGGTAGACGAAGCTCTCCAGCACCCGTACATCAACGTCTGGTATGATCCTTCGGAAGCAGAAGCCGTAAGTTGTTTTCTTAATGTTTGAAGAAAATACTGCAATCTTAGAGCTATGGTTAAAATTAAATTTGAAAGGGTACTTGTCATTTTAAATAAAAATGCAGATAGATGATGTTAGTATTTTCCTAGTTTTTCATGAAGAAAATATTAGGTTAATGAGCTTATTTCTAAGCTTCCACACGTAGTCAAGTAACCTCCCACTGTTTGTCACTCTTGACCTGATCTAGGATGTTTGTGGGAACATCCTTAGTTAGAAACAATGTTTTGTATCCAAAGCAGAGATTTATAATATAGGTAAAGTGTGACAGTTTCAGAAGTAAGGGGGATAAAAGAAAAAAGACAAGCATCTTAATTCCTACAAAGGAATTGTACAGAACTACTTTCCAGAAAGTTAAACTTAATGATTGATTGATTCATTCATTTTTTACAAGTCTTACGTCTGGCTGATATTTCAAATAATTAATAGTATGTATACTTCGAGTAAACTAACTCAGTTGTTACTGACTTGTGTCTTTCAGCCACCACCCAAGATCCCTGACAAGCAGTTAGATGAAAGGGAGCACACAATAGAGGAGTGGAAAGGTAACACCCACCAGAGTCCATGGCACTCGGGCCTTCTGGCTTTCTGCAGTGACCTCCTCATGTTAAGGAAGTTAATGTGGAAAGTGCTTCCTTAATGTTTGAAATTCTCCACCTCAGTTATAGGCACATAAGTGTCTTCTCCTTTGTTTCTGCAACCATGTTTGGGGTGTCCCATCTCTAAAAATCACCAATGGTTGTAGTCCCAGTGTACTGTACACATTTGTTTGTGGATGCATCCATACATCTTAAAGGTGACACTGTTGGTCCACACAGCTACCTGTGCAGTTTAATAGCTGGTAAGTGCTGAGCTATAGGGAAGTTTGTCTGTCTGTGGCTAGCTCCCGTGTGAGAAGCACTGAAGGTGGACCTTCACACAGTCTGTTGCTGTAACCATGTGCTCATGTGTACATATTTGAATGTAACAGAGAGAACAGTCTGAAAGGTCATCCTGGACCAATGTTAAATGTTAGTTATTTCCTGATTCTTTTATCAAGTTGTAGTTTCTGCTTCTGTCAGCATTGTCACAGGAGTCCCAGTACACCCTCAGTCTAACCAGTAGAATGACTTAACTTACCATCTTTGAACTTGAGATTTAGTTTTTTTCTATTTTATGTGTATTATAAATACGCTTTTTCTTTGTTATTTTAGTGTACAAAGTAACAGGTTTCATTATAACATTTCAGATAGGTATATCACTATATTGTTCATATTAACCGCCTATTACCCTCTCATGTCCTCCCTTATGTTCTCTCTGGTCCCTTTCTTCTGCTAATTAGCCCCCTATGTGCTTTTGTGTCATATATATTTATATCGTCAAATGCAGGTTCCACGTAGCAAAGAAAACATGCAATATCTATCTTTCTGAGTTAAGTTTATTTTACTTAACATGATAATCTCCAGTTCTGTCCAGTTTCTGGCAAATCATTCTACTTTATGGCTAGCTAAAACCACTTTAAGACAGGGTCTCACTGTGAAGTTCTGGCCAGCCTTGAACTTACCAAGAACTGCCTGCTCTGGAGTGCTGGGATTAAAGATATGTGCCACCACACCCTTCTCATCACATTTTCTCTACCCATTTTTCTGTTGATGGGCATCTAGACTAATAGCATATATTGCTGTTGTGAATAATACCTCAGTAAAAATGGGTGTTTGGGTATCTGTTGTATTCTGCCTTAGATTCCTTTAATAGAATTCTGTTTTTCCATTTTTGGGTTTTTTGGGGGGAGGTTGGGTTTTTGTTGTTGTTGTTTTTTTTATTCTTTTGAGGAACCAGTAATTTCTGTAGTAACTATTGTATTTTTTTTTGCTAGTAGTATAAAGATTCCTTTCCCCACATTTTCACTAGCATTTGTTGCCATTGGTTTTCTTAATGGATGGTAGCCATTTTGATTGATGTTGGATAGAATCTCGGTACTGTTTTTGTAGTCCCTGATAGCTTGGAATGTTTAACTTTTTTAAAAAATATTTATTGTCTATTTGTATGTCTTTTGAGAATTTTCTGTTTACTTGAGAAAGAAACTTCCCATTAATTGGTTAGGTGATTGATTGAGTATTCAGTTTCTTGATAATTCTTTTGATGGTTGTGGGAATGTTAAAAATATACATGTGGCCAAGACTGACCTAAGACTTGTGATCCTCCTATCTCACTCTCCCAAGTACTAGGATTATACTACCAGGCAGGTACTACCATGCCTGGTCTCCAGCAAGGGGTTCTTCGTAAAAAGCTTGCACTTCAGGAAGTATATAAACGTTTGGAATTCTTTACATTTTTTGGTTCATACATTTTTCAGGATTACTTTTATGTAATTTTTAAGAGTGTATGACCTAAGATGCTAGATAATGGTAATGAACAAGTCAGAGTCATGTGGAAGAGCAGGATGTAGGGTACCAGGTACCCTTTTTTTTTTTTTTTTTTTTTTTTTTTTTCTCAGTCAGATCTATCTTTGCAGTGATTTGCTGCTGCCCCACACTCAGTGATACAAGAGTTTTAGGAAGGGATGTTGGTGCTCATGCCAGCTATAGGCTACTTGGAAGGAGCTGCTGCTGCTGCTGCTGCTTTTCATTCAATAAAAGTGCCCTCCATCCTATTCTAAAGGTGTAGGATGCTTTGGTTATAAGTCTTTCTACTTACAACCTGGTTGCATAAGGCCAGGACTCAGGAAGTAGAAGGAAGAGAAGCACAGACCCCAGCCCTCACTTTGACAAAACTGGCAAGCATTCGTAAGGCAGAGTGCATGTGTATGGCTGATACTCTAAAGGTAGTGCTGGCTCCTGACAGCAGCTGCCCTTTAGCCAGCTTGAAGTTAGAACAGAGAGCTTTGCTTTATGTCAGCATAGTCTGTTGTTGGAAATCTGAATTACTAACACCTGTGAGTCTGAAGCTTCTACGATCCTCTGCCACTGCTCTTATTGTAAAGACCCAGCTTGATGCACCTAACAGTACACAAGCTTTGAGTTAAGTATACATACTTGTGATTCACTCTGGTATCAAAAAGCTTATTTGTCCTCTTTTTCAGAACTGATATACAAGGAGGTGATGGACTTGGAGGAGCGAACTAAGAATGGAGTCATAAGAGGGCAGCCGTCCCCTTTAGGTTGGTTACAATATAAACCTGTTTGTGGGTTACTCCTTGTGTTGTCATCTTCAGGGAGCTGGGACCTGCCGGTCTTCTCCTACTTACTCAATTTGGTAGTTAAATTTGAAAGCACCAGTACACTGTTGTTTCTATACATTTGCTGTTGTCTCTGTTTTACTGATTTAAACCCAGCTTTTATTGGTACCGCTGCTGTGTCTTTAAGAAAGAAATCCCTTAGTGTTGAATATGCTTTGATTTGAAGTCTTCAGTTGGAGTAGAGGAAAGCTTCACTACAGAACATGCTGTATGTACTATTAAGTACTGATGCTCATTTGGTACTTTGTCACATGTGAAAACAAGCTCTTGGAGGACCTCTTGTCCCTCACTGTTGTGTTCATCCTTACACAGAATAGGCATGATCTTAGGTCCCAAGGTGTGGCTCAGCGGTTCCTGCCTGCTTGCTTTTGCCATCTTGGGGCCCTGAAAACTTCCCACTGTTTTTATTCTGTAAATGAGTTCTTGAGACCTTTATCTAGTAAACTTTGGCTTGAAAGTTGCTATCTATTGTTGAGTTGCTTTAACATATTCCTACCCTAGAATGAGGCCTAACTCTTAAAAGGATTTCTGTCTCTGTATGAGATATTCCTGTTTTCTGAGGTTTGGGGGTTTTTTTTAATGCAAGAAATGCTTGTTAGATACTACTTTTAGTAGAGAAAAACATTTGCTCCTCTCTCTGTGTATTAAGTGTGTATTCGTATTTGCCTAGTATTTACTAGAATCAAAGAAAGACCTGAATTTACCTAACTAGGCTGTTTAAGTTACCCTGGCAAGTCATACAATTTCTTGTGCACTGGGACACTTGATTCAGATCCCTCCTAATGGAAATGTTGTTCTTTTGTGTTGGCTTCTGTTCTATAAGATGTACACAAAGTACATTGTGCTTTTTGTGAGACACTATCAAAAGTCATTTTCTGTAGTATTTTAGTTCTCAGACTCTTTTGGTCACTTGGTACTTTGAGATCTTATGTCCAACAAAATACAGTGTAAACAGTTTTGTATGTACTCTCAATTCTTTTGGAACACACCTTAGGCCCATTCGTGGATTTTGCTGTAGGGCCATTCTCCATGTTACTTTTCACTCTGTGGCCTTTAACTTATCTTAAACTAAAAATGCATTATTGAGGAGTATAGGTTTCTAGATATTTTCAGAATCATCCCCTCGTGGCTTGTGTTAGGTCCAGTATGATTCGTGTGTCCCACTAAGCTCAAGAGAAGAAGGATGTTGACGCTGGAGGTAGGCAGAGCTCAGTCTGCAACTCTCTCTGCAACTGGTTTGCTGTTTTGTTTCTCATAGCACAGGTGCAGCAGTGATCAATGGCTCTCAGCACCCATCGTCTTCGCCATCTGCCAACGACATGTCTTCAATGTCCACAGATCCGACTCTGGCCTCGGATACAGACAGCAGTCTAGAAGCATCAGCCGGACCTCTGGGCTGCTGTAGATGACTACTTGGGCCTTGGGAGGGTGGGAGGGATGGGGAATCGGTTAGTCATTGATAGAACTGCTTTAAAAACAATTCAGTGGTCATATTTTTGAGTGATTTTTTTTTTCAGAAAATGTAGAATTCATTTTGTAGTAAAGTAGTTTATTTTTTTTAATTTCAAGTGTTGTAATTTAAAACCTAAGTTGTGTTTTTAAACAGCAACAAAAATGTATTGTATTTTTGCTGTAATTAACTGTATAATGTAAACCTAATTATTTTATCATGGTTTAAATTTTTGCATATTTGCTTTATCTATGCTGCTGATTTTTTTTTTTACTGAATTTGTAAGATTTTTGTTTATCAGAGCAACTATTATGTGGTGACTTGCATATATCATGAATTATTTAAGATGTCTATAAGTTTTTTATTAGAATTTATTTCAGATGTTTGTTCATGATGCTATCCTTCAGGGTTATGTGCTTATCAATGAGATAACCCCAGAGGAGTAAGGGAAAATAACCCGTAGCCAGTTATATTCAGGAATAACTACTGTAAATGATGAACGTGTCAAGAAACCTCCAATATTTGCTATTTGCCAATCCCCAACTTAGTTTAGGCAATTGGTAGGCAACTTTACCTAAATTTTGGAAAATACCCTGTCATCTAAAGGACAGAATAACTCAGAGCATGTCTTTAAAGATGTTGGGCTCATCCTTCTACCTTTTGAATGTCCCCACCTCAAGCTAGCAAACACTCAAATTAAGAAATGTGGTATATTCTGAACATTTGTGGCATGCTTAAAGCTTTTGACCACATGAAGTCAAGAGGATAGTTTGTGAGTATACATTTCAGTGCAGATCAACAGATGGTTCCCCTATACTAGCTATGATCCTGCTTCTGTATACACTGAGTTACTCTCCTCAGGCTATATAGGTCCTGGCACTGGTCAAGAGTCTGGACTTTCCCTCTTGTACAGTTTCTGACCTCTGGACCTTTCCCAGTTCCTGTTCCTTGGAGGGTCCGTTTGTTGATCACTAGTTTATGGTGTTCCTGGCCCTTTGATTCTACCTGTAGCATAATCCTATTTCTACTAGCTGTCAGGAGGTTCCAAAGCCTACTTAAATTTGTGTAGGTGACATTTAAATGAGCAATATACCGTTCATCTGAAAATAGTAGCACACAGCCATATGTAGGATGTCATTTTCTAAGGACTGTTTCTTCACAGTGAGCAGAGCAGGCATAGTGGTGGTTCTTTAGGCCGAGTCTTTTATTTTATTTTATTTTTTTTTATTTTTTTTTAATACCTGATTTCCAATATAATACGCAGTGTGGACGTTGAGTAGTGTAAGAATGGTGCTGCTCCTGACAAGTGTGTATTAACTGTTTACATTTTATATCTTCAGAATCCTTTCTCTGTAACTGAATTTTTCCTAAGTAAAATGTCATCAAGGTCTCCTTATTTCTGAAATGATGTCTGTAATACCCAGGCACCTTTGTTATTGTCTGGAACAAAAGGGATTCCATGTAATGAACTGGGAAATGCATACTACATGAGCTGCGAGGCTGTGGGAAGAAGCCCCTTGGAGCTCACCACCACCAGGAGGAAGAACAGGCACAGCTCAGCAAATTCCTGAAAGTCGGCTTGACCCTTTTTTGTATATTTAGTGTAGAATTACTTTCAAGTAAGGTATTTTAAGTCATTGTTGATGTGCAATACTTAAGATGAAGATGCATTAGCCTTTTATATCCTTTTAAATATAGCAAGTTAGCTTATCATGATTTCTAGCCTCCCACCTTTTAGTGATTCCTTTTCTACGTGTACAACATGGTGCATTCATTTTATTAGACAAGTATGAAGTTAAGACTCTTACGCCTCTTGGGTTGTAGAAATACAAGATTGGAGTCAGGATTTTAGCAGAAATTGGAGCATGAATGTGTCCTTATTTTATATTGGTTTTACAGCTAAATTGTTTTGTTTTCCCTAGGATAAGATGTGTCACTATTGCACTTTAACAGCTGACATGCTTTAGTTAGTTTCCTATGTTTTATTTTTGAATGCTGAGAAGCCATCTTTCTTGATGCAGATTGTGGTTAAGTAAGGAATACCAGTTGTTCTGATTGTATAATTTGTTGTAATTGCCAGCTCCCACTTGCCAGCCATCATGTTTCAGTTGAATTAAAAGAAAACAAACTTTCAATACTTAATGTAAACTAAAATACTTACAAATTTATACCATAAAAGCAAGGTCTGTTTGCTAAATGTTTGCCCCAGCTTCTTAAGATCTGTTGTTTATACAGCTCTCCCCTTTTCTTTTTTCTGTTAACATAAAGCATATTGGTACTTTTAGAGTCTTAAAGCTTCTTAAGTATTTTTTAAAGAAATTGCAAGTAACTTTTATGTCTAGCAGTACTTGTTAAACCACCCTATAATTTGACTTTTCAAGTATATGTACTTAGGACACCCATTGTCTTACTGTCCAGAAGTTGCTTAGCTGCGAATTAGCATTCAACTCCATGGGTTAGGAAAGAGACCCTGATTCCTCCTACATGTCTTCCTGGTTACCGTTCTCTTTCCCCTAATTTATACTGACTGACTGTAAGACGACCATGTTGTTGGGATTGCTTCGTTATAAATAGAGCATCTCAACTCTTTCATGCTGTTTGCTAAGCGGTTTTTACTGTGTCTTGCCGTGCTGCTGATTGCCGTCTTGGAAGAGCACACACCAGAAGCAAAGGCCCAGTGCACTCACAGCCAACTTGTACTAGAAGCAGTAGCCCTACCAACACAGAGAAGCCTCACTGTGTACTCAGCAGCTGCTTGCCTGGCAGCCTGCATCACTGTCACCCCAAGACATGGAGGCAGGCGAATAGGACTCTGACAGAGTGAGCAGTAGGCAAGTGAAGCTGTTTCCTGAATTACAAAAAGAACCTGGTTTACACTATTGGCCAGTTTCTGCCACACACATGAAGACAACCACTAGTGTTGCCTGAGCACTAGCCTGCACAGCATTTTGAGATAAAAGAAAAAAAAACATAGTATATTTTCAGAAATACTGTTGTAGTTTGTGAGTGTTGTTCATTAGTCACACATTAGTGTAGAGTGGATGCATGATGCCCTATGACCCCAGTAATTCTTGCCAGTGAGTAGAAAACCCAGCACCACCCCTCATCCATAGCACTCATCAGCATTGCCTCCATGGCCTGTTGCATTTTAGTGTGCATTGTGTTTCTTAGGTTTTTCCTGGACCACAGGAAACAAATGTGTCTTAATAGCACGGAAGGTGAGAGAAGTAAAGGGCATTGAAACAGAAATGTGTAGTTTGGGGTAAGATAGGAAAACTTGTGTCCTAATTAATTTCAAAGCAACTGCTCTTAGGCAAAGTGCCCTTAAGGGGAGTCTAATAAGAGCAACTTTCTGGGCACTTCTGGCTTAGATTCTCTTCGTTACGGAAACTCCTGAGAAATATGACCTGTGGATTAGTTTGCACAGTGTCCTATTCTCACAGTGACTTTACATTAAACTAGGTGTTTATTGAACTACCTCACACTGATTTTCTATGCTTTCCCAAGTAAGCTGTGGCCCTTCCTGTTAGATCTTTACTGAGTGTAAATTATAAATGTGCGTTGAATACTTTATAGCCACTGTTGACAAAGTAGCAGTAAGTATGTGAAGTGCATACCTTGCATCAGTAAGAGACAGTCCCGTGTAGTCTTCCACTGTGTCTGGGGAATTGTGCTACGTGTGCTCATTGACATCATCACTGTTTTTTTGTAAGAAACCTGCTCGAGATATCAGTCCACGCTTTACATTTTACAAAAGGAGTAAATCTTAGTAAATTTTACGAAGAAATAAATTACTTTTGTAGGCCCAATATTTGGTATATTTTTGAGAAGCTGATAATCTTATAGTGAATGATGAAGTTAAACTGAAGTAGCTGTCTGCCCGGACTGTGACATCTATTTTCTCACTACAGTTTATCCTGTTAATAAGGTTTTAAACCTCAAAGCCTAAGGATGATAATTAGAAATTCCCCCCCCCCCCATCCCCCATACATCTCATTCCTTCTTCGTCCCTCCCCTTCCCTGTGCTCTCCCTCTCCTCTCTAGACAAAACAGAATGGGGCACTTTGTAGGGAATGCTGAGATCATTATTGTGGTTTTATTCGTTCATGCCCTAGTCATTCAACATGCACCACTGGATGTAAACAGTGTTACCTAGTATGTCAATTGGTTATAATATTTTAAATAAAAAAGAAAAAGTGGTATGAAAGTAAGAGTTTTTCATTGAAAGCAAAACAAAATTGTGTTTTTTCCTGGTGGTTTTAGGGTTTCCTATGGACTGAGGTAAGGCTATTAGTAGGGCAAGTGGCTTAGGTTTGGATTGTACACACATTGTCCTCACTGCTGGTGCATGACTTGATCTAGACCTGCTGTTCTTGTGTTTGAAATCACTAAAAAAAGAACTTTGCTTCAATGCCCTGTGACCTAGTAACTGCATGAGACAGCAGCCATTGTGGCCACTTGGCAAAAATCAATACCATACCTTATTCTGTCAAAGCAAGCAGGGGGTTTGAGTGTGGAGCCTGTTGTGTCTGTTCTGTGCACAGATTCTCATCACTGCTGATGAGAGCTGCATGTAGGTGTACCAGGTCCCACCCTGAGTGCTAACCCAGCCTATCAGATGACATTCCTTCATCTTGCCTGGCTCCTGTCCATGCCTTTGTGCCTGTGCCATCTATCCCTGCCTCTGAATACACTAACTTCTGAAGACAGTCTGTTACCTGACACCTGCTGACTTGGCAGCCATGAAACTGCTGAGCTGGTGCATGCTGTCCTGTCAGTGTTGTTAGATAGGGAGGCAGAGTAGCAAAAGGTGACATCAGAATGTTAACTTCAAGCCTGTTACAAGTGATGAAGGTTTGCGCCCACTCAAAGTAGAGCTCTTCATTTGTCTAATACACGTATGGCTTTTTTTTTTTTTTTTTTTTTTTTTTTAAGGTATTGTTCCTTTAAAAATACGGCAAACCTAAGTGAGGATGATTTACTTGTATTGATTTTGTGGTTTTGTTTTTTAAGCTATTTAAGATTACATACCAACATTTGAACTTCATTTGAAAATAGATACTTCAAATATCCTTTGAAAATATTAGGTTTCCAACACAAGTTTTATTTCATCGGTTAATGAAAACAGTGTTGAGACTCTGCTGGAAGCTGGAATTAAAGAAGTAAAAAAAAAAAAAAAAATGTATAGAGAAGCAAGACTGTTGAAAGGAAAGGGCAGGTTCTGAGGTGAGCAAAGCGGTATTGTACAAGGAGGTGTGCCTTTCTGTGAAAAGACTTGAAAAGGGAGTGTGTTCTAAGCTAAAGGAAAAGTTAAGGTTTAAAAGTAAGTGCCTGGGTGGAAGTGAGGGCTGATGGGCAAGGTGTAAGTGTGCAAAGATAGAAGGCTGGAAAACTGAGCTTCAGAATTGGAACACTGACAAAAGGAGCAGAACAGTAGGACCTGGTTCTCATCCTGGGGAGCCTTTAATACCGTTTCTCAAGTCATGGTGACCCCAATCATAAAACTATTTTCACTGCTACTTCATTACTAATTGTGTTACTGTTATGAATCATAATGTAAAAAATTTGCAGTGTGATTCCTAGGGGAGGGTTGTTTGGCCCCAGGTTGAGAACTGCTTCTCTAGATAGAACCCATTGTAGATGTGAGGCAATGACACCTTTGTCTTAGGGTCACTTGTGAGAACAGATCCAGTTAGGCTGGAGGTGTGAACCAGGGCCTGGAGATGAGATGGGAAAGAGGGGCTCACTTAAGCATGTTGCCAAGCTTTGCTTAGCATAGGAATCTGGAGGATGCCCTGAATCCCTGCCCTAGGTGCAGTGAGTTTGTACCTGATGCATCCTGGAATTTGTACCTCACCTTGTTTGCAGGATCTATGGCAGAGGGTAAGCCAGGTAGGCTTTGTACTTAGGAGGAAGTGGGCAATTGATCTGCACCCTAGTTATCTCTGGGTTTCTCCAGTTTTGTGTTTGCCTGTGACATCTGCTTATCCTGGCCCCACTCCCTTTTGTATCACTTTGTGGACAGAGGGAAAGGGAAAAGCATCCTAGCGAGTAACATGAATGAGAAACAGCAACTTACCTGGATAAATGGAGGCATGGTGGACTGACTGGATGGTGAAAATTGGCCAAGAAATGCAAAGAGCTGTGTGGATCCAGGTGGACTGAAAGACGCAAAATGCATTGTATCCCTGGCAAGACTGAGTCTTGGTAAGTTGGGAGATGGAGGTCCTAAAGAGGGAAGTTCAGATGCCCTCATACAAGCCTCGATGCCATTGAAATGTGCTGTTTCTGCATCGCTGAGGATGGGGTACACTCAAGATGTTTGCTGGTCATGTGTACTTCAATGAAAGGCGGTGTAATTGGGAAAGAAGGTTGTGTGGAACAAATAGGCTGGCCTGAAAGGAAAGCGCTTTGTGTGCTTCAGAATGACTGTCCAAAACCCTGAGCTGCCTTCACTCCCTGCAGTCCCAAACTTCATGCGGTTGGTAAGAATTCCTAGAAAGATGTACTTTGAGATCAACTTTGAGTTTTCATGGAGAATTGAAGCATAATTGTGCCTTTTTGTGTCATTCCTACCAGGCCCTGTCTTGTCAGCCAAACCAACCCCATTATATATATATCTTGTCCTATCTTGTGAGTGGGCTATGCACACCCACACTTCCCCAGAGGTAGTCATTCTGCCTCTGTAAGCCTCTGGCTATCACCTCTTGTGGAGATCTGCCTTCCAGAAATGGTGTGGCTTATGCCATCTTTAAAAGACAGCAGCTGTAACCCAAAACACAAGGTGGATGACTAGCATTCCCTGGTGGAGGTCGGTTCCTAGGGGCAGGAAGAGACCTCCAGTTGGGTAGCTGCCTCTGGGTTGTATGTGCTAAGCTAAGTAAGCTGAGGATGGGTGGAGATGATTCTTTGATCTGGGAGTGCCCTGTCTGGGATAAATAGAGTCTGTTAATACCTTCACAGGAAGTCAGGCAACATAATTCTTGCTCACATCAAAATCAAACCTTCCCCGCAAAAAGTTGTGTGTGTGTGCGCGCGCACATGTGCGTGTGTCCAGTTCTCACCTTCCACTTTGCTGAGACAGAATCTGTTTCTGCACATGTGCTGGATGCTCCAGGCTAGCTGGTTTGAGAGCTTCTTGATGAGTCTCTTGTCTCCAACTCTCACCACACTGTTGGGTTACAGATGCTAGCTATTGCATCTGCATGTTTTGCCCTCATGCTTGCTCACTCTCCTGCACAGATAACTGAGAGGCAGCATGTTCATTTGTTATTGATGCCATCCTGTCCTCTGCTACTGATTCCTTGCCCCCGCAGTGCCCCCCGTGGGGAGAGCTGTGATGAATGTAGACACTTAGCTTGCAAATGTGTGTAAGCCCATGACTGGGGCTTCTGACAATGCCGTGTTCATATTCCTCACCATGTGGCACAAGTAACTGCATATGGTGTGAAATAATTGCAATAATGGGAATGCAAATGCCCAAAATTCGATCCTAGCCTCTAGTAAATGGCCTGATGCCCTTCCATGCCTCTATTTTCTCATAAAACAGAGAGGCACAAGTCACCGGGAAGGTTCAGTGCCCATGCAGGTGGAGCAGTATAAAGGAGACCCTTGGCAAATAGTGTGTCCCTTTCAGTTAGAGGTTCAGCCTGTGGAGGCCTTTACAGTTCAGCTAACCACTGTCACTTGTTTGAACAGCAGCCAGGTCTTACAGCAAGTACTACTTCTCTTTTGTTCGGTGGCATGTGCTGGAAAGTTTTAACACCTGGGATTCTCCCTCACAGTGCAGCAGAGCCAGTAGACCAGACATTCTCAAGCTGTGCATAGCTTGGTTCCTGCCCCTTCTCCCTAACTGGCCTGATAAGCACTAGAAGCCAACCAAAAGAAGGGACTAGGATGCTGGCTGACAGGGAAGCCTCGCCCACAGGCCAGTCTGTAGCTGCTCCTGACTTGGGCTGGCTGGGGCCAGCTCCAGCAGCTCACCACTTGGGCGAGCTCAGGGTTGTGATTTACACTTCAGGGTTGGCAGGGCTGGCCTGCGATCTTGCAAATCTGACTCCAATATGAAACTCCTCTAATTGTCCGTAGACAGAGGGCTCAGACGCCACCACAGGCATTGATCTGTCTTAGAGCAGCAGCTTTAGGCTGCCACTTGATGAAACCTGCTGAGGTCAGGCCTGATCTGGACAGTACTTATTTCCTCTTTACAGAATGCTAAGGTGAGCTCTAACCCCCTTCCCCTGGGGACTCAAGAGGTATCCTGCTGTCATCTGGCCCCTGTGTCTCATTAGGCCAGCCTCTTCATTCTTCTACCCTTTGTTGACACCCCATAAGGTCTATCAAAGGCCGGCCTCTTCTTTACTCAAGTCTGCAGTATCCCACCAGGCCCTGCTAATTACTGCCTTTAAAAAACCCTGCATGGAGAGGGGGAGCATGGGAGAGCTGGCTCCACCCCTCACCTGACCAGTGGGCGAGCTGGCAGCCTGACTAACTCAGCTACCACCCAGGCCCAGATGTGGGACTTTTAAGAGTTGACCCACCCAACACCTTTCTCATCTGTGAGCTGTTGGAGTCTGTGAAGGGGCCGATCCTGCAGAACCAAAGCTGAGGATATCCTAGAGTGTCTATGAGGGTTCAGTATCGATGGTGTAGCAGAAGCCTGCGGCTTTGAACTAGTCTAATGACTCATGGCAATGAGCATTCACAGGTAAAGCTGTTTAGGCAAAAGGGTACACTGCCTGGCACATAACTTCCAATATCACTATGATGAATGAATATGTGATGGAGAGGTGGGAACGACAGAGGAGAGAAATGTTACGTTCACAGAAGACAGGTAAAGAAGAAGGTTGGTAACCTGCTCAGAGAGGTTGGCAAGATTGGGGAGGGGGTTGTTCGGTTGGTTTTTGTTGTTTTCTAGCCTTTAATTTTTATTTTGGAGAGGAGATTACAAGCGGGGTGGGGGTTGCGATGAAAGGACTGGGAAATGAGTAGGCTTGGGGTGCATGGTTTGAAATTCCCAAAGATTAAATAAAAATGTTTTTTAAAACACCAAAAACAAAATCCTGCTTCTTAGCACCATCCCCACCAGAACATAGGACATGCCAGCATTCCCTCCCTCCTTTCCCCACTACAGCTTCTGCCAGCCTTCCAGCATCTGGTGGCCTTGACTAGTGTACCTGTATCCACTTGTGCCCACTCTATGCAGTGCTAAAAATGCAGACCTTGTTTAAATGCAAGCCAGTTCTTGTCAGTGGATCAAAAGCTTGCTTGTTCCCTCCATCTGGCCCCGTGTTGGGTCTACACACCACCAACTGCATTCTTCTACTTGCCCTGGTCCCTTTTGCACCACTATAGATAATTACAAAGAGGAAATATTTAGGCTTTGGGGGAAGGGTTCAGCCATGATTGGTTAGCTAAGATGCTTGAGACCTGTGGCAAGGAAACACATCATAGCAAACATGGTGAAAACCAACTCCAAAGGCCATCAATCAAAGAAAGGAGAAAAGACCAGAGCCCCCATGTCCCCTTCAAGGGTACATGGCAGAGGACCTCAGGAACTCTTGTACAGGTATTTCCTTCTTTATTGAAACATCAACCCATTGACCTTGAAGGGAAGGAGACTCTAGGTCTCACCGTGCAGTCATGCCTGGCCTGAAACTCAACTGCTGCCTCATGAGCATGGCTATTAAAGGTGTGTGTCCCACACCATGTGGGGAAGAGACTCTTAAGCCTTAGAAGGCCTGAGGAAGCTCAGAAAGTTGGGAGTCTCAAGGCCACACCCCAAATTTATAAAAGCAACAGCTTAAGGAGACTCAGGCAGAACTAACAACCCACCAGTTTGCAGGGAGCTCCACCATGTTGGATGGGCTTTTCCATGGCGCAACTAACTTTCAGTCACTCATCCCCAGTGACCTTCACTAAGCTAGATTCGAGTTCATGTCTTCACCAAAGAAGTCACACAGCCTTCCCCAAAGCCCCTCCTCCAAGCTGATGAGCATTCTTTCCAGCCCCCAAAACCAATTTTAAAAATGTATTTACTTTGGGGTATGAGTATTCTATCTGCATGTACACTTGCATGCCAGAAGAGGGCATCAGATCACATATGGAGGGTTGTGAGCCACCATGTGGTTGCTAGGAATTGAACTCAGGACCTCTAAGAGAGCAGGCAGTGCTCTTAACCTCTGAGCCATCTCTCCAGCACCCCCAAAACCAAATTTTAAAACATGTCTGAAGTAGCCTATCAGTTTATACTACTTCACAATGAATTTATTCCAGTTTAACTTGGTGACGCTTTTAGCAATGGCCTCTGCTCTCTCTTGACAGAGTGTTTCACCAGATTTAATAATAAAAAGCTTCATTCCCCATCTGTTTATACTCACAATTCACTGTTTGGCTTAATATTAGTGAGCTCATTCTAGTATGATTATGGCTGGAACCTTCAGGCTTGGAACAGCTTATGTAACGGTAACCTAATGGGAAGAGACAAAAAGGCTGAGGTGCTCCAGGGCAGAACGCCCATCACGATGAGCCTCACACTCAAGTCAGACATCTACACAGGAAACTGGCCACAAGAGAGCTAGCGGAGCTTTTTAAGTTTTCCATAAAAGTTGTACATGCCTAGATCCCTCTTTTGCCAGCAGGTGGCAGACTTGGCTTGCAAACTGACTTCCCTGTCAGGGGCAGGCAGGCCCTGGAGGCTCCTTTGATGCGCTGGCGGCGCTTTCCCCCGCCCGCCCCGCCCTCCCCCTTTCAGGTCAACTCAACAGAATCCTACTACTGTGGTGAGGGAATACAGTTGATTGTGAATACATGGGTAGTCCCACCCAACTTCTCCCAGGCCGGTTCCCCTGTCAAAGAGATTAAGGGCCATCTCTACACTGCCGTTTGTGAGAGGTTCTGAGCTCCTTTGCCTTTCCTCTCTGATTACAGGGGAAGGTGGCATTTTGCCATTGGTTAAAGAATGTAGGCTGGCTGCAGCAGCACCTATAGCATAGACTAACATCTCCACTGGCCCTCTTGGCATTCCCAGGGACACCGTGACCCTGACCTCTGATGCTGGGAGGGTCCTTGGCAGGGATCCTAGTTGTGGAAATCTCCAGTCAGTTTCCAAAGGACAATCAGAGGTCTTACCCTGAAGGTGGAGGTAGGGGCATATGGCCTTGTATTTCTTGAGTGGTAGCCAGTGCTACCTGGCAACACTGCATGCCTGGCCCTTCTGCCGCCCAGGTGTAAGACATGATACTTGAGGTAGGTAGGCACTAGGGGCTTAATGACCTTTCCACATGGCAACCAGAAACTGCATGCTTGATGACCTCCTGGCTCCCCTCACCCCCCACCTCCACCTCAATCACCATAGGTTTCTGCCACACATGTGATGACACTGAGTAGAGGCAGGGGACAAGGAGTGGTGACACTGCTGTGTATGAAGCCAGTCCTCTCCCAGCCAGGCCCATATGATGGTCAACCTTTACAGTCTCTGGGCGTGTCTAGAATGGTTCTAGAGGAAGACCCATGGGCTGCCTCAGGTTCCTGTTGTCCCAGCAAGATCAGCTCTCACTGCCATACAAGCTGAGAGCCTTCCCAAGTTGTCTCTGTCAGGTATTTTTATCACAGCAACCAGAATAGTCTAAGATGCCTGGAGGCTGGGGTGTGGGGTAGGGGGCACTTGAGGTCTGAAGATGTCTAGAGGAGTGAGTGGGTAGACATGGAAGTTACCGGGTCATTCTCATTCCCAGATCTAGAAGGGGACCAGGCCCAGTATAAGGTGGGAGACACCCTGAGGACCCACCAGCCCTGCCCTCCTGCAGACCCAGTCCTCTGGAGCAGAACTGAGCCCCTGCAGAGGAAAGCAGGTTACAGAGGCTCTGAGGTGGGAGAGCTGAGGAGCTGCTGAGGTGGCTCCCCCACAGCAGTGCTGAGACCCTGAGGAGCTCAACCTTTCAAGAAATGGACCACTTGGTAAACTCCACTCGGCACAGACATGAAGAATGAGGCTAGTGACGGGCGCCAAGCTTTCAGAGCACATTTAATAAAGAGTGCAAAGTTCTTGGTGGCCCAGCTCTGAGGTGCCATCCTTTGGCCCCTGGGGGACTCTTCCTGGGTGAGAGGCTAATGCTGATGATCTTGGCACTGTCCCCTCTGACACATGCTGGGACCCATATGTTTGGAGAAGCATCCAGATCCTGCCTGGACTGTGTGGGGATCCTGACAGTCCCCTTGTGGGAGGGAGGTGGGGTCAGTCAGGCTCTTTATCTGGCACTTGGGAACAGACAGCCCTGCTGGTAGCCTAGCCCAACCTTGAAGCTTCTGGTTTCCTCTGCCGCCTGTGGCCAGCCCTACAGGGAAAGTGAGCAGACATATGTAGGCATGTGCTTCGGCTCCTTTCACTCTGGGGCTCTGGCCCCTTTGGTCCCGACAGTCAAGCTTCCCAGGGTGGTGAAGAACTCCTCCATTTCCTTCTGCAGCAGCTGGTTCCTGCGCTCGGCGTCCTCCCGCGCCCGCTCCGAGTTCCGAAGCCTGATCTCAAGCATGGCGTACTTCTTCTTCTCCTGGTCCAGCTCCTCTTCCAACCGAGACATCTGCTTTCGCAGGTCAGCGCTGCCCTCCTCGATGCTTAAAAATCAAGAAGAGGGATTTTCAGATTCTGGCGACTGGAGTACTGTCACAGCAGCAATGGCCCCGGGTCTCACCAAGGCAGGGAGGTGGCAAGGGAGCTTGCGGGGAGGGATCTCACAGCCTTGCCAACTCTGAAAAGCCAGAGGGGGCTCACTATAGGGAGGCTTGCTTGCATTTGTGATCAAGAAAGGCCACCCTAAAGATTCCTGCCTTAACACTGGGTCTAACAGCATCCCTGAGCCCTCATTAGATATAGCCTTTTGTCCATCCAGCTCTGTCAACTGCCCTGGTGAGGGAATTACCTGCCACTACCAAGAGGGGCAGAGGTCCCCTGACCTTTGTTTCTACGCTCTTACTCACATCTCCTGCTGTCTATGCAGTGTCTGGCAGAACACAAACCCAAGGGAAACTCCTGTCTGCCCTTAATGTCCTCCTTGGGGGTCACCTCCCAAGACTGTCCTGCAAGTCCAGTAATATCGGAACCTACACTACAGTCTGAGCTCCACGGCATCGACAAGACAGATGACACAGGACCCAGCATCCTCTGAAATGTGGAGGTGACTCCCTCTCACTCTGCCCAGAGCACTGTAGTCACCACACGGGGATAATATGCATGCAGCAAAGAGTGTATCTGCGGACGGGTTATCAACCTCCCTCCACTCTGAGCAGGATGCTTAGAGAAAGGTGGGCCACCGTTCACCACAGCAGAGGCCATGTTGTCAGAAAGGGAACCTCATGGAGGATGGCACGGAGGTCTCGCTTGCTTCTCTTCTGTCCCCAGCCCTTCTTTGCTAGCCTCTCCTTGCATGGGCCTCCCTCTCTGACTAGACTGTGCTAGAGTGACCTTGTCCGGTCTCTTGACCTTCCTATAAGCTCCTGACTGGGTCATGAGCATTCCTAACAGTCCAAAATGGAGCTCCTCACAGCTTCCTCAAGCCATTGCCCTATCCCACCCACTTCTGCTCATCGCTCCTCCCCTACAGCTCTAAACCGTTTACGCCAGGTGAGCTGCCCTCACCTCACTGCTGAGCAAGGCCCGTCCAAACCACCTTCAGAACATGCACCAGACACTCCCGTTTCTCCCACCTCATTCCACCCCATGAGCTTGGACTCCCACTGGACCTACAGTAAGTTTTCCTATCAGAGAAGGATAGGGAGTCCTTGAGACACTCCATCAACGCCTTCACATTCACTGTCCCCAGAAGAAAACCAAGCAGCACCCAAGTCAGAAGGCCCTGCCTTACTTCCCCCTTCAAGGCTGACACAGCTCCAAGGTGTGAGCTCTCCCTCCAACCCCACCCCAGGCCTTTCTGTCCTTTCCCGAGGAGGCCCCCTTCCCTCCTCAAGGTTACTGTCCTGTATCTACTTCCTAGCGTGCCATGCATTTCTGACAACTCTTATGCATGGTCTCATCCTGACACCCCCCCAAATATGAGGGAGGCATGGAATTCTGGTGAGTTTGGTTCACAGCTCTGTCCCCAGCATCAAGCACAGTAGCTATTATTTCACAAACAAAAGATTCTCTTAAGGGAATACTGGAAGGACAGAGACTGGATTACAGGAGGCAGAATGGGTGGGCTCCGTGTATGCCAACAGACTTATTACCAGAAACCTGGTGGATGGGACATGGTACAATGTCCCCTTCCTCCTGGTGCTGGAGACCATCCTCATTATAAACTCTCCTTTCAGGCAGTTAAGAGTGTCACAAGGACCTTCTTCCCAACAGGGGCCTGTGTAGTAATCGATGGTGACATCAAGGCTTGCTACAGGCATCCAGGGTAGGCTGGTTTGCACACTGGGCAGGCCCTGGGACAGCCCTCTCTGGCCACCCTCAGTGATAGTCATTTAAGCATCTGTTCTCACCCACTGCATCCTAAAGAGCCACCTGGTTCCTGACTCCTGATCTACAAACTAGCAATCTCCTTTGCCATGACGCCCTCAGGGGGCGTTTGTGGCGCCCACCCAGCTGATGGGTCTACCCGCTCCCAAGCCTGAATATATCAGTGTCATTTTCCAATGAAGGCAGCCTGGGAGGTGGCTTCTCTGAGCCCTGCCCCTTGCAGCTTTTTCAGCAAGCAGCGTGGCCTTTTACCTTTTCAGGCTCCTCTCGTACTCAGTCCTCTGCTGACACAGCTCTGCCCTGAGCTCGGCCACCTGGCCCTGGAGAGCCCGGCATCGGCGAACATGGGCCTGCGTGGGGCTGCCTGGGTCATTGGGCTCACTGCTGCCGCTGCCCACACATGCCTCATCCAGGCTGTGGCCCAGGTCTGGGGACCTGTGGTCCTCACTGCTACTGGGGAGAGGAGAGGGCTCGAGAGCCCACTCAGTGTGTAAAGAGCTGCAGGCAGAAGAGTCGCTGGCCCGGCAGGCTGTGCAGCTGCTGACAGAGGCCTCTCGGGAGGAAGAGGTTGCAGACCATCCTGTGCTGGCCGTGCTGGCAGTGCTAGAAAAGTGGCTGGGTGGAGGAGGCACATTGTCATAGGTAGAGAGTCTCTGTGCTGAGCCTGACTCCTTGAGCCGGTCCCCTGATGAGGCCCGACGGTGGCCTCGCAGAGAGGAGAGCCCATTTATGAGCCAGTTCCCACCAGAAGAGATGATAGGTACCTCTAAAGACGAGCTGCCCACCTTTGGGCTCTCTGACCGGGACCCGTGCTGCCGCAAGGCAGACTTCCAGCCAGGCAGAGTGTGTACCCTCTTCCCGGGGCTGGTGGCTGCAGGGTCGGTCTGGCTGCGAAGGCGTGATGGAGAAGTTCTAGAGAGCATTGCCGCAGCCGGCCCATCCAGAGATGAAGTCCTGTGTGTGGGCAAGCCAGGGCTGCCAGGCTCACCCTGGTGGTCCCTGGTGACCTCCTCGGAGCTCGACTCTACTGTGCCCTGGACAGTACTATGTGGTGAAGCAGGTCCCTCAAGGGAGGCTGTGGCAAAGAGCTGTCCGTGTTTGCGGATGAGGACAGTCATCAGATGCTGAACCAAAGAAGTGCCTGTGAGGAAGAGAGAGAGACTGGCTGTGAGTGGTACAGCCCATGTTTCTAACACACACAGGCCAGCTACAGTTCAGACACAGGATGCCTGCTCCTGCAGGGCACCTTCACCTGTGCCCGAAAAAAGGACCTTCACACCAGCCAGAACCAGGCACAGACAGGACTGTGCCCACAAAGCTCCGGAACATGGAGGAAGCATACATAGCACGGTGCGCCTAGGAGGAGGTAGGTGCCATGCACACACCAAGGCCACAGGATGATGGATGGCAGAAGCCAATAAGTCAGAGCCCATCAACCACCCAGTCTCTCCTGTACTATTGCTGCTGCTGCTGGCTGTACCATAATAAAGCCCCTCTGAGGCCACAAGGCTCTGGAACAAGATTTATACATATGCACGCATGCATGCACACGCAGGTATACACACACACACACACACACACACACACAAACAGATACATCTTTTATTCCAGGGATGGAAAGATGGCTCAGCAGTTAACACTTGTTCTTGCAGAGGGTCTGCGTTCAATTCCCAGCACCTACATGGTGATTGACGACCATCCACACACTCCAGTTCCTAGGGAATCCAATGGCCTCTGCTGACCTCAACATGCACAAAGGACACAGACATACATGCAGATGTTTGTGTACACAAATACACAGTATCAAATGAAATCAATTTTGTAAATGTTTTCCTTTTATGTGTGTATTTTGCCTGCGTGTATTTATGTGCACCACGTGTGTGCCTAGTGTCTGTGGAGGTTAAAAGAGAACGTGAGGTCCCCTGGAACCAGAGCTACAAATTGTGAGCTGTCACGTGGGTGCTGGGAACCAAACCTAGGTACTCTGCAAGAGCAGCCAATGCACTTAGCCACAGAGCCGCGGCACTAGCCCCTGTAAATGTGTGTGGAGATATGTATACACATAAATACACACATGCTCAGTGTTGCCCACCCATCCTTCCACCAATCCTGTGATGCAGTACTCCTAACCCGGGGGCTTGGTATGAGGCTCAGTCCCGGGGATAAGGTCATGCTAAGGTCTACATGTCTACTCTGCATCCTCGTTCCTTCCAGCTACCCACAACCAAATACCAGAGTTGGGAGGTTCCCCACAGATGAGGAACCACGGCCTGGTAAGATCCCCACGCAATGTTCATGATCCAGAAGGAATTAGGGAAGGTAGCTCCTAGCCAGAAAGCTGGGCCCCTCCCACAGTGGACTGTGGGGCTGCTGCTGATTTTCCAAGCTGGGGCCCATGTCCTCAGTCCTAATCCAGGACCCCTGAAGCATCCCCACTGACTAGCTGTGGACATCCTGTGTGGACAGCACGGTTCCTGCACTGGCTCTGTTGAGGACAGTCTTCCCAAAATCTTCTACGTTCTTGTTTCCGCAGCAGCCTCGCTATGTAGGCCCTTGGCAAGCTTGGCTGACAGGCCCCCAGTGAGTCACCTCGCCTCACTTGGCCTCCATTTCATCATCTGGGACTTCAGGGCAATTATCACACATAGGCTGGGTGTAACTGTAGGCTGCTTTAACCCTTTCTCACCCCATTCTTTTTCTGAGACCATGTCTCATGCTGTCCAGGCTGCCCTCAAACTCCCGGACTTAAGTGATCCTCCTGCCTCAGCCTCAGCCTCACCATGTTGCTTTTTTAAAAACATCATCTTGGGGCTGGAGAGATAGCTCAGTGGTTAAGAGCACTGACTGCTCTTCCAGAGGTCCTAAGTTCAATTCCCAGCAACCACATGGTGGCTCAACCATCTATAATGTGATCTGGTGTCCTCTTCTGGCCTGCAGAGGTACAAGCAGGCAGAGCACTGTTTACATAATAAATAAATAAATCTTTTAAAACATCAACTTACTATTTACTTATCACAAAAGAGAAGATCCCGGGGGCATGTACACGTCTGTCATCTAGGAACCTAAGACAATCACGTGACAGTGCCAGTAAAGCGAAAACAATCTTCCTGGGCTCAGGGAAAAGGATCCCTGCTTTCAGCTGTCCTGTAATCTCTAACCACTGGTTGTTTCAGGTGTTTCCCATGATCAGCTGCTACCAGCCACAAAGGAGTGGGGGGCGGGGGGTATAGAGGGAAGGCAGCTCTGCCTCTGAAGATGGAGACAGGACATTTAAGCTCTTGATGACTTGGCCTAGCTCTGAGCTGTGGCGACTACCATGAGCCCCAATTCCCCCAGCTCTGGACACTGCCAAGCCACCTCCCCTTTACCTTCCATGATGGTTACTGGATCCTCTATCTGCGGCCGAAGGATGTTAGGCCCAAAGACAGTTGCCAAGTTCTGAACACTCATCTTGTTGACATCGGAGTGGGCCTGCACTTCATCCAGAAACCTTCGAAAGAGGAAAGAAGCAATTGGTGAAGCAGCAAACTGAAAACTCTAACCTGCTGTGAGCTCTAAGCGCTGCCTGGCCACACCCACCACGCCACCAAGCCCACACCACGCCAGCTTCATCTCCTCAACTCTACACCACCTAGGCACCCACTACACTAGCACTTCCAGCCACACTTCTCAGATATACCCACCATATGTTAACCAATGATGACCACTCCATACCAGCCAGCTACCCACATAGTACGTGCTCACCCACGTGCCCTGTCAATCTGTCATACCACACCTGTGCCTCCCATGCCTCCTGGTCTGTGACAGCTATGAACAGCCAAACCCCAGCAATATCCACACAGAACCTATCCGCTTGGCTACACAATACCCACCAACCCACTACACTATCATGCTGCCTGCAATACCCAGTCATATCCCACACCCACCCAACCTACACCGTCATAGATTCATCCCCTCCAGCCACACCCTCTACTCCCAGCCCCCACCACACAGCCCCATCTTGGTGTCCTTAGGCCATATTCCACCCCACACACACTCAGCCAGGATGCCTCCCAGGCTTCCTGTGGTTGCTGGGTATCATCAGCTGCACCTGTGTCAAGGCAGAATGTCCTCTGAGATCTAAGAAGGCCATGAGGAACAAAGGCCAAGAGACACGGTCTGATCATCTCTGGTGCAGAAGATGAATACCTGAGAAACTCAGGCCCAGCCTGGCACTGGGTGACTGTCACCCCTGCAGGCCCCTACCAGCACCCAGAATGAGGGTACATGAGGATAAATACCTCACAAGACACAGACCTCATTTAATGGGTATATACCTGTGGGGAAGGGAAGCAAGAGGTGCCCAGAAAAGCAGAACCCAGGCTCCTTCTGGGATCATTCACTGACTGCCTCCTGCAGCTGCTCTGTACCCTTCCACATTCCTTGCCATCCCAGCACTCAGCGAGGCAGTGTTGAGAGGGAACAGATTGCAAGCCAGAGCAGGCCAGATTAGCCCTGCCCCAAACCGGACACTTACGTGCAGATGTATCTGAGCAAATTGTAGTTGGCCTGAGGAAGGCTGCTCACTTGGTTAGCCAACTCCAGGGTCCCCTTGTGAAGAAAGGAGAACACGGGATTTCAAACATGAGCAGTAAGGCCTCCTCTGACTGGAGGAAGGTGGGACAGGAGAAAGAAGGTCTGGCCAGTCTCATCTGGCCTCCTCCTTCCCTCCCAAGTGTGGCTGTGACCTCCTGATGAGAGACTGATTTTCTTTCTAAGAGCAGGGGTGAACTTCTGCAAGGCCACAGAGGAATGTCTCTGCTCACTTATCAGGGCACAAATATTTGCCAGATAACAGCCCTCATCCCCCACACAGTCACAGCGAAGGTAAACAGTCTTTCCTGCTGTGGCAGCTCAGAGCTGCAGATGGCCAGGAGGGCAGAGGGCAGAGGGGAAGGTGGCTGATACCCATCCTGCGAGTTGTCTCTCGGGGAAACAGGTAACAGTGTTCCTTGGTCTCAACACTGTACACACTTGGAAGCCTGACCCAGGTGTGGGAGACGATATCAAAACAGAAGTACCCACTATGAGGTGGCCAGAGCTGGGCAGGCTTATGTAAAGAGGCCCTGTGTCCCACCCGCCACTTCTATATCTGTCAGAAAAATCTGGGGGGGAAAAAAAGTTAAGAATCCTACACAGACTACACAGCACTTGGGGGCCCTCTCTCCCTGACACAGCAGCTTTCTGGTTAGGACTTATGTGCCACTGATAAGTCCTGACTCCACATGCCTGCTGCCCACCCTCACCCCACCCCCCACCCCTGCCGCCAGGATGTGTCCCAAGAGGCACTGACCTCCCCCTCGTCCTTGGTGAGCAGCTGGGCGCAGCTGAGGAAGTCTTCATACCTGGCGAAGGGGATGACCGGCTCTGGGAGCTCCCGAAGGTAGAGCTTCAACAGGGAGGCCACTGTGTGCACGTCGGTGGTGCTGGGATGAAATGGGGTGGGGTGTGGGTAGGGTGGGGGAAACAGCAGTGAGAGCAGGACCCCAGGGGTGAAGGAGAGCCTTCTTTTGTGTTTACAGTGTAGAAGCTGGAGGCCTTCTCTTCTACACAGTGTGGGATTTAGGAGACATTCTGCTGCCGAAGGCACACAGTGCAGCCGGTTCGCTTGCTTACAACAGTTGCTCTGGGTGGAAGGAATTACCTGTGACCCGGACTGGCTCAGAGGAAGCTCCCCTGGGGTCCAGCCAAGTTTTCCCTTGAGCTTGCTTAGCTCCTGGGATGAACCTTGGCTGAACTGGGGAATCTGTCGCTGAGGGATCCCATCAGGGCTGACCTTCCTACAGAGAGCAGGAATGTGAGCACTGGCTGGACAAGTGAGAGGTCAAGCCTGACCTATGCCTCTTGTCTCAGCTCCTCACTGCATCTTGAGGGGCCTGAATGTCCACAACAGGAGTCAGTCTCCCCTAAGTGGCGGATATGTGTGTGTGTGTGTGTGTGTGTGTGTGTGTGTGTGTGTGTGTGTGTGTGTGTGTGTGTGTGTGTGTGTTAGAAGGTATTTCCAGTTTAGGCTCGCACTCTCTTTCCCCCTCTATCTGGGCTCTGTGGGGCAGTCCTGGCCAAAGCTGGCTCCTCCTCTAAGCCAGTACTTTATACCACACAGGAGCCCCAGGAGACTTTCCTAGCCCCTGGCTCCAAGCCCTAGCTTTAAGTTCCTAATAGAAGGCACTTGGAGAATATGGGCTGGGGACCAGCAGACCTTGGCTGTGCTAATAAGGTGACACTTGGCCATGTATCACACCAGCATCACAATGCACTACGGTCCCTTTGGCACTGACATTTGAGATCCTGAACTCCCATATGGCCACGAGCACCCAAGATCCACACACGTGGGGTTCTTTCCTGGCCTCTGCTCTCCAGCCAAGCATGCTGCCGCCCACTGTCCACTGCCCATTGCCTTCTCCTGGCACTTCCTCCGTCCACACTGGAGGCCAGTGCCCTTCCCAGCTGGGATTCTTCAGGGTCAGCAGGTGCTGCCTCAGGGAGACAGGAAGTAGGACAGGTTACATGGTAGCCCACTCCAGTCCATAGATCTTCCTGTCTGCATCTCTGCTCAAAGCCCCCTCCCACACCATCCATCATCCACAGAGATCTGCTGCTCAGCTAGACCTCTGGCCCATTGTTCCTCACACTCCAGCCCTCTCATGGACTCCCACTCATTGCTGGTCTTTCTCTTTAACACTTGGCTCCAGTGTCCCTGAATGCCCTTCCGACACCACTGTGAGTTCACTCCATCCCCATCACAGTCTCACCAGCACCAAAGAGAGCATTCCAGGCCAATGAATGCCAGGGCCCACCAGCCTGAGTTCCTCACAGCATATGCTACCTGCAGCTGGTGGCCTGAGGCAAGGCCACAAAAGGCCCAGTGGGTCAGCAGACATGCTCCAGTCAAATCAGCTGTCCTCACCGCCTGTGGCCCCATCTGCAGCTTCCCCCTCCCTTCATTTCCAAAGACACCCTCTTGCTCATGCCAATAATAGCATTCATCCAAAATGAAGGCCTTGCCTCTTAACTGTCTGCAATCCTGGAACACGCACGCATGCACCAACACGCATGCACGCATGTACGCGCTAGTGCTCCACTGGCTCACAAGCTCACATCTGCACCTCACACTTTCTGCTGGCTTCCTAATAATCTCCTCACCTCCTCTCCTCCCCCCCCCCCAACCCCCGTCTCTCTCTGTCTTCCTCCCCCCTCCTCTCTCTCCAAGGGAGTTTTGTAATAGAGGAAGACCAAGGCCAGAAGCAACACCTGCAGGCAGGCTATAGCACAAGGTGAACAGGGCAAAGCAGAGTAAGTTTGGGAGAGGGAGCCTCATCACGCAAGCCCAGTTAGTTGGTGGAAGGAAAACCCTCTGTGAGTGAGTTGTAGGGAGCAGAGCTCCAGTGCACACAGTGAGCAGGTAGGTAGCCAGGGAAGCGGAGCCCCCTGGCCTCCATAAGTAGGGGACAGGAAAGCACTACGGTGCCCCTGTGAGTGACCTGAGAGGAACAGACGCTAAATCCCACTTTGAACAGGTACATGCAACAGAGACCCTGTGACTCGGTGGGCACAGCTGCTATAGGAATGGCAGACAACTAGAGGAGTTTCTGAAGAGAGGGAAGTCAGAGCCCAGAGGCCCCGCGGTGGAGGGACAATGCTGAGAAACCTACCTAAGAGGAGGAACTGCTAACACCCCAGGAAGTGCCATGACAGAGGGAGCAGCTAGGAGCCATAGCCTGGAAAGGGGGCCTTGTCATCTGTCAAAGCAGAGGTGTAGGTCTATGGGCCTGAACTCAGGGACAGGGGCCAAACTGAGCCTAGCTGGCAGCATGCATTAAAACAGGAGGCATGACAAGACGATGCACTACAACGTGGGTTAGGCCAGAAGGACTGGAACCTTGCCTGGAGACCCCAGTGAGTCTGAAAAAGGTGGTGTGAGGTCTGACATCCTTCCCATAGAATGCTATATAGTGGCATATCTGACCCTGGAACATTTCTAAAAGCCATTGTTCCCAGGCCCTTTTGTTTGAAGTGGTCTCTAACCTTGATGCCTCAGAAGAAATGAGGTCTGGCTGGCAGACACATAGAATAAACCACAAGCTTCCACAAGCTGTGGCCAGGGCTTCCCAGGGACCCAGGTGAAGGGACTCCTATGCCCTCCCTGAGGAGCAGAGAAGAGTCCTGAACTCCACATCTCATGAGAGAGCTGGTGCAGCCCCAGAGCTTTGCTATGGGTCTGGGAGGAAGCTGGAGGAATGAGAGCAATACACTCTGTGTGCGCACTGCAGAGCTTGTCCCGTGGCAGAAGGAACCTAGATCTAAGGAAAGATGTCCTAAGAGGCAAAAGTTTTACGGAAAGTCTGGTTTGATGGCTTGATGCATGAACTCTATGCAAAACTGTTCTGTAGTGAGTGGGGTCCTGTCAGAGAGAAGACAGCCCACACAACCGCGTGGAGAGGCAAGCCTCCTCACTCACCCATTCTGAGGCCCTGGGCAGTGGATGTAGTTATCTTCCCTAGCCGTGGAGAAGCCCCAGTGATGAGTACAGATCTAAATCAGCAGAAGTGACTGTCTTCCTGTCCCAGAATCTGACTGAGACGGACCTCGGCTGCTATGTCATCATGCCAGTGTGGAAGCTTGGGCTGGGCCACTGAGAGGAGGCAGAAGCTAAGAGGCACAGTGCAGTAGGCGTGGAATCCCAGATGCAGCTGTGCCTAAGCTATGCTGGCCCAGAAGCTAGCTAATACCCTCATTCCTCTACCTGAGTTGGCCCAGAGCTGCGGAAACCACCAGGTGATGGCTGACTTTGTTTGTGGCAGACACCCTCCAGAAGACCAGGGACCAGGGTGATTCTGTGTCCCAGTTTTCGCTACTCTGGGCAGTCAACACACCAGGCCCTGCTCAGAGAAGTTAGTGGATGGAGAGGAGCCTACATAAGCTTCAGAGAACGGTCCCACCTATACTGCCTTGTCCCCCAGAGCTCACCTGTCAAACAGCGGCTTCTCCCCACAGTCGAAGGAGTCCTGTAGGTCCCTCACCAGGTTGGCCTGGCCGGGCATACGGAAGAGCCCCTCTTCACTGAGTCCTCGCTCCCGGATGAAGTCCACACACTGCTCCACCAGTAGAGGTGCCAGGCGGGGACCATACTTCCGTTCATGGTGCACTGTGTCCTCCAGGCGCTGCCCAAAGATCCCTGGGACACAGAAAGGGACTCTTCATACCCCCTGCCACTCTGCACAATGGTAGGTGAAGGGTGTTTGGACAAGGGGAGGCAGGGAATGCTGTCTGTGCACCTAAGGGGGGAATCTTTCCAAGGAAACAGATTAGACACTGGGAGGGCACACCCAGGTGGTTGGTCAGGGCTGGTAGGCCTGGAGAAAATGGCCCTCAGGGAGCATGCACTTGTATTGTGTGGATGGATGAACTCACTCCATTGAGAAACTATGCCATGCCCAAGTACAGGAAAATGAAGAGATGCCTCATGGGTCAGTCCACTGGGCACTGCTGCAAAGGGGAGGCAGGAGGCACAGAGCTCAGAGGACAAGATAGATGGCACAGACATGTGAAAACACTGTCCTGCTCAACATCACTCAAAACCATGAGCGAAACAATACAATGAGCAAGAGTGCTGGGGAGCTAGCTTAGCTCGTGGGTCAACTCCTGACACACAGTGCGAGGACCTTAGCTCAGATCTGTGTAACGCTGGGCATGGTAGCACACATGTGTAATCCCAGTGTTCCTATGGTGGAATGGGAAGGTGGAGCTAGGAGGATCCCTGCAAACTTGCTAGCCAGCTAGCCTGACATACGAAGCAGTGCACAAGAGACTCTGTCCCCAAGGAGAGACACCCAAGGTTGCCTTCTATGCTCACACGTGCACTATGACATGCACGTGAGCTCGTGCACAGACACACACGAGAGAGAGAGAGAGAGAGAGAGAGAGAGAGAGAGAGAGAGAGAGAGAGAGAAGAGGAGGAGGAGAGGGAAGAGGAGGAGGAGGAGACAGTGCCTCACATCCTTCAGAATGCTACAGTCAAAAGAGGTGAAACTGGGGAAAGGTAGAGGAGTGGATGCTCTAGGCACTGCTGGGGTAGCGGAGGGAAGCGCTGTGCACTGCCAGCAGGAACAGGAGATAATGCTGCTGGGATATGCATGCAGTATGGTGGGTCTTTCAAGGAACTGAGAACCGAATTACTACTGTGCAAGCGACCCCCGCCCTGGGTAGACACAGGAAAAGAACCGAAAGTGTGAAAGAGGTATGTGTGCACATGCACAGCAGCTTTGCAAAGAGCAACAAAAGGCGGGAGACAGTCAGCGGTCCGTCAATAGCCACGATGTAGTGTAACTGCACCACGAGAGACGTGGTTGTGCCTTACAAAGTCGGGAAATACTGACGGGGGTGGGGGGGGGGTGGGGGGGGGCTGTAACAGGAAAAGAAGCCAGAAGCCACTATCCAAAATAAGGCATTCACACCGGTAAGATATCCCTACATCATCACATAGACAGGAGGTGGAGTGGTGGCTGCTGGCGGCTGGGAAGGAGGTGGGCATTCAGTGGTACAGCTTCAAAGATGTGGGAGGGTTACAGCCCCTTGTGGACAAGGTTAAGGCCACTGAGCTTTAAAGAAGGGTGAAGCGGGTGGTATGTTTGGTGAAAATTCTTAAGAACAAAAACCTTAGTTGTAAGCCAAATAAACGAGCCCCTGAGTCCACACTGTGTAACTCCATTCATGTGAGGCTACAGACAAGTCAAACCAATGGTGACATCAGGCCTGAACTTGGCTCTTAGTGGGTCAGTCAGTAGCCAGAGGTGCCTCAGGCTTCTGGGGTCCCAGCATTCCTGGGTAAGAATCCGACACACACATCCCAGTCATACACACTTGAGTAAAGCAAGGCCGCTGAACCGTGCACGGGTGGCTCGCACACTTTCCAATGTGCCAGACCTTAAAAAAAAACATCCTAAGAAAAAGAGCACAACCATCTAATCAGGACCAGAGAGCCATTGTGCGTTAGAAGGAGTAGAAGGAGAGAGGAAGGCAGAGGAATGTCCGGCTAAGAACACTGATAACCTGACACATAATGAGACTAGGACTTTCCTGATAGCGTAGGCAATCTCTGCCCTGGGTCAGCAGCTGGAGAAACTCCCTCGGCCTTATTAAACTCTAGGACCATGGTCCTCAGCCTTCCTAACGCTGCGACCCTTTAATGCAGTCCCTCATGCTGTGGCGACTCCCCAACCACAGAATTATTTTCATTGCTACTTTGTAACTGCAATGTTGCTACTGTTATCAATCATAATATAGCTATGTGGTATGGGGGACATGTGGTATATGACCCCTGTGGAAGGGTCGTTCAACCCCCGGAGACCCACAGGTTGAGAACCGACTGCTGCTCTAGGAGATCTGGTCTTTAGGATGTCTAGTGTTACCCACATCCTCACTGCGCAGACTTCCCCTGAAGGGTGACCTCGAGGAATTGTTCAGGGCATCATCCTTGAGCTCCGCTGTGCTAAGAGTTATAGGACCTGGATCATGAGGCAGCCAAGTGAGGAGTTCAACCATCTCTCTGGCAACCCTCTTCACTCCCTGCTCCAGAGCCGCTTAAAAAATAAGACACTCCAGTCCCCACGCTGAGTGTGGCTCAGTGGTAAAGCCTTTGCCCAGCACACCTGAGGCGCTGGGTTCTACTCATCATGGTCTGGAAACAAAGCATACAGACCAGGGGAGAAAGCCTTGCAGGCACCACCACCTGCTTTCTAGGAAAGCCCTTAGGATACATCAGGCAGACACCACCAGTGCATTAGGGAGAGGTGTATGTGTATGCATGTGCCATATGCGCGTGCGCACGCGCATGCACACACACACACACACACACACACACACACACACACTTTGGGCTTTTGTTCGTACATGTAAACATGTGAGTGTATCAGCTTGTGTGTGCATGCGGCAGAGACCTAGTTCAGCCCATTCAGTGTGGTTCCGGGTACAGCAAACATCCCAGCTTTTCGGTTCCGCCACAACCACGCACACTGGAATGGAGCCGGAGGAAGCCAGCTGCAGGTCTCATGGCGGGCATCATCTGGGTCCCAGCGGCGGATGTAATACTGGAAAAGGGGGAAACCTGCCTCTTCTGGGACTTGGCAGGCTAGCCCCCTGACCACAGGGAAGGTCAAAGCCTGGAGCCCAGGGACAAGGTGACTACGTGGGCTTCTCAAAGCAGGCAGACTCAGGAGGCCTTGAGTCACTGCTAACAGTGTCCCCTCAGGGGAGCTTTTGGGGTTAGAGCTGGCTAGGCAGAGGGCACAGACACCCAGCTATTTTTTCCCTCTCACTCAGGACTCAGTCACCCACACGCAGGGCTTCAAATGCACAACTCTATCTCCTATGATGTTGGAAACATGTTTTAAATGTGCTTCCTCCCCCCCGCCTGCCCCTCTCTCCTTCTTTGTTTTGAGGTGTTTCCCTCCTTTTTTTGAGGTACACGTGCTGGGCAAGCTTTCTACAAGCAAGCTTCACCCCAGCTCTCTAGTTTCTCTTGAAATATCCGTACTTATGGTGGTAGCAGATCTGTTTCCAACAAGGCAGGAGTGCCAGAGCACTCCACAGAAGCCTGTCCCTTTGCTGGAAACTCACTGCCAATCTTCTGCGGTCCACGGTGTTCTCCAGAGCCTCCTACCCCACCCACGCTACCTCACGCTGTGGGACATTTATTTGTGCCTCTTCTGCTTGAAGTCTGTGAGTACAGATTTCCCAGGTGACACTAGAGTCTGGATAAGTGGGGAAGGTGTCCTGGCTCACAGAAGGAAGCCATTCAAAACCATGTCTGTTGTGACCAGAAGAACCCCTTACTTCGTTCATTTGTTCTTTCTTCCTTTTTTTTTTTTTTTTAGACAAGGTTTCTCTGTTTAGCCTTGGCTGCCTTGGACCTGCTGTGTAGACCAGGCTGGCCTCGAACTCACAGAGCTCCACCTGCCTCTGCCTCCCAAGTGCTAGCATTAAAGGCATGCGCCACCACGCCCGGTCCTTCAAACCATTACCACAAATAAGCAGGCATAGAACATACGAAGAAGCGGCCATGAACAAAGTGTCTCCAAAGTGGGGCAGGGGCTAGCTTGGCATGGCACCTGCCTCCTCCCATCCACTCATATGGCCCTTTCATGTAGCTTTAACTCACTCCTCAACTGTCTCCAGTGTCAGCTTTCACACAGCCACACCCATGCATAGGCAGGGCCTTCTATTTGCATCCCATCTCCCACCCCAGGGTCATAGCCATGGCAAGGTACTCCATTCCTCCAGGCCACTGGCAGAAGTGGAAGAGTGAGCATATAGGAAGGAAGGACCAACACCATATCATGCTTTCTCCTGTCCCAAGTCACTCAGCCCCTGGCCTCAGCTCCCAAGGGACTCAAGGCCACAGTCATGAAGACACAAGACAGGCCCAGTTCTCTCCACAGACTCACACAGCTCAACTGATTCTGACCAGCTTCCTTCTTACTCCCTGCATCCTATGCTCAGGACATCTGCAGTCTGTCTCTCACTGTGCACTTGTACCTGGCTCTTATCTAAGAACAGAAGGCCCCTTATCCTCAGGGGAGGCAAACCCAGATCCTCAATGAAACTGCAGACTACCCCAGCCCCCAAGTAGACTGTGACCTAAGTGTATAAACTGAGGCTTTCACCACCAGATATATAAACGGAGGACATGGCTACTCTGAGGTATGGTCGGTGGGAAGATTTCCTTTTGTACAGTGAGGGAGAGTGTAGCCAGAGGCATCTGGAAGAGTCCAGAGTCCAGGCAGGAAGCAGCAGACTGATGGCCAACAGGATGGACTGTGCCATGAGAGGAGAGAGGAAGAGAGGGAAAGAGGGAGAGAGAAGGAGAAAAAGTGTGGGCAAAGGAAATTGAGAGCAAAAGAGGATGACAAAAGAAAGGGCATAGCTGCACCAGCAGGGTTATAATGGCATGAGAAGCTGCGGGGGGGACGGGGTGGGGTGGGGTGGGGAGCTGTGAGCTGGAGAGGTTCAGGCTAGATAGAGAGTGGGCCGAGGAGAGCTAGGATGCCAGCACGGACTGTGTTAATGGGTACTTGTGATACAGAGAGAGCCTGGAGGCCAGCATGCACTACTGTGTCAGTATGCTACTAGGCACCGAAGATAGCCATTTATCTGAGGTTTTTTTGCATCCAAACTAAGCAGTTGGCAAAAGAGAACAATTTTAACAATACATTCAAATGAGAGCTATGTGGGTGCCCCGGCTCCCCACATCTCAGCTCCAAACATATCTATCTAACGTTATCATTTTCTCCTAAAGGAAGCAACTCTTCAAATTGCCAGTCTACCCTTGTGCTTAGATTGGTGAATAAAAGAAAGGTTAAGTGAACACCAGCGCTACAGTACCATGATAGCTGATCTGATAGGTGGGTGACATACACAGAGCGAACACCCCCAAAACAATGATTCATATCCCAGACAGGGTAGAGGGGGAGGGTTCACAATTTCATCACAGTCCACAGTTTAAAACTTAGGAGCTGGTTGTTTCTGGAATTTTCCAGTGAGCATCTTCAGGCTCCAGGTGGTCACTGGAAACCGGAAAGCTAGAAAGTAAAGCTGTGGATGAATATGTCAGGGGCCAGGGGGCTATCCTGCTGAAAAGCATCAGAGCTGCCCTCTGGCTGAGAGCATGCCCCATACTGTGGTGTTGCTGGGGGGCAAACTCTGCCCTGCTGCCCTCTACCAGCCCTTAGGCACAAAACCTGGACAAGCCCACTTGTCCACACAGCACCCAGTCTTGACAGGTCTGATCTGTGACAGCTTCTCCCAACCCTTGCCTCCCACTGAAGCCTTCTTAACATTCTCACCGTCCCCAAATAGGGTAGCAATCCAGCAGAGGGAAAGCCACAAGGTCCGGGCACTTCAGAACAGAAGAGGTTTTGAGAAGGTAGCACGGCAAACACATTAAGATTGGGGTAAGGAATTAAGGGAGTGGGGTGTCTGATGGAGGACACCTGATGCTGGAGTGTGCCTGGAGAGGAGACTGTGGGTCATGTGAGCACTGACCCCAGAATGCTATGAGGTGGGGGCACAAGAGACATGGTTCTGGGCACACACTTGGGTAAAACAGTGGACCATAAGCCACCGTCTCCCCATCTACAGAGGAAGATCTGTCTTTACAGAGGCTGCCCAGAAGCCCAAGATGGACCCACCCTCCCAGGGCATCCGCTCCCCCACTGGACTCTTGAAAGGAAAACTCTAGACCTAATTCCAACTCAGCTAGCTGCCCCTGCTGTAGGCAAGCCACATTCAGGCCTCAGACAGCCTCCCTCCCTTTCCACTGCGGCCCTGCCCACTGCTTTCTTCGCCACAGTCCTTCTGGCAGACCCTGTAGGACCTGGCCCCACCTGCTGAACTCCCGAAGCCCTCCTGGCAAGTGTCACTGGGGAACCGTGCCAAGGACCGGTTCCAGTAGGACTTGTAATGTTGCTGGAAACCCAGCCAGTATGTGGTTCCTAGAGGTCCTGGCCCACACTCGTCACCAAGTGCCCACTCTGCCAACTGAGAGGAAACTGGCAGAGGCGCCTTTCCTTGGGATGAACCTGCAGCTGCAGCTTCTGCCTTGACAGCTACTCCCTCCTGCCTGGCCTACATGACTCCAGTGAGGATTTCTCAGAGTCCCAGGCAGGAATACAAGTCACAGATCCTGCTGCTGCACAAAGCTCTTTCTAGAAGATGACCCTGGAAGCAGCCCCCAACCACTCTGCCAACTCCAGGACCTATGGCCACGGGTGAACGTGCCTCACCAACACAGGAAACTAGTGGTTTTTTCCTTACCCTCAAGGGAGCCCTGAGGGAGGGGGCATTGTCCTGCCCTGACAGGAAAGGGAGGCCACTGGGGTTCCCTCCTGGATCTGGTCCCAGAGCTGAGGCAGCAGGCCAGCTTGGCCACTGTGTCTGCCTCTGGCTCTCCCCAGCAAACAGGAGGCCACAGTCGGGGGTGGGAGTAGGGGGACATGAGAAACAATGAGAAAACAATTCTCCAGAGGCTTGCAAACTTTGGGTAAATCTGCAGTCTCCCTCTTTTCCTTGCTCTTCGGCCAACTCTCACCTGCAACCTGCCACGCACCCACTCTTGGAACACCCACTCCCCTTTGACTGGACCACCGAACATCCCACTTTCAGGCCCTGAATACTGATAGCCTCAGACTGGGAAGAGATTGAAAGAAACATCCTTCTAACTTGCTCCCAGCATGGCCTGGAAAACCACCATAGGCTAAGGCCCTAGAGTATGGGGTTGCCCAATGCCAGCCAGGCCCCTGATAGAGTTTCTCCTCTGGATGGTGGCTTTCCAGGGCTCCAACTGGGCTTAGAGTCAGAGCCTGGGAACCCACCTCCTGCTAGGTCTCAGAGCAGTAGGGGTTGAGGAGGATCATTTGCAAGCCCTTAGTCTCTGGCTGTCTTTTCTTCACACAGGTCTCGCCAGTTACAGGAGAAGCGACTGGACATTTTCAGTCCCTCTCCCCACCGACACAAACACGCACGTACACGGCTCCAGCCCCTTGAGAACCATCTCAGATCCCCGGCTCCTGCCGATGCGGCCACCCTCCCGCAGGCCCCGCCGAACCCCTTATCCCCTGGCCCTGCACCCCGTCGAGCCCCTACCTGGGGCGGCGGGCGCGCAGCAGGCGGGCAGGCGGCAGGGCGACCGCGGGCAGGCGCGGCAGCTGGAGAAAGCCCGCGCGGCAGGCATCAGGCCCATGGCGCGCCCAGGCGCGGCGGCGCGGCGGCAGCAGGAATGCCCGGCACGCGCACAGGTAGCGTCTTGCCCGCCGCCTGCCCGGCCTGAGCCGCCCGGGGCCGGACCTGGGGTGAGGGCGGGAGGATTGAGTGCCTGAGATGCCTCCTGCCAGGCAGCTGGCTCCCAGAGTTGGGAGCTCTTGGGGGGGGGGGGGGGGGGCTTTCCCTACGATGCGGTATCAGGCGCCTGGAGTTCGTTGCAGCTCTCCACGCAGTCACTTCCTCTCAGCTGGGGACTCCGCTTCAGGGGCACCGGAGCAGGCCAAGGCTGGGAAAGCACGAGTTCCAGGTGTGCAAGAGCGGCCAGAGAGGATTGGGCAATTGGGTCTGAGTCACCTCACTGGCCGAGTATTAATGCCCTGCCTAAAGAAACACTGCTATGCGGGGCACTAGGCCTCCAGGTCTCTGACCTCCTTGGAACCAGTACCCCTAGGGCTAGTGCAACGGTTTGGAGTTGACCCCATCTCCTTAAAGGGCTCTAAAGGATAATTAACGACTCTTTTACACAAAGAGGTTGTGAAGGCTTCAGAGAGATTATGCGATTTGCCCGCGGTCTCCTAGCTGGAAGTGACAGACCAGTTCTCAAATGCCTGTCTGCAGAGCCTAACTTCTCAGGGTTCCTTAGGGGGAGAAGACTCCACAGTCAGTATGGTTTCCGACTGGCACACTGGGTCAGCCTAACCCAGGAGGCAGATGGAAGAAGCAGAGATGGAGGCACGGAGAACAGAAAGCCATGAGCCTTGGGGAATGGGGCCCCTCTTCAAGTAAGGTGTGCGGTGGACGGTCACTTTATGTACTCGCTTAATAGGCTCTCACTTAGGGAAAGAAATAAGAGAAACTTTAGGGCAGCCCCAAGAATCAAGATACACAACCCACTGCAATATTTTCAAGAACACACCTTGAGCCAGGCCTGGTGATACATGCGCATGCCTTTAATCCCAGCACTCTGGGAGGCAGAAGTGGGTGGATCTCTGTGAGTTCAAGGAGAGCCTGATCTATCTAGTGAGTTCCAGGACAGCCAGGATAGGCTATGTAGAGAGACTCTGTCTCAGAACAACAAAAACAAACAAACAAACAAATAAGCCTTACACTGGGCATGGAGGTGCACACCTTTAATCCCAGCACTTGGGAGACTGAGGCAGGCGGATCACTGTGAGTTCTATGACAGACTGGTCTACAAAGTGAGTCCAGGACAGCCAAGGCTACAGAGAAAACCCCTGTCTCAAAAACGAAAACAAAAACAAAAGAAACAAAGAACAAATCTTAATGCAAAAATCCATAATGATCAAAATATCAAACAGGTAAAGAAAGCAGCTGAGCTGGTCTCAATCACACCCTGTCTTTATTTCAAATGGGCTATTTTGATGTCTATGTCCTGTCCTGGAATCTGTAACTGCCTCACCTGGCACAGCCAAAGGAGCTAGGTAGGTATGAGCACACTAAGGGCAGAAAGGCCGCTGTGGACTACCAAGGGGTGCAGGGTAACTTCTGGATGCTTAAACTACAAGAAGAGGAGATAAGGAGAAATGTTAGCCCAGGAAGTGGTAAAAGGCAAGGAGCACATTTTTTTCCCTTGGTCCTTGCGGAAAGCCCATGCTCCCTTTAGTGTTGGGCTGTGGGACATTGAGGCTCCTAGCCCAGGCCCTGAAGCTGAGCGTGAGGGCTAAAGTCCTCGCTGCAAAAGTGTGTCTACTCCAAAGTGTTCAGTCTCTCTCCTCAGGTTAGTACAAAGGTGGGAAGGGTGGCGGCACCCTTGGGTGGGTAGGTAGACTCTGATGCTGCCTCCTCTCTAACCCCCCAGTTTCCCCACCTGTAGGCCCCTGAACGACACCTAGTAGCCTAGGAAACCCCAGATGAATGGAGGCTTGCTGTTGTCTCCTTGTTTCTCACCAGCCCAGGTTCACTGAGCTCTAGTCTGTTGGCTTAGGAGTACCCTCTGGGGCAGAACTGGGGAGCTGAGACCATGAGGAGGGGGGTTCTCTTCCATGAGCAGCCTGGTAGCAGGTGGGCTCTTCAGCTTGGATGGGCCTCTCTCTCTCTCTCTCTCTCTCTGAGCTCCATGTAGCACAGTGAGGGGAGGCTGATCAAGGGGGCTTTACCACAAGGAGGAATGGAAGACAGGATGGTGGGAAACACAGAGGGAGTTCGAGGTGGCTGAGCAGGGGTGGGGTGGGGGGTGCCAGGGAGCTCCCAGATAAAGCAGTTACTCTTGCCTTGGCTCCCCTGGCAAAAAGCCCCAATGTCCCCTGGCTTGGCTAAGTAGCTGCCCCATCTCACCTGACTTGAGGGTCCAAGATCACCGGCTCCGGGAACTCTTTCAGGGGTGAGGCCTTCAGAGCTTCAGGGAAGGAGACTCAAGGGCATCCTGAGCCAGGCCCTAAACGCTGCAGATGCCTGGTCCGCCCTACATCAGACTAACCAGAATTCCAGGCCTGTGGGGGAGTCTCTACCTGGCATCTGATCCCCCCACGTCTAACTGGAATGGGCAGATAGCATCAGAACCAGGTTCCAGTGTCATAAGCCCATTCTCAAGCTCACTGGCTTGGTAGGTTGACATTCGCTGGAGTTGGAAATTAATCTGTCTTCTTGTGTCTCCCAGGGAGGATGGGATATGAGGAGAACAGTGCTGGGAAGAGGTACTCTCCGGCTCTCTGACTCCTACCTTAGCTGTCTATAGACTCACAGATAGCTCAAAGCCAAATGTGTCTAGACAGAGCCACACTCTCCCGATCCCCCACTCTACTCCACGCTGGCTCTTCTTTCACTGTCACCGCCCCCCCACCCCCCTTCCCCCTCTCCTCGAAGATGGCTCAGCCTGACTCCTGGGGTCAATATTCACATACCCCTTTCTTACCCTCACAATCCTGGAGATCTCATCACTCCTAGTTTCTAGACAGAGCTGCAACCTGCTCACTTCACCGGCCAGACCCACCCAGGAGAAGCGGCGTGCTCTTGCATGAATAATAAAACAGATGCCGGACCTCCCCTCATGCCTGCCCAGGGAGCAGCTGGACGGTCCTTCAAAACCAAATGCCAGATTCTCACAACCCTGCCTCAGAACTTTGCAATGCGACCCTCTGCATCTCCCGATGGGTAGAACTGCATATCCAGAGGGGGGCCTAGGAGGTGCTCACCCCACCACCTGACTCTCAGTCGAGCTTCCTCCAGCCTACGCCCATGTTCCCACCTTTGCCAGGGCTGAGGCCTGGACCTGGCAGGTTTGCACCAGACATCCCCTTGGTTGGCTATGGCCTTCTTGCAACACTTTGTTTAAACAGTGAGATACCACTTCACACCCACTAGGGTGGCTATTAGCAAAACAGAAACAAAAGCCTGTAAGAGGCAAGGGAGGCCCCGCCTCTCCCTGGGCACCTAGCAGGTATAAGCACGGTTTAAGGCACTGTTGGCATTAATGATAAGGTCTTTGGCTTAGATGGTGAGCATTCCTTCAGATGTTCATTTTCCTGTAAATAAGCAAAGATGCCAGGAACAAGGAATTTGACTAACTGGCAGCTGCTAGCCTCTTCCGTTGTCCTTGCTGCCTTGATCAAGACCACCATAGGTCACACTGCCAGAGCCACCACCCTCATGCCAGTTTTTCAGGAGTGACTTGAGCCAACTATGTCACATTGTAACTAGTAGCCAGGCCATTCATTGGTCCAAACCATAAGGCTCAATGCCCATGGTTGGTACTAGAAGCAGGGATGCAATGGGCCAAAGGAATGGTCTAAACACCCCTTCTTCAGCTGTATAAGCATGGCTCGGGGTTGGTTGGCAGACGCTCCCCTGTGCTGCTTCTGCTCCTGCGGTACCATGTCAGCAGCTCCACCCCACCAGAAGCTTGATCCTACATTCACACCTCCCTACACACTGTACTGATACAGGATGCTGGGCCTGTGCCAATCACTCCATGATGTGAGGGCACACCCGTACCTGAGTAAGCCTAACCCCTGTGGGTACTCAGCTCTTCTACAACCCTCCAGTGTTGAACAAGGTTCTTACAAAGGTACCCCAGTCATTGTGGTAGGTACCACTGACAACTGAAGCTGGAGAGGTTAGTGTGGTCAGAGCACAAGAAGAAAGGGAACAGAGAGCGTAGAAAAATCTGGAAGGGGAGCACCTGTACACTGTGGTCACCACAGAGTCCCAGAGCCAAGGATGCTTATACATAAGCTCTACATGGGGATGCTAACCCTTGGAGGGCTAACTTTCCAATACCCTAGGCCAGCACAGAGCCTGTAACAGGATGCCACTTGTCCCTGCATCTGCCTGCTTATTGCCAGCGCTTGCTGCTGTCAGACATGGAGGGAAACGAAGATAGCCAGAGACCAGCATTTGAAGGGATTCCTTGCTTACTGAGTTTCTATTCAAGCAGAGCAAAAGTCCCCACCCAACTGTTGGGTGACAATCAGGATGGGAAGAAATATGAACCCTAACATATGTCATAGCCATGGGAATCTGTGCTGTAGCCACTGTGGAAAATGGCATTGGTGTTGCCTCAAAAACTTAAACATGGCACTAACAGCCTTATACCTGGGTATGGATCCCAAAGACTGAAAGCGAGGGTTTGAAAGGCTATTTGTACACTCATTGTTAAGGTGGGAATCTAAAATGTTACCCATTGGCTCATGCTTTGAGTTCTCAGTCCTTGGCTGTTGGCACTGTTTTGAGGTGTGGGACTTGACTGACAGAAGGTCACCAGGGGAGGGGCTCCAAAGGCTATTCCAGCCAGCCCTCCTGGTTTCCGCACTCCGGGCTTGGGCTTAGACGAGGAGCCTCTACCACATGCTCCGCAGCCATCAATCCCCTCGTGCCTTCCCCTCCAAGGTGGCCTGAAACTTTGGGGACCAAGGGCCAAAATGAGCATTCCCTCTCTTGTTTCTGTCAAGTATTTTGGTCACAATAAAAAGTAACTTTAGGGGCTGGAGAGATGGCTCAGCGGTTAAGAGCACTGCCTGCTCTTCTTCTAGAAGACGCGAGTTCAATTCCCAGCACCCACATGGCAGTTCACAACTGCCTGTAACTCCAGTTCCAGGAGCTCTAGCATCTTTAGAGACATACGGGCAGCAAAACACCAATGCACATAAAATAAGAATAAATTAATCAGCAATTAAAAGAAAGAAGTTATTAATAACAATGTCACCAATTTCCAAATCTGGGTTTGAGCTCCCAGCCTGTGCCAGTCCGCACGCCCACTCACCATGCTGGCTTAGGTCCCTGCCCTATGTTTTCCTCCCTCCATCCTTTCCGTCACGTCATTCTCAGCAGCCAGAGGGATGCTGTCGGGCGCTGTGGCTTCTCCACCTTCCCTGGGGAGCCAGCTGCCCCAGAGGGTGATGACAAGCCCCTTTCCTGGTCTCCTTCCTCTGTTCCCTTCAGCCAGTCCACTCCAACCACCCTGGCTGGCCTTCTCTGCTGCTTGTCAGCATCATGCACTTCCTGTACCAACACTGTCCTTTGCTGCTTCATTTTGCTCATTCAGATGTCACCAATCACCAGGCCTGTGCCCACCCTGCCCTGAGTACACTACACTGCACTGACTGCTGCCTGCCAGGCCTGCGCTGGGTTCTTAGCTCACCGCGGTCCCCTTCCGTTCAGAAAATGAATCCTCCAAGAGGACTAGGCCTGCCTGTCCTGCTCATGGCTAACTCCCCAGCCCTAAGGACATCCTTGTGGCTAGCTGGGTAAGTGACTACCATACTGCCACTGTGGGACATGCTCTCAACAGTGCACACTGCCTGCTTTTCTTCTGTATAACGACAGGTTCCTTCCTCTGCAGGGGGCATGCTCTCCGCCTGCTGGAGGTGGCTGACTGCTGCCACAACAGACAAACTAGACAGACTAGAAAGAACTCCAGGATGAGCAGAGGAAGACTGACCCTCTATGCCTCCTGTCCAAGTAACTCAGGATAAGAGTGGCTCTGCCAGGAAATCTGCAAGGCCTACTGGGCCCACCTGCCAAGCTTCAAGCTTGCCTAGGCAAGTCTGGCTTCACTCTTACCTGTGGAAGCACTCACTGGTGCTTCTACACTTTCACTAGACTCAGGGCGGACAGGAGAAGGAAGAGATAAGTGGTTTGGGTGACAGTTCCGGTTTAATGTCCATGTCTCTTCTGCATACCGCAGATGGACTTCCGGGCCACAGAAACCCAAGGTCGGATGGGAAGAACAAGTCTGCCAATGCTCCCCATTGTACTCATGCAGGGAGAGATGGGCTTGTGGGCAGGGCCACTGAGCACAGGTAGAGCTCAGAGACGGTACCCCTCTCAGGGCTGCCTCCCACATTCTGCGCAGGCTGGTACCAAGTGAGGCCCCTGAGATCAGAGCCGCCATCTGTACCATCCCTAACTGGCTTTATCATCTTGAGCAAATTACTTAAAGCCTCTTTGACACTTTGGACTGATATATATATATATATATATATATATATATATATATATATATATATTTTTTTTTTTTTTTTTTTTTTTTTTTTTTTTTACAATGGATATGTACACCTCCCAAAAATAATCAAATGAATGGATTTCTACATCTGTGGAACAGCTACTCCAGTCAAGCTAGAGAACATGCCAGAACTCTTATGCCCTTCTCTCATCCTTCCTTCTTACCTTTTTGAGACATTCATTTCTCTGCTTTCCTTTGCATCTTTGCTCCCTAACCATTCATGAACACTACCATTCCCTTTGTATTGCCATTCAAGTCACTGTAAAGGGAGTCACAGCCCGCTGCTTTTGATTGGTTTCTGTGTGGGGGCCGTGGTGGATTCCTTCATCCCACGGTAGAATTTCCCACTGTAAAAATGAGTTAGTTATGTGCTCATAATGCAGCTAGGTGCTAGCATTAGTTTGAGACTGCCATAAATACGGAGCTGTGACACCCTGCTGCATCCAAGTTTCCTAGAAGAACTGTGCACACACCTCTAGATGGGACCTGCCTCCCAGGGGAAATGCTGGCTCCTGTGTGCTACGGTCGTAACTACCAGATACCTCCGAGCAACTTCCTTGTTGATGCGTGTAAGACTTGGGTGACAAAGGGATGTAACATGTGGCTTAATTCACATGCCTTTGGTACCAATGATCTCAAGCCCACTTGATGTGCTCACAGACCACTGGGACAGCCTCTGTGCAAAGTGCCCTTTCGAGCCATGCCCATGTTTCTAGTGGCTCATCTCTGCCTGAGTTGGGAAGCATGATGGGTTTGCATGTTACAAACACCTTCTCTTTAGTTCACTGTTCCTCTTTCCAGCCCCTTGACATAGAGGGTGTGTCCTTTGGTTGACACAGTGTAGATTATCATTGTAGATGCTCATCACCTCTTAGGAACCACAGACCAACCACAAAGCACCTGCTCTGGACTCGGCTCTGTCCCTTGGCTTCACTTCCCATGTCCTGGCACAAAAAGAGGCCTTTTGTGGCTACAGAGGCTGTCTCTGGGTGGTTCTGGTCTTCCCAGGCCCTAAATGGTCTGGGGGTCAAATCAGCTGCAACCATGAGGTTGCCCCAGTGAGGCCCCAGACAGCAATCTTAACTTCTAACATGACATTTACTCTTCTACACAAGGGATGGACGGCTTCGTGAAGAAGAGGAGACCAGCAATAGAAGGTGAGAGCCAGTGAGGTAAGAGGAAGAGGGCTCAGAATGTGTCAGATCTGCATAGGGGCTTGGAACTCCCAAAGGTGAGGAACTGTCCCTGCCAGACAAATACGAGAGGGAGAGAGGATGGTCATGCCATAGCTAGAGTCACCCTGCTGGAAGGCTCTGGGTCTCCATGTTCAGCAGGGAGTTGTGCCCACCTCCTCCTCCCCCCAGCATGGTGACACTATCATGAACACTCTTTGAGGATGACTTCATGTGGACACCAACCTATAACGACAACGTGTCTGGAGTCAACACGCCCTTCTTTTCCTCCAAGAGTAGACCTGAGCAAAGCCCAGAAGCTTCCCTTTAGAATTCATCTGCCCTAGCCATCTCCCCGACACTTTTTGTCTCATTCTGTCCAGACTGCTATAGCCACTCTTGTCTTTGTTGGTCACTCCTTACAAGATGACTAAAAGGCTCTCAGTCTAAGTCAGGCTGGGTGTGGTGGCGCACACCTTTAATGCCAGCACTCCAGAGTCAGAGGCAGGCAGATCTCTGAGCTCAAAGCCAGCGTGGTCTACAAAGTGAGTTCCAGGATAGCCAAGGCTACACAGAGAGAAACTCAGGCTCGAAAAACAAACAAACAAGCAAACAAACTCAATCTACGTCAAGCCCCATCTAAGTCCTGCTTACATTATCCCTGGTGCTCTTTGCAGTCACTGTGAAGTCTAAACACCGCCCCCCATGGCCCCACTGCCTAGCCACCTCTCTCACCCAGGCCCTCCCACTGTCCTCATCTTCACTTCCCCAGTCCCATTGCTCTCTTGCACCTCTCCCTCAGGACCACCTTCAGATATGTGCACTTGCCTATAGACTGTGTCAGAGACAGCAAGGTGTGGGGGGGGGGTCACCACCTGCTTTGTTCACCACTGAATTCACAAGTGCCTGGGATAGAGCAAGTATCTGGTATCGCCAACTGAATGTTTTGAATGAACATCAGGTAAACAATAGGTCAAGGGACGGGAAGTGGACACAGGGGTCAGGGTTGGGTTCCCGTGTGTCAAGGAGAGCCGAGACATTGGGTATGAACATAGGTAAGTGTGGGATGCTCCTGCAGCCTGTGGTGAAGACCATTCAGCATTCAGCAGGGTGTCTAAAAGCAAGGAAACAAGCAAACAAAGGCCACAGGTGTCCCCTGGCAGAGGGCTAAATACCAGGTAGGAGGCATGACTCCAAGGACAATAATAGCAGAAGGACCAGGTCGCCATCAGCCACGCAGGATGCAACCAGCAAGTCCCGAATGAGAAGGAACTTGTGGGCTCGGGGCAAGAAAAAACGAGATTACCTGCAGACAAGGGTTCTACAGGGTGGGCATGCGAGCTACGGGAAGTACCTCTGCCCAGCGGAGCCCAGATGACGCGGCGGATGGCCTGCACCCAGTCCTCCATATCACGCTGGGAGCTGGCCATGAGCAGGAGCGCCTCAGGGTTGGCCGGCACCTTCTCCTGTTCCCCGGCACCACCTGTAAGACAGGGAGACAAGGCTTACTGCAGGGTCCCAACACAGGACAGCGGGTCCCCTCCTGACATCTGTGAGCTCAGCTCTTGCTTCTAGTTTGTATCTAATCTCTTTTCACATGATGGCCCTGTCTGGCTTTTCTCCACCCCTCCCCACCCGGTGCCCTCCCAATCCTGTGCCCTCCCCACCCTGTGCCCCACTCTCACTGTAGTTGTTTTTATTTGTTCATTTGTTTCCATATCAAAACAACAACAACAAAAAAATCATTGAAAGTGTCACAGGACACTTCCAGGGGATAAATGCCTATTCTAGGGCATCTCGGAGAAGTTCAGTGCCTGTAGCGGCTTCGTTGTGTTTTGCTTAAATCAGTGTCGCCCACAGAGTGGGACACTTTTAGTGTATGTAGCTGAGCACCCCACACATCAGATTCCTTGTAAGTAGCAAGGTTACAGAGGCGGATGCTACACCTGAGCTGGTGTTCAGGAGTCGTCTGCTGGAGGCTACACTAAAAGGCAGGAGGGGAGAATTAGAGCTTGCTCCTATGACTACCTGTGCAGCAACTCTACTGGCTCCCAGGCTGCCCACAGCAAATGAGTTTATCACTCCGATGTTCTAAAAAACTCTTTCGCTGAGCTCTCTGGGTAATTTAAGGGATGTTTAGGAATGGCTTCCCCACCTTCCACATCCCCAAACACTGTTACTTGTGTAGGACCCCAACCAGGAGGATTGTGTACTGGGGAAGAGTCCCAGAGAAAATCCTGTTCCCAAGGGAGAAGGGGAGAAAGTCGGCAGGCATCATTTGTAGCCCCAGGCTGTCCCTTGCTGGACTGTGGCCCAGGGAAAGGTGCCCAGATGGGAACAGATGCTTCCTGAACAATTGTTCCAGAACAATTCTGCTGCGCACACAACTACCCTCTGCCCATCTTTACAAGGACTGAACACAGTGCTGTTACACTTCTATTGTGAGGGGCTGGAGAGATGGCTCGGGAGTCAGTTAAGAACACTGGCTGCTCTCTTCCAGAGGACCCAGGTCCAACTCCCAGCACCCACATGGCAGCTCACAACTACCTGCAACTCCGGGATACAACACCCTCCCACAGACATTCATGTAGACAAAATACCAATATACATAAAAATAAAAAAAATAAACAAGCAAACAAGTATATTGTGAAGGACCTGGGTATCTACTACACTACTCCTGAGCTATCTTTGCCCTCAGCCCACCCTTCCTACTTTACAAACAAGGAAACTGAGGCACAGCATAGTTAAGTAACTTGCCTGTGCTCACATCGTTCCTGGCAGTGAAAGCTATGGATGCCAGATCCAGGTGCCTGGCCACCCACCCATGCTTCTCACCACCTCCTAAGGCTACGTCAGCAAATTGGGCAGCTGTCCAGAGCTGGGGAAGCTGAGCAGACTGCTGTGAAAGCTGTACTCTGGGAAGCCCTGGGCCTTGCTGAGGGTGTCATAAGCATGGAGGCTGGGACAACAGACAAGGACAGAAGGTATTGAGTAAGATGCTCCCAAGCCTGGGGCCGCAAGAAAGACAAGGCCTGCTCACTGAGGCTCTCAAAATGAACAGGCATCAGAGCCATCGAGGCAGGGAGCAAGAAACTAGAGACCCAGGTGGCAGAGCTTCAAGCCCCAAAGCAGAACTGTGTTCCTGTGGCTGTGGCCTTACACACGGACGTGGCATTAACAGTGAGCTGCCACCGCAGAGCTGCTTGGTCCCCGGGGGCAGGGGATACACATCATTTGGGCCACACAGATCATAAGGTCCCTAGGTGCTGATGCCACCAGCAGGCTTCCTGTGTAATCTCACAGCATCACAGGTTAGTATAGAAGAAAGGGACCCAGAAATCTACACATCCAGGAACCGACCAGCAGACTTGCTTTCGAATTTCTCTTTTTAAAATTCATAAAGAAGGCCACCCATACAATATGTTTCCAGTTCGACGTGTATCTACCCATTTCAGAGGTCGGCAGACGTCCTTGTTCAGAGCTGTACCCGAAGCCAGGGGCTGTCCCTGGGTGTCACGAGTCTGCATGTTATACAGTGTATGTATCTCTTCACGTATGCTTATTTACATGTATTCTTCATTGTGTATTCCTTTTCAAGAAACTGCCCACAAAAAAAAAAAAAAAAAAAAAAAGAAACTGCCCACAGCTTTTTTCCAAAGTGATTCCACCATTTGCTCCCAACCCACCCTGCACTATTCCAGTTCCTCCTCTGTGCTCTCACCAACACTTGTTTACTCTTAGCCTTTCTAGTTGTGTGCAGACAGACAGCTATTTGACCGAGCATCCCCCAAACGACTGGTGGTGTTGGGTATTATTCCATTTACTTAACTGCCACCCATGGGTCTTCTTGGGTAAAACATCTGTTCGGATATTTCACCCATTTTTTTTTTTAAAGTTTATTTATTTTATATTATGGGTAGAAGTGTTTTGCCTGTGTGTATGTTTATGTTTGGTGCCCATGGAGGCAGAAGAGGGTATCAGTTTCCCTGGAACTGGAGGTGCAGATGGTTGTGAGTTGCCTTGTGAATGCTGGGAACTGAATCCAGGTCCTCATCAAGGGCAGCCAGTGCTCTTCACTGCTGAGCCATCTCTCCCGCCCTCATCCATTTTGTAAGGAGTGGTTTCCGTGACTGAATGTATGCATATGCATAACAGTTCTTTGCATATTCTAGACGCAAGTTCTTTAGTAGATTTGTGTGTTGCAAATCTCTCACAGTTTATTTCTTTTCTTTTCTCTATGCACTTTCTTTTTTAATGTAGGAGTGCTCTGTCTGCATGTACACCTACATGCCTGAAGATGGCATGAGATCCCTTTATGGATGGTGAGCCAGTATGTGGTTGCTGGGACTTGAACTGAGGACCTCTGGAAGAGCAGCAGCCAGTGTTCTTAACCACCAGCCCCTACAGTTTATTTCTAAGAATAAAAGGTTTGTCAGGCCTGTGGAGTTGCACACCTTTAATCCCTGAACTCAGGAGGCAGAGGCAGGTGGTTCTCTGAGTTTGAGACCAGCCTCATCTACAGAGAGAATTCTAGGACAACCAGTGCTACATGGAGAAACCCCGTCTTGAAAAATCAAACCAACCAAACAAATAATAAGAGGTTTTAATTTTGCGAATTCCAATTTATCCCACCCCCTTTATCCCTTTTATTGTAGGTAAGAACTCCCGGTTTAAAAGTCTTTTTATAAGCTTTCTTCCAGCAGTTTTATAGTTTCAGGGTTAACATTTAGGTGAGGTAATCACACTGGCTACACAGTCTGCTTTGCTGGTCAGGTTCTGCTGAAGTCTGCCCCTCCCCCATTGCCTTGCCAGGCCCCAGTGCAGGTCAGTGCACTATTCCCCAAACAAAGAGCCCTTAACCCCTTCCCTTCCAGCCTGGGTACCTGGATTCATCATTCTGTCAGCTTGCACAGAATAGCACTTGACGGCTGACTAAAAGTGGGGACCGCACAGAGCCTTGCCTTCCTCCTGATCCCACACGAAAGGCTTTCCTTGGGTTTTTGCCTTCATTCCCTGAAGTGTTTTTGTAGACATGCCTTAATGGTGGGGGAAGCTCCTCTCCCTAGCTTTGAGAGAGCTTCTTAGTAACAGTGTACACTCTTTGCTTTAAAATGCTCTTGGGAGCACCTGTTGAAAGGAACCTGTGAATTTTTAGTGTATTAATATAGCAGATCGATGGATGTTCAAATACTAAGCAGCCTTATGCTCCTGGAGCATCTTCCTGCTGCTCTGACACTAACCTGTTTGTATATAGGTGGACAAATTTTTGTTGATAATTTTTCTTCTTTCTTAATGAGGCCTGTAGGTTTTTTTGTTTTTGTCGTTGTTGGTTTGGTTTGGTTTGGTTTGTTGTTTTTTGTTTGTTTGTTTTTCTTGTGATGTCTTTGTCCCGTTTTGATTTTGGGGCAACACAGGCCTCATGGAATGAGCTGTTATGGACTCTCTCCTTTTCCATATATTTGGGAGACTGTAGAATTCCTTTTATCTATTCCTTAGTGTTCTGTGGACTTCACCAGTGCGGTCACCTGTTCCCGGAGCTTTCTTTATAGGAAGTTGGCTTTAATGCTCACTTCAAATCATACATAGTTCCCTTCTGTACTAAACTGCAGCAGTTTGTGTTGTAGAGAACGTGTTTCATCTGTGTTCCTAAGTGAACCAGCATAAAGCTGTTTAGCATAGTCCGTCTTGTCCTTTTAGTACCTGAAGGGCCCCTGCTCACACACCTTTTCTCACTGGCTATGGGAGTTTGTTCATCTGTGTCTCTTTCTTCCAGATCAGTCTTGCTAGACTCAAGGTCCCATCCCTGATTTCAAACAGTCTTTTGTTGAACTGACTTCAACTACTGTTTTGCTGGTTAGTAAACTTTTTTTTTTAAAGGCTAGATGATAAATATGTCAGGTTTTTTTGTTTTGTTTTGTTTTGTTTTGTTTTGTTTTAGGCCTGATAGTCTCCGCCACAACTTTCTCTACTCTGCCTAACTAAAGAGAAGTGCTAAACCAGCAGGGCTGGGCTGGGAATGAAAGGGTCTGGACACACTTGTGAGACAGGCTTGCAGAACTTGTGGTTGCTTCCATGGGCGCTCTGTTCTGTTGCTTTCGTGCTGTTTGTTTTCCTTTGCTTACTCTGTTTATTTATTTTCTTTTTTAAAAAATTTTATTTCTTACCATGTTTGATGCTGTTGTTACCCCAATCCCTGATTTAGAGCTATTCCCCCAATTTGGAGCATATTTTCATTTTAACTCACTTTCCAAATTCTTGCCATTTGTCTTTGAACTGTGGGTTTTCAGAAGTGCATACTTCTTACCCCCAAATTTGGGGGTAAGATTTCTCTGAACTGTTTCTGTTATTGATTTCTTACTTAACTTCACTGCAGTAAGAGAACATATGTGTATGGTTTGAGTCCTTTTATATTCCTTAAAATTTGATGTTGGCTCAGATCATAGTTTGTCGTGGTAGCGAGCCTGTGAACCAATAAAAATGGTCCTGCTGGGTGTGGTAGGAAGTGAGAAGGCCAGGTCTGCTCGGGCAGTCTGTCAGGCTCTGTGATCCCTGCGCTGGCTTTCCGCCCACTGGCCCTACAGAGCATTGGGTGAGTTGTTAAAACCCCTGCTGCAACCTTGCTTTTGTCTGTTTCTCTTTAGATTTCCACATGGTTTTGATTCAAATGAAGGAAATAGAGCTGTTGGTGAATCCACCTGCCAGCTCCTTGCGAGTCTCTGATGTACGGTCTCCTTGCTTCCTTGTGGCTACTGTCCACGTACTAAGATCATGTGTAAGTGCATTCCCTGTCAGGTAAATGATTGGGCCTTGCCTTTCTTTTTCTCTTTAGTCTAACCCAACAAGATTTACTATACCATGACTGTTGGTATGCTTGTGCTTAGGGCTCTCTTCTGTTCAATGGTGGCCTCACTGTCCCTTTACCTTCCACTATATACTTCCTTTCTCGCAAAGTACTTGTGACAGTGTCTCGTTACGTAACTCAGGCTGCTCTGATTCTCCTGTCTCTGCCTCCTACCTTCTGGGATCGCAGACGCGTGCCACGCTGTCCAGCTATTTTATTATCATTTTAAAAGGTGCTCTATTTTTATTTATGCGTGTTTTGTGTATGTTCGTGTGTGTTCGTGTGTGCGTGCGTGTGTGTGTGTGTGTGTGTGTGTGTGTGTGTGTCTGAACATGAATACAAGTGCCTTTAGAGGCCAGAAGATGTTGCATTCCATGGAGCTGGAGTTACAGCAGTTTGTGAGTGGTTCAGTTTGGTGCTGGGAACCAAACTTGGGTCCCGTGGAATAGCCATAAGCGTCCTTATTTGCTGAGTCTTTATAACTTCATTCTATCTCTTACATTGTTTGTCAGTGAAGCTCTCGCTCCTTCTCCCACCACATAGCAACGAACATTATAGAGATTAAAGTATATGCATCTTTAATCATCACTGCCTACACTGGCAGTATACACCACTTGCAGGTGTGTGGCCCGTGTGCAGGTCCAAGGAAAGCTATGAATGTGGAACAATACATATGTAGATGACAACTTCATAGGACAGTGGCCAAAGGCTGGCTGTGCCTGTGGAACTTTTCAGGAATAGTTACACCATTATCTTTCCTGACTTTCTTGCTACATCTGCCTCGCAGTTTGCACAGTTTGCACTGTGATCCCACAACAACACTGTGATCCCACAACAACAACACTGCGATCCCACAACAACAACACTGCGATCCCACAGCACACTGCACTGTCTCCACTTAGCAGGCCAGCATCTTTCGATTAAGTTATAAGGGAAGGACATGTCTATGCATGTGTCTACCCATAGAATCCAGTTGCCACGTGAGATTGTCACCCTGCCTGTCACCCTTCCTCTGGCATTCCTTGTCTTACACAACTCTTGGTGACTAACTCTTAGTCCTTGGACAGTGGGAAGGGACCATGGTTTTGTCTCTGAAAGGTGGTCTCATGGAGTAAGACGTCAGGTTGCCTGGTTCCCTCTGCCTCTTTTCTGGGGGGTCACTGTACAGCCGACTCACCTGCCCCGTACTTCAGCTTTCCAGCACCCCTGTTTTCTATGTCTTCTTCACTGCCTTTGAGTCACTTAACTGTGATGTGCCTCCATGTGGGTTCTACCTGCTCCCTGTGAATGGAGTTTATCAAATTGCTAAGATTTATGAGGTCACAGTGTTCATAAAGCTCAGGTCCCTTATCAACTTCAGTACTGCAAATACACTTGTCCGTCCTTTCCTCTGCCCCTCAGTGGCTCCAATTACTTGTGCACCAAGCATCACGGAGGTTCTCACAGCTCACTGATGAGGTGCTTGTGTTAAGTACTATTTTTTCTATATGTTTATTTTTGGATAGTGCTACAACAGAATAATGCCCCCTTGATAAGGCTAAGGCACTTCCATCCCAGTCTCTGGGACCCATGGGTCAGTTATGCCATATCACAGAAGAATAGCAATTTTGTCAGTGGAATCAAAATTGCTAATTGGCCCAGTGCAGTCATAATGGGCTTTCAAAGTAAAGGAGAAACCAGAGACAAAAAGTGGGCACAAAAGAACCAAAAATGACACGCAAAAAAAAAAAAAAAAAGAAGCCTGATCAATCAATCATGGTGGCTTCTAAGGTCCTAAAGTCAGGCGCTGAGGAACCTGGTAGCACCTAGGAGAGTGTGAGAAGTTGGCCTCTCCCCTACAGCCTCCCCAGTGCACAGTCCTGTGACCCCTTGACTTAAACCAGACTTGTAACCTCCAGAACCACAGACATCACACAAATAAAGCTGTCATGTACATCACTGATTTCATGGTCACAGCACGGACAGAAATAGCTACAACGGCAGGCATGCTGGCACACACCTGCCCTCCGAGCACTCTGGAACTGGGGCAGGAAGTTCACAGGTGTGAAGCAGGTCTGTGATGCCAGCTTTCAGGCAGTACGAGTCTGTGCCGCATCCCCAACAAACAGAACCCCCAAATAATAGCAGACATGTAGTTTCTACTGCTTGGAGCTTGTCAACCTTTTGTCTTCCATTTTTATCCATTTTATGGACTATTTTTTTTCAAAGTGTACATGCTTTCATCATCACTATTAATTTTATGTATCTTGCATCTCCACTGAACTCTTGAAATACACTGAATTCAGCTATTAAAAAAACTGTTGTAATGCTGTTCATCTTAAAATCTGTGTCATTGCTGGGTTGTTTTGGCTGCCTGTCTTTTCCGCTCATTCTGGGCTTTTCTTTCCTGCCTCTTCACATTCCTGATGTTTTTGAGTGGGTGCCAGGCCAGGCATTGTGGTTTTTCAATGGTTGGGCACTAGGGACTTCCGAGTCCTATAAATCCTCTTGAACCTTTCTCTGAGATGAGGTTAAGTTCATGTGGCAGGAGTTCCCTAGATCTGGAGGGCTCAGGGCAGAGCTTATGGTTTCCCTGTGGAGAGAAAGTTCTCTGTGTGTTCCGCCCAGTTTCTCATGGCTGTTTGGCTTTCCAGCCTGGCAGACGGGAGCAGACATCCCACATCCCATGTTGCGGTGGACATGACTACTTTAAATCCTTCTTCCCTCAGTCTTAGGTGGTTTCCTTAAATGCATGTGGCGACAGGCACACAGCAAGTTTCCCATGATGCTTTGTTTCTAGCGGCCTCTTTCATCTTTGTGTGCACTGCCCTGAAAACTTTGATCTCCCAGACTCTCAGCTGTGTTGCCTCCTCCTGTGGAGGCCACTGGGCTCCATCTCTGTGTCCCTTCCTATGTCACAGCCTGAAAAACATCATCAAGGCAGTCAGCTAAGGCATGTGTCGGGCTCGCTTTGTTTCTCAAATCCTGGTGCAAAAGCCTTTCGTTATCTAACGTCCGTTATCTTGGCGACACAGTTTTGAACATACATGTGTTGGGGCCAAGTTGTTTCCATAACTAGTAATTTGATCGCTGTTGCTTTATGTTCAGAAGTGACAGTCACAGCACTGCCTCTCAGGGACCCACGACAGGTGACACGTGTAGGAGGTATTAGCATGTCACATGCAGTCATCACTGCCGCCATGGGAAGGAATATCACTAAAAGCATCTTACACATGCAGAAGCCAGGGCTCACAAAGAATGCAAATACTGGACACGTGAAAAAGCAAATAGAGGGCCAAATGCAAGGGTGGTTTCATTCACTGCGTGTCTATGGCCACTGGCCCTGTTCCTTCCCTCTTTTTTTAAAAACATTTTTATTACATTTAAAAAATATTTGTTTACTCTTACTTTATAAGTGTTTTTGCTTACATGTATGGGTGTGCCCTGTGTGCATGCAATGTCCAGAGGCCAGGAGAGGGGTGCCTGATGCCCTGGAATGGATACAACGACGGTCCAGGTAACTGAGGAAGCTCAGTAGAGAAAAGGCCTCCATCCAGACTGCCTGTAGGGCATTTTCTTGAGTAATGATTGATGTGGGCGGGCCCAGCTCATGAGGGTGGGGTCCTGAGTTGTAAGGAAGCAGGCTGAGCAAGCCACCAGGAGCAAGCCAGGAAGCAGTGTTCCTCCGGCGGCCTCTGCTTCAGTTCCTGCCTCCAGGTTCCTGCCTTGAATTCCTCCCTGACTTCTCTTGGTGACGGGACCAAGGTGCTTTTTGTCACGATGCTTTATAGCAGCAACAGTAACGCTAACTGAGACAATGGTAAGTTGCCACTGGGTGTTGGAAACAGAAGCTGGGTGGGACCGCCGCAAAAGCAGCACATGCTAACACTGAGCCATCTTTCAAGCCCCTTTGTTATTTTATTATATTGTTATTTATTTGTGTGTGCGCACATATGCATGCATGTGTACATTCACACATGCCCATGTACGCTCATGTGGGGGGGGAGGGTGTCAAAGGACAGCTTGTGGGACACAGTTTTCCTTCCACCATGTGGATTCCAGGGACGGAACTCAGGTTGTCAGTGCTCGTCCCCTGAGCCATTGTCTCTCCGCCCTCCTCTTATTTTAAAACTAATCCGTGTGGTCACTCTTTCATGCATCCCGGTCACTAGTAGCCGTGCTACTCATGGATCAACTCTAGCCCTACTGTGTGCAGCAACGGACTTAACAATCCCCCGAGCATCCAACTTGCACACCTATGGGGTGGGGGAAGTGAGTGAGGCCGACCTTGTTAGGAGGATGAAATATCAGCTTGGTACCTTTAGTGTAACACTCAGTTAAATACAAGGAGAGCAGGCTCAGTCCCAACACTAATGGCATTTGGGGCCCGCCTCTCCTGACCTCCTAGGCTGTGAAGATGACAACCGCCTTCACATATTGCCAGATGCTCCTTGGGGGACTTGTGTTAGATGCTGTTGATAGAGATCTGTCAGGTTTATACTGTCTGTGAGTCTAAGTGTTGAATTCTGCAACCATGTGACATCGCACAGGCACAACGTGGCATGTCCATGAGGGATCCCTACTGTTCTAGCAACCCTGCTTCCGTTTGGGTCAGGCAGCCACGGCAGAGAGCTGGGGGTGCGGGGAGCTGGACCCTTCTCTTCTTGTCCTTACGTAGACAGACGTTCTCTTTGTGGGGACTCACTGGCCTCATGTAAGGCTTTCGGTGCTGGCTGTATATTCATGACTTCCAAACTCACAACCATCCCTCCCTCCAGACCTGGACCCGTCACACATCTCTGGGCCTGGCTCTGCCATCTTCTCGGCTGAGGGCGACTCCAGCTTTCAGTTACTCGGGTTGAAAACAGACACGCCCTCACATCTAGTCTCACATCTCATATCTTGTCAGCAAACCCTACTGGCTCATCTTGCAAAGTGTGTTTCAAATGGGATCACTTTTCACTGTCCACTGGCTGAGGTCACAGTCATTTCTCAGCTGGAGGACTGGTACCGTGTCCGGGCACCTCTCTTTTGGCCCCACAAATCTAATCTCAATATAGAAGCCAGAGATCCAGCTAAGACTGAAAATGGCAGGACACCCTGCTCAGTCTAACCAGGAGCTGCCATGACCTCGCTATCATCATCAGGACCTGGCTCCCGACTCCTGCTCCTTGGTCCCTGGTTTCCTCCCCTTTGTGTGAGGGCATTCTCACATGTTGTCTCTGTTTCATGGTCTAGATCACCTCTTGCCCTGCCCAAGGCCCAGAAAGCTTCCAGACACTGGCATGGTCTGTCCCTCACCTCATTCACAGGTCTCTTGGAATGTCACCCTGGAGACTCTTTCCTGACCTCTCATCTCCAGCCACACCCGTGCTCCTTGCCAGCCTTCATTGTCCCATAGCATCCACTACAGTCAAACACAGATGCTCACATGATACCCGTATGCTGCTTATCAGCCCATGTCGCTTTGTCTGTATCTTGTGCCACTTAAGTAATGAAGGAGCCTGGCGTAGCGGGGACACACAGAACACACTGAAGATAAAAGACCAAGACAACAGCACACGAGATAAGGTGACTGAAATGCTCGCAGCGTCCAATACAGGCAGACACGATGGCCAGCTAAGAGTAGACACCCAGCCGGGACACCCACCTCGAACCCCCAGGGGACAGCCTTAGCTACACATCTGCCAATCTGTACCAGGCTAAAGTGGCCTGTGGGTGGTCCCTTCCTTCGCTTATTTCTCTTTACTCGCTTGGAGGCAGCAGATACCACTTGCTCTTCCAGGGTGACATTCCAGGTTCCCAGGCTGCTATCCTCACAGCCCACCTAGGAGGCTGGTTGTCCACTTACCCCTGGGCAGGCGCCTGCTCCTCCTCTTCAGATACTTGGTGGGAGAAAAAGGCATGGCGAGCTAAGTGGAAGGACCCGTTATAGAAGGATGGCTGGGCAAGGCTGAGCCCGGGACGGCAGCCAGGTACACCGGCAGGCAGCGAAACAGACAGCTGCTCCAATTAGCTGCAGCGTGGTATTAGCTGTGAGAACTAAACTGGGGTCTGTTGTCCCTCCTGGGGCAACTTCTGCATTTTGCAGGACCTGAAACCTGGGAATGTCCAGGGTGGGGATCCCCATGGGCACTTCCCCGGAGTATACACGCTGCTAGGGTAAGATGGAGGCGGGCACCATGGAATTCACATAGTAGGTCATTCTACACCTTGGCTCCTGACCTTCATTCTACCCCTGAGCAAATATGTTCTCTGAGTTTGGTCAGCTGTAGGGCCAAGCATCCATATGCCTTTGTGTGAACATGGGGACATGTGCTAGGGACAGGGCTCCAAGCTGAGGGCTGCTGTGCAGTATTTTTGTTTGTTTGTTTGTTTGTTTGTTTGTTTTTCGAGACAGGGTTTCTCTGTATAGCCTTGGCTGGCCTTGACTCACTTTGTAGACCTGGTTGGCTTCAAATTCAGAGATCCACCTGCCATTGCCTCCCTGAGTGCTGGGATTACAGGCAAGTCTCCGGAATTATTTGCAGATAAAAGAACACAGTTTAGAAGCTGGCCACCCACAGAGTTTACTGCATGCTGGGTGTGAGCTGTTGACTTCCTAGTTCTGATCCCTTTTAGGCTTTTTGTTTGTTGCTTTGCTGTTGTTTTCTTTTAGTTTGGTTTGTCTTAGTTTTTTGAGAAAGGGTCCCAGCATGTCAGTTATCTAGACTGGCTGTGAACTCACCAAGCTGTCCAGGCTGGCTTCTTTCTTTCTTTTCTTTTTTTTTTTTATTTTTATTTTTTAATTAATTTATTCAGATTACATCTCAGTTGTTATCCCATCACTTGTATCCTCCCATTCCTCCCTCCCTCCTGCTTTCATCCTTTTCCCCTCCCCTAGGTCTATGACCTAGGAGGACCTCCTCCCCCACTATATGGTCATAGGCTATCAAGTCTCCTCTTGGTAGCCTCCTTATCCTTTCTCTGAGTGTCACCAGGCCTCCCCACAAGGGGAAGTGGTCAAATATGGGGCACCAGAGTTCATGTCCGAGTCAGTCCCCGCTCTTCACACAACTGTGGAGAATGTTCCAGGCTGGCTTCTAACTTGTCATCCTCCTACCTTAGCTTCCCACCTCAGGCTGTTTTTGTGGCTGGTGATGGGGGTCGACCTCCTGGGGTTCAGGTGAAGACTGTAAACAATGCTTGAAAGATGTCCTCCCACCCTCTAAGGTGGATATCTTGTCCCTTTGTCACAAACAAAGGAGCCAAAGGGCCAGGTAAGTTCTGCCTCTTGGAAGGGCAGAGCCAGGACCCGAGTTTGGCTGGATTCTTTCCAAGAAAGAATTTAGCTGCTGTTTTCCCCATGCCTGAGACAAAGGAAGTAAGAACAGCTGGCCGGTCCAGCCTGACCTACCCCTCAGGACCTGCGCCTTAGCCAGGGGCTGAAAGGAACTTGGGGAGGAGACAGTTTATTCTGCTTACACCTCCACAGCACTGTCCACCGTGGAAGGAAGTCAAGACAGGAACCTGGAGGCAGGGGCCAATGCAGAGGCTACGGAGAGGTGCAGCTGACTGGCTTGCTCGGCTTGCTTTCTCTTAGAACCCAGAGCCACCAGCCCAGGGATGGCACCACTCACAATAGGCTCACAATAGGCTGGGCTCTTCCCCATCAATCACTGATTTTAAAAAATGCCTACAACAGTGGTTCTCAACCTTCCTAATGCTGTGGCCCTTTAGTACAGTCCTTTACGTTGTGGTGACACCTCAACGATAAATTTGTATTATTGCTACTTTCTAACTATAATTTTGCTACTGTTATGAATCATAATGTACATATCTGATAGGCAGGATACCTGATCTAAGACCCCTGCAACTCACAGGTTGAGAACCACTCCCCTACAGGCCTGACTATAGCCCCATCTTGGAGAAGTATTTTCTTAACTGAGGTTCCCTCCTCTCAGATAACTTTGGCTTATGTGAAGTTGGCAAAACCATCCAGCACAACCTGTGCTATTGGGGAGCTCCAGAGACACCTCTCGAGTGATGGTGGCAGGAAAACTGGCACCAGGCGTTGGTGAGCAGGGACGGAGCAAGAAGCCATTTACTTGCCGACCTCCTTATGGCGTCATCCACAGAAGATGATACAGGTGACAACAGCAAGTCATTCCTGTGTGCAGCTGCTTCGCTGGCTTACCCCACGCTCTTAGAATGCAGCCAGCTCTGGACCAGCACAGCCCTTCTGCCAGCTCTCCTCCACTTACCTGTTTACCCGCCAGCCACTCCGCCTGCCTCTCTTTCCCCTCGGAGCCCCTCTGCAGGAGAGCCTCTGTCCAAGAAAGTTCCTCCTGCCCGAACACAACATGTCCTTTCTATCTATAGAGTTTATACTCCATTCGACAGTGGCTTCTGGCTTTGTACATGTGGTTATTGCAGGTCTGCCAAGGGAATGGCCATCACCTGAAAGCAGACACAGCCCTATCCTCTCTGGCTAAGTGAGTAAAACAGTGGGCCCTCCCTACCTGCTGGAATCTGGTTCCATGACCCTCCATGAACACCAGACTGTGAAGCCTCAAGCCCTTCCCCTCCCCAGATGACCCAGGATCTGCATACAGCTTGCACACATCATCTCTAGACTACTGTAGTGCCAAATCCATGGCAACACTCTGAAAGCAGCTGTTATTTAGGGATGGCTGTCCACGTTCTAATCAGGGACAATCTGTCATGGGAATATTTTCAACCTACAGTTGTTTGAACCCAGAGGCAGGGAACCTGCAGACTCAAGTGCGTTCCTTAAATACATTGTGCGGATACATCCAAACAACACAAGGTGGTGAGGCAGCTCAGGGCACGTGGGGTATGAGTGAGGAGCAGGCCGCTGCCTGCCTGAGAGGGTGACTTGTTTCCAACCAGTAGATAAAGCCTGCTTTACTTCTGCAAAGGACAGCAGGACAAAGGGCCAAGGCCTGCTTCAGGACAGGAAGGCGAAGCCCAGGAGCCAGGAGGCGACACTGACCTCTCCAGAGACTGTAAAAGGTTCTCATATAAAGACTTTCTCTTCCTTGTAAAAGGCCCTAGCTGGTATGGTCGGCCCTGAGGAAGCTGGGCCAGCCCTGCTCTTGCAAAGGCCATTGAGCTCCCAGGAGCCTCCCTGCTCACCAACAAGGCAATCTTACTCTTTCTGACATCTCCCTGGGGATTTCCTTGGGGCTGAGGGGACGTTTGACTTTACAAGGAATCTGCAAGTGGCCTCCTTGAGAGAGAGGCTACGACCTTTCTTTCAAGGGTAATTACAGAAGTGGTCCTGGCACCCGGATCAGTGGAAGCTGACCTCTGAAATATAAGTCAGGGGACTGGAGAGATGGCTCAGAGGTTAAGAGCACTGGCTGCTCTTCCAGAGGTCATGAGTTCAATTCCCAGCAACCACATGGTCGCTCACAATTATCTATAATGTAACCTGATACTCTCTCCTGGCCTGCAGGCACACATGCAGGCAGGATGGTGCATACATAATAAATAAATAAATCTTTAAAAAAAAAGAGAGAGAGAGAAATATAAGTCAGACCTTCCCTCCCCAGCAGGAGCCCCAGACATAAGCCTGACTTCAACACGCATCCCGTTTGAACTGAGAACTACCTTTGCAGCCCCAATGACATCAACTCCCCCATCTCACCACATATCTGCTTGTCCCTGGGGGATTCCGTGCACTTGCAGGCCCACTCAGACCAAGGCCTCACCCTCTTCACTCTGCACGTGCATGCACACACACACCTCCCAGCTAGCTGCTCACCTGGTCAATTCCTACTGATTCAAAACCCAGCTCAAGTCTATTCATTTCTCCTTCAGCTTCATTTCAGTTTCCTATGCACCCACTCTATCCTCCACCCATTTTTAAAAGATTTGAATACTTTTATTTTCTGTGTATGGTACTTTACTTACATGTCTGCAGACCAGCTGCATGGTGCATGCAGTACCTGGACAGGCCAGAAGAGGGCACCAGATACCCCTGAAGCTGGTGAGCCACCACGAAGGTGCTAGGAACTGAACCCAGACCTCAGGAAAAGCAGAGCTCCCATTCCTTCCTTTTTTCTTCTACATGTAGTTACTCAAGTTCTAGTATATGGCAGCCATTGTGCCATATGCTAGGGGACATAAACTGAGATCAGCCTCAGAAATGGTTAACCAGGTCCCTAAGGGCCACGGCTGCCATGACAACCACACCAGAAAGACACCAACCTACTCGCGCAGCATGCCGTGCTCAGCCATTCTATAAGCATTCTGCTGCCACTGTTGCCTAGTGCCCAGGGGGCACTGAGGCCAGGGGTGCCTCCCAGGACCAGGAGGCAAGCAAGCTCTGAGTCCCCTCGTTAGTCTAATGCTGTCACAAGCCCTCTCAGATGCCCTTCTGGGTTTCTGGGATTGGTCTGGCCATTCATCTGGGCCCTCTCCCTACACCGGCTACAGTGCTTTGTTTCAGGGGGTGCCACAGGAAAGAGAAGCCACAACTACTTTCTACTGCAGCTGAGAAAGACAATCCCCCACCTTGATCTGAGCTCCCCATATCAAAGCCTGCTGAAGAGAGAGGCCCACAGAGGGGCTGGCTGTTCCCTGCTGTGATGCTCTGAGCACTCTGTTCTGTCAGCAGTGGTATAGTCCAGGCACTCACAGCTCCAAGTCATCTACCACCAAGGGTGGTCCGGAAGTCCTGAAGTCCCTCTCTGGAGAGCTGGCCCAGCCAGGAATGCCTGGCAGCTGACTCAGTGGGACTCAGAGTGGTCAGCAGGGTCTGCCTGACACATATATTCAGTGAGGCCTTCTACTACAGGGCAGAGTTAAGCCCGAGTTCAGGTGAGGAACCAGGGATGTTGCTTCTCAAACAGAAGGCCAGGGCTGCCACAGCCAGGGAAGGGCCTCAGCTGAGGAGGCAGCACAGGGGTCGCCTTTCCTTTCCTGGGCAGGTCTGGTGAGGTAGGGAGATCAGGTAGAAAGAAATACTTCAGATCCTCTGAACTGAGAAGAGTGGGGGGGGGGGGGAGGTGGACAGGACACTCTGCAGGTACCCAGGATAGAAGGCCAGGTGGCTGCCCTGACTGGACCACAGAACCTGGGTCCATGAACTAGGGGTGAGAAAGGTCTGGGTGCTGATGGGGAAACAGCTGGGGAGCCCCAACCAGCCTAGGCAGAGAAGCACTCCAGGCCTGGGTACGAGTGGAGCCTATATAGGCGGGGGGTGGGGAGGTCCAGCTAGTGAGAAGAGGGGTCCAAAGCCCCACTGTGTTTCGTCTCTAGAAACTGCATGTGAGAGTAAATAAAACCACCCTAACTGTAGGCATCAAACACTAACAAATTCTTCAAGTGCCTCCTCACACTGTGCCCTTCATTGACCCCCAACAATGGGCACAGGCCCACCAGCTTAACCACAGTCCCAAGCCAAACCGTACCCCTAGGCTTTCCCGAGATCCCACAGCAGTCTGGCCTCAGGCTCTCATGCTGGGACCACCCCCCCCGCACCCTAAGGAACCAAAGCTGGGTCCTGGTGTATTGAGTGCCACCCTGTGAGTGCTCAATGTTGTCACCATGTGACTGATATATGCCTTCATGGTACTGTGTGAGGCGTGTTGCCCAGATAGACGGGCATTACATTAGACCTGGGGACACAAAACCATGACAAGACCCCATGTGGGGTCCTCAGCAAGCCATCAATGATAAACAAGCAGGCTGCAGACCGAGAATCTGCTTAAGAAGGCAAATTAATGGTAGGCAGCAGACAACAATTCTTTAGTACTCAGTGGGAAGGGGAGGACCAGAGGCCTGGAGTTCCGCCTCTCCCCGCCCCCCACCTCCCACCCTTTATTATGGAGAGAAAGCCGATTCCCAGCGCAGCCCACAGCCCAATCCCACAACACTAGACCTTGAGCTCCTGGGGGGAAGAGACTTGGCTGGCCCAGCCAGTTTCTTCCAGAAAACCTGAGGTGGGGGAAGGGGGTTGCAGACTAAACAGCGCCTGACTTTGGCCTCCTCCTCCTCCAGCCCAAAGAGGAGGGGGGCAGGGTGGGCCAAGAGGCCTGAGATGGTTTTAAAGGCCATAAGCAGGTCAGCTAGCCGGAGAGGAGGGATACAATTCTGGGGATCAGTGACATGTCACACAACAGAGGAGGGTGGGACTAAGGCCGACGGGCTCCGCAGACAGATCACCCAGTCCTGCCCCTCCCTCTCTGGCTGGGCATTCGGACACTGCTCCATCTTTTTGCACCTTTCTCTTTGCACCTGTTCCAAGGCAGATGCGGCCCACCACCCACAGCTGCAGGGAGGTGAGGGGACCCCAGGGCTTTACCTGGCATGTTTCCCATACTTTATTTTTAAGCCAAATAGTTCTGTTTCTGTATTTTTTTTTAGCCTGGAGGCCAGATACGCACCAAGACAAGTACGAAGCCCTCCTGCTAGTGCCAGCATGTAAGCTTAACAACACGTTCTAAAACCTACTACCGCTTCTTAGCACAACTCCAGAGAGCAGCCACTCACCTTGTAGTCTAAGCGAATATGGCACCCTCTAGAGGCGACCATTTATATTGAAGGTGATATGAATGGCGTCCTCCAGAGTTAGGCAAGGAGTGACTAGACTGTGGGTCTCACAGTCAAACTCATAGATAATCTTGAGCACAGCCTTACCTTCCTACTTTCTACAGAAGGAAACCGCCTAAGCTATCCCAACAATAGGACTATCTGACTCTGTTTGGCAAGGCTCCAACCTTGGCAAGGCCTCCCTCCTGCCCTCAGGTCCAGCCATAGGTGGGGCTGGGTACTGTGACCTGACTCCCAAGGCTCAGTCTGAGGAGCATAGCTAGCAGAACCAATCAGTTACCACCTGTCCTTCACCAACAGACACCCCACAGCAACACCTTATTGTCCAGAAGCGGCTCCCCCCACCAACTTTACTTTATGAATGGGAGAAAAAGGCGGAAATGTATGGACTCCAGGGAGCTCCGGGCACAGTTCCTCGCATATTACACTCCTCTAACATGACAGCCTTACCGGTATACGCTGGATTAGACCAGATCATTAAAAAAAAATGGGTTAGTATGCTGGGGGAGCAACATGAGGACTGGAGTGTGGATCCCCAGAACTCAGAACCCATATAAAAGCAGGGGGAGCTGGGGAGCATGGTGACCCCCTGTAACTCCAAGACTTGGGAGGCAGAGGCCAGGATTCCCTGGGGCAAGCCAACTAGCTACATTAGCCAGTTATTCCAAGTGCGCATGTGTACGTGTGTGTGTGTGTGTGTGTGTGTGTGTGTGTGTGTCACACATACACTCACAGATTCAGGCTGACCACTGCAGAAGTGACAGCTGACACCAAGGGAAGAAAGAAGGGTCTAGAACTCAAGTACACCTTTGGGGGCAAAGTGAGCCACAAAACACTCATTGTTCAAAGTGTGCAAAGCAATAAGTCTCCCTCCCCCCAAGGCCTCATCGTGCCAGGTCCTCTATCACAAAGTGACCTTCTGCACATCCTGTATAGGACAGTCACCTCATGCATATGGATGTCCTAAGGGCACCCAGATGACACATGGTCCAGCTGAGAGTAGGGCCCCAAGTGGGGTACGTGATGGTAGGAGGATTCACAGTAACTCCCAGTTACTCCACAAGTCACTTAAGGCTGGGGCGGGCTAGGGCCACGTCCTGTTCGGCTAGACACAAGGCTCACGACACCCCCACAGCTACCCTCAACCAGGCATCAGGGATCACGCCGCAGTGATGGGAAAGCGTCAGCAGAGAACGAACACTCAGGCCTTGCTGAGACCCGTGGTCCCTGAGAGTGTGGACCTGCCTGACTTGAAGGATGCCTGTTTCCCACATGGGCATGAGACTCAAAGGTTAGGGCTCCTGTTTATGTGGATATAGGCTTTTTTTAAATTGAGGATCCCCAAACCACTTTGTTGTCTAACTCTCTCTGCTCCTTGTCCCAGCAGACAAGTACTGCCAGGTAGGGCATCTCCTCAGGTGGCCCTGTGTGTGTTAACATCGCACCACTATGCAGGGAGGGCCCAAGTCCTTCCCAACTGGGAATGAGTCAGGGTCCTGCCAGAGACAAATACACTCAAGAACCTACAGGGGTCTTGGCTGGCATAGCTGCTTTTGGGTCCTGGTTGCTGAATATTTTCTGAGAGAGAGAGAGAGAGAGAGAGAGAGAGAGAGAGAGAGAGAGAGAGAGAGAGAGAGAGAGACTCACTTGCTATCCTGCGCACACTGCAGGCTCTTATTTTAGGGTGACCTAAACCAGTTCCTTTAGGAAAGGTTTTTTTTCTGGGCAACTCAGGGTCCCCCTGGAAGGGACAAATGTTGGGATTCAGACTGGGACAAGCGACTGAGGTGCCTTTTTAACTAAAGTGGAACTTCCAGGTTCTCCCACCATCCCTACAGTCCCTACCTGGTATAGGACATGGCTGGCATACCCCGCCCGCCCTCTGCCCAGAACTCTCCAGCCCAGAGTTGGGTTTCCCCTCCCCCAGAGGCTCTTCACTATATAATCCAGACATTTTGGTCCCCCCTTACTTTCTACCCCCTCAGCTTTCCTTCTCCTCCCTCTCTCCCTCCCTCCTTCTCTCTCTCTCTCTCTCTCTCTCTCTCTCTCTCTCTCTCTCTCAGTGCTCATACTTTCTCTCTCTGCCCCTACTTTTCTGTCTCCCTCTGCATGTCAACTTTACTAACCTCTACTTGTCAGATCCACGAATGGCCCAGGAGCTGTCCCCAAATAAACCTGCATTCATATACTCTAACTTGGCTTGAATTGGCTCAGTTCGTCACCGGAAGAACGCTTATCAACAATAAGCATCAAGTAATTTTCTGCGCAGGTGGGCTCATGGCCTGGGGTTCCAGCCCTAAGGTCTATTGGTGTCTTGCAGGAGGCCCTGCCAGGCAGCTATCTGGAAGAGGACAGAAGGGAGCCAGAGACTTGAAGGAGTGTCCAGCACACAGTCCATTTGCACAGAAAGGCTCTATTCTGCATCAGCTCTGCTCAGCTTGTCTCTGCCCAGGGCTCACCAATAGCGTGCCTGCTAAAGGTGAGCAACTGTGTGTGAGTTCCTAATGGGGAATCCCAGTCAGTCACTGACTATAAGTGCAAGCACTCTGGAAAATGCTGGCTGGGCTAGTGACAAAGGGACGAGGTCGGTGGTGGGGACACAGATTGTCTAATGAAAAAACTAAGCCCAGACAGTCAGGAGGAGTCAGGCAGGGCAGAGCCTTTGATGCTGGATGCTAAAGGCTTTGTCTGCCTGAATCCCTGACCGCCTGCCCCTGGAGCCTGTGCAAGCCTCATTTTAGGCCTGATGTCAGGGCAGAGCACGAGAGGATAGAGATGGCGTCTTCTGGGGACACCAAGGGAGCCCAATGCTCCTCTTAGATAGAGCTTCATGCCACCCCTGTGGCTTCCTTTCCCGTGAGTTTTTCCCAAGGACACACTCCCCCCAGGCCAGGGTCTCCAAGTGGACCTTGTGGCCTGGCCTCAGAGCACCCAGGATGGGGGCGAAGTGCCCCAGCGGAGGTCCTGACGGATGCAGGCACAGGGGTGCTTTGTTAACTAGCCTTCCCTGTTCATGCTGGGCAGACGCTCTGTGAATGGCACTGCTGTGGTATTTTAAGAAGATTCTACAAACAGTGCTCCCTCAGAATGGGGCTTCAGAGCCCTCTCATGAATGTCCCCCACCAGGGCAGCCGCCTGCAGCTCCAGTTGGACAATAGGGCCTCACAGGGAGTAGGCGGGTGCCTGGTGACCCCAGCCACATGGCCCAGTCCTCCCAATGGCTGCCCTGGAGTTTATTGGGAGGTGTGGCTCCCTGTCTGGGTGACATCCCTTGGGTACCACCACCTCCCCGGATCTCTAGGGATTTCCAGGCCCTGAAGCTGTCCTGTGGGTCATGGGGGAGGGGCACAGGAAGGAAGGGTGCCTTGAGATTTCCTCAGACACCACTTTATTAGGTAGCCAGAGAAACCTCAAAGACCTACTGTTCTGGCAGACAAGGGCTATTAAACTGTAAGCTCTCTAGAAGTTTAATCTGGAGCCTTGGAAAGCCAGCGACACCGCTCTGGATGCTAGAGGCAGGCAGACGGGAGGGTCACAGGTCGCATTCCTGAGACCACCTACAAGGCTGGGAGCCTCAGAATCGAGTCCCTTCACAGTGCAGAAGGCTGAGGAAGGGGCACAATGTGTAAGTGTGTAAGATGTGAGGCACAGCCAGCGTGCAGCAAAGGCAGCCTCTCCTCTTCCCAGGTGAAACCATTCATCTCCCAAGCCTGAAGCATGCCCCAAACATGCCCGAACTGCTGAGAACCATCAGGCATCACGGGAATTCTTCAGGACACCGTTGGGTCTACACACCTAGGGCTGTGGAGGCCCGGAGGGCAGGACACTGGGAGTTTGCAAGGGGTGGAAGGTTAAGAGCAGGCCTGGCCAGGGGCAAAATATAGCCTGAAGCTTTGGTCTAAGTCCTACTTTGTCCTCTCACACTTGGAAAAAGTCGGAAATAAGAATCACCCTCAAGGGGCTGGAGAGATGGCATGGAGGTTAACAGTATTTGTTGGTCTTGCAGAACAATGTGTTTGTTCAATTCTCCTCTGACCTCCCTGGGCACAAAATATACACACGGGGCACATATACAGGCAAAATATCCACATACATAAAATAGATAAATTTCTAAGTTTACTTATTTAAAAAATAATAATCACATAAGAGGTTCCCTGACGGTCACCACCCCCAACTCCAAAATATGCTAGACTGGCTGGTGAGAGCCAGGCATAGTAGAAGGACTATGAACCTATGGAAGTTTTACATTGTAGAGGCCACTGTGGCATCACTGATGTTAATCAAGCCGGTCAGAGTCCTAAGCAGCCTGATGGAGCCCCTGAGTAAAGGTACCATATCTTCATGCCCTGGATGGCACCCTGCACGCTGTGGGGGCTGTGGTACCTAACCTCCACCTGGATTGCCGAGGGCCAGCAGCCTGTGTATTCCTCACCAGCCATCAGCTAGAGCAGACTTGAGAACAGGCTGCACGCAACACAGCAGAGGGAGCTCAGTTCAAGGACAGGCCCTACCGGCAACAGACTGCAGGACTTGGCTGCAGAAGTCAAAGAAAAGGCTGATGGTCCCTGCCAGGCTTTTCAACTACTTCCAAACACTCCCTCCCTCTCGGTTTCATCAGTAAAGGGGCACACACTGATCTTCTTGGCCTGCTCTAGATTTCATTGCCTGTCTATCAAAGCCACAGTGACAGGTATACAGTGGAAAGACAAGCAGCTTGAGTGGTCGCTGGTGGGAAACTGGACCCGCTTCCTCACCAGTAAAGAGAAGTAATAACATATTTCAGGGTTGCATAGGGAGTGAATCAACTGGCATATGGGAAGTGCCTCAGTCAAAGCCTGGCACACAGAGCTCTCTGTGTTTCTGATGCTATCAAGTAAGTAAAGGTACATTAGGCAAGAATCATTTTCTATTACTGGGCATCTTCGAGGTGTCAGCGCTACCGTTATGCAGATACTAATTCAGATCTCAATGCAGTTGGTAAGACTGCATCACACAATGTTCTTTGGTTCAGAGAAGTAAGCTGACTGCCGCCGGAGCTGGATCCAGAGCCCTGCCTGTCCCACTCCTGGCTATATGATCCACCAGTGTCTTCCTGTCTCCTTGAACACAAGCCCTTGGCCTGCTTAACTCATCTTTAACACCTCCAAGTAAAGCTTAGGTAAGAGGAACCAGGCCCTGTCCACAGGAGCCGAGTACTTGCTCACATACCTTGGCAGGAAATAGCTTCTCAAAAAGTCCCATCCCCAAAGCACTGTCATAGTGTGACCTGCTCTGAGTTCCCTTAAAAAAAAAAAAAATCCCCTTGACAGAGCACTACCATTATTTAACCTGACTCCCAGCTTACCCTATATTCAGGTGAAGGCATTTGTTAAAAAAGAACCAGAAGTAATTCTTCCACTGCCTCTCCATGCCCCCATCCCCACCCCAGAGACAGGGTTTCTCCATGTAAGCCTGGCTGTCCAGGAACTCACTGTGTAGGCCAGGCTGGCCTTGAACTCACAGATCTGCCTGCCTCTGCCTCCCAAGTGCTGGGATTAAAGGCGTGCACCACCATTGCCCAGCTATTGGAAATAATTCATTAACATTTCAGCTGTGGTACAAACTGGGGAAAGCAACAGTTGGCCAAAGCTTAAAAAGAAGTTTTTACATTTCTTAAGCTTTAAGATCACCCAAGGAAAGAAATATCCACTGGGATCTTCTCATATTCCCAGAGCTCCAGGCAGCGTGGCCATGCATATGCCTTTGCACAGGGAAGCCCCAGGAGGACTCAGCATCTCATGCCTGGCAGCTGACTTTTGAGTCCCTTCCCAGGCAAGAAGTGCAGACTAAGGCAGAGTCACCGTGGAGCTGCCATTGTATTTACAGTGTCCAGTTTTCAGCACACATTACAGTAGGCCCATGCACAAACGTTAATCTACAGAAACTACATGTGACCGGCTCTAAACCTGTGAGCCAAAGGCTACAAACCAGGCATTGTAAATGCGCTCAAAGAAATTAAGGAGCCGCACACAGCTTTAATCCCAGCAGGCAAGCGGATCTCAGTGAGTTCAAGGCCAGCACCCAGAGCTACATAAGAGAGGATGCCTAAAAGGGGGGGTGAGGTGGGGGATTGGGTGTAATGATACCTCACTAACTGTATAATATTGATAAAGAGATGTAAACTATTGGAAGAATCAAATAGATTCTGAGGTTTAAAATTGTGATAATTCAGTATAGGGCCTCAACAACAGATTTGAGGAAAATGGAAAATATCCAGTCTGAGGGAAATTTTTCTTTTAAACATGAAGAAAAGTGAACAACAGAACTTTAAAAACTAATGCTACATGATGAAGTGTGCCAACAAACGCAAATTGTGAGTTCTGGAGGCAAACATGGCAGGGGGATCAGAAGAGATAGAAATAATGGTTCAAAGGCCTGCAAGTTTGTTGAAAACCATAGGCCTAAGAGTCTCCAGGTTGTAAGGATGTTGAATGAGGCTTCACACCTGACAAATGCCTAGGCAAGCCACCGGAAGACGGAGGATCTCAGAAGAAGCAGAAGACCTGCTTTTAAGCCTGGTCAAAGAAAGGCCAGTGACTCAACCTGTATCTCAGCACCCCATCCCAGCTGACTGCTGCCAGCTCTTGTCTAAGACGGGAGGACAGCCCCGGGCCTGTCTGCTGGGAGCAGAGCAGTTCTGAGCTTTCTCCAAAGAATCGTCTGGACCTCCAGTTGCCACGGGCCGAGGAGGTCACCAGAGGTTGCCTATCTCTCATTCCCGATGCACTCCGAGGTTTCTGTGTTGTTGTAGCCCAGCCAGAACAGGGAAGGCTGAGAAAATGGCTGACCTTTCTGAAGCTCCTTGAGCTTGCTTTGCGTGTCCTGAATGTAGGTGGAGGATGAAGCTGCTCAGCGAGGGGAGGGCTGTCCTGACTAGGGAATGGAACGAAAGCCTGAGGCCTGTTCCTGTTTTAAGAAACCCACAAGGTTGCTGCCGGGGACACATGAATGGGGAAGAGGTGACAGAGAACATTTCTCAGAAACACAACCGGACCTGCACAAACAAACGCTGAGCCACAGGCTGGCTGCTGTGGGGCTCTGCCACCTCTGCAGTCACTAGAACCGTGAAGCTCTGGCCTGGCTATCACTCACAGGCTCTCCTCTCCTCCACCCACATCCTGTTCCAATGCCTCTGAGGTTGAGCTGATCCCAAGCTGCCCCAGCCGCCGGCCTCTGACACCCATCTCCAGACCACACTGTGGGGCAGTGTGCGCAGGACTCTTTCAAACAATCTGCCTGCCCCTGGGATCTGCTGAGGACCCAGGGTCATGCACTGGACCCTACCAGTGGGCAACCAGAGTGTCACCCTGCCTGCCCGCCTGCCTGCCTGCACTCTGCTTTCCAGTGTTCTCAAAACGCACAGGTATAGTGCCAGCTTTCAGAAGTGATGAGAGGACCATGAGAGGCAGTCAATCAGACCATCCACTCCTGAGGAATGAGGTGAATGGGGCCTGCAGGCCTGGACAGCTGTGGGCCCACAGGCAGGTTAAGGTGCAGGCCACCTGCTGGGGCTCCATCACTCTCAGCTTATCTGAAGGCGTACTCAGAGTAGTGTACAGGGACCAGAGAGGTGTAGGCAATGTGATGTACTAAGCTGGCCAGGCACTGGGGAGACTTGTCACCAGAGTAAGGAGCTGAGTATTTTCTATAGACAGAGACCTCAAGGCAGGTCTGAGGAGGGATAGTTTGCGGATGAGACAATGCTTAGGCAGCAGACTAGAAGAGGCATGGGACATCCAGCCTGGAAGCCAGCGCAGGTGACAAGAAGGAAGGTGGCCCAAGGTAACAGGATCACAGAGCACCCAACGTTCCATTGTGGGAAGGGAAGAAAATAAAAGCTGAAGGGCAGCGACTCTGCAGAGGGACAGGTGGGCGTCAAGGGCTCCAGCTGAGATCTGAGGAAAAGCTCTGCATCAGCTGAGATCTGAGGAAAAGCTCTGCATCTGCTGGTAGAGATGGATGCTCAGAGTAGAGCTGGAGGCTGTGTATCTGCATCCACTCAGTCCTCGGGGTCCTGAAGAGACAGAACTCAGACAGCAGGGGAAGCCACATCAAATGCAGGGAAGCAGGGCAGAGGGCCAGTCAGACAGACAAGGATGAAAGGTGGGACAGGTGCAGCCACCAGCAATGAGGGGGGACAGAGGGGACCTAGGGGGTCATCAGAAGCTCAGGTACTTACAGGTCCAACAAGAGTGGAGGCTGCCAAGAGTGGGGGGGGGGGAAGCAGCAGGCAGGGCCAGGCTAGGATGGAAAACAGAACAATACGGGAAGGTCCCATAGGCCACAAAGTGGGCGCAAGTCTATCAGTGGTGGTAGGCTGACATTCTGATAAAGGAATTAGGCAGACTCCTATGGACAGAAGGAGCCATGGGGAGAAGGGAGCAAGGGTGTCTGGGAGCAAGGAGGGGTTCTGACCAGTAGGAAGTCTGAGGAGCTGAAAGTCACTGAAGGAGCAAGAGATGAAGCAGCCGCGGAGGCAGCAGCATCCGGTCTCAGGGCCCTGTACTCTGTAGCTCTTGTGGCTATCTAGACTAGATCCAACATGGACTTACTGCCAGGCTCAAGGGCATCTCCTTCTACTTGCCCTCAGTCCTGGGCAAAGATGCAACACTGAAAAACTGGGCAAATACACCTCATAGCCCTACACACAGATGCATCTAGAAACAATCCTAGAAAGGATGAAATCACACAGGTGCCTCGGTGTTCAGGGCAAGTACATGGGACCTCCGCTCAGGGACACGTGGCCCCTGTAGAATAGACCCTGCGGCAGGACCTCGTTTCCCTGGGAGCACCTGGGACCCAGCTGTAACTCTTCTACAGCAACCATTCATGCAGACAAGCCCCCCCCACCCCGCGCCCCCCTCCTGCATGGCCTGCACTTGCTGTGCACTGAGTTCAGGCACAAATGCCAGTGCTGGGTTTTAAAGCCACAAGGCTGAGGCTGTTAGAGCAGTATCAGGCACTAGGGGGCGCTTTGAGGCTCTCTTTGCCAGATGCCATTCAGATTACTGGAATTTTTCTACTTCTTCCAGTACACTTTCACACCGGACAATCTGCTAAAATGCTCTCTTGTTTAAAAAAAAAAAAAAAAAAAAAAAAAAGTTAGGTTTAGGAACATCCAGGAATGAAATAATGGAGAATAGCAGTATCCTTAGCTTTGGCCAAGTGAAATATGAGGAACTAAAGGACTTTTCTGAGTAAAAGGAGTGTGTGTGTGTGTGTGTGTGTGTGTGTGTGTGTGTGTGTGTGTGCGCGCGCTGAGATAGGGTATCACTGTGTAGTCTAGCCTGGCCTTGAGTATAACCCTCCTGCCTTAGCTTCCCAAGTTCCGACACCACAGGTTTGAACCTCGTGCCTGGCTTCTTCTTTTTTATAAACATACCTTTTTCTAAAAAAGAAACTCACAGTTGGGCGCGGTGGCACATGCCTGCCTGTAATCCCAGCAAAGGCAGGTAGATCTCTGTGAGTTTGAGGCCAGCCTGGTTTGCAAATCAAGTCTAGGACAGCCAAGGCTACACAGAGAAACCCTGTCTCAAAGAAAAACAAAAACCAAAACAAAAAAACAAACTCACATACATTTTGAGTGGAGAATCCAAATCTTCACACACACACACACACACACACACACACACACCCCACAACTTGCTGAGTTACTGCTATGGCAACTGAGCTTAATATCTAAAGCAGAAATTCTTACAGAGTATCCAGTGGTATGTGCACCATGAGGCTCCGTGCAAAGCAGTTTCCCTGGACACAAGCCTAGAGGCTAGACCCACAGTCCACCCAACACACAGCTGCACAAATGTGCCAAAGGCGCTGAGAGGGCCTGCCAGGAGAAACCTTCCAAACTTTGATAAATGACGACGTCTCTCTCGGGTTATGTGACCATGTAACATTGCACTTCTTTCGCCGATTGCAGAATTCACTGCAAACAATAAGCCCAACTGCCCACCTCCTAGCCAGACTGGCCACATGCATTCAATTGTCTTAAACGAGTCAAGAGCATGTAAAAACATTAAGAGATTTTTACATTAAGAAGCCAAGTACCAGCAAGGCATGGCGGCTCACACTTTTAATCGCAGCACTTGAGAGGGAAAGGCAGGTGGAGCTCTGTTAGAGGCCAGTCAGATCTCCAGAGTAAGTCCCAGGACAGCCAAGGCTACTTAAAGGGACCCTGTCTCAAAATCAAGAGGAGGAAGAGGAGGAGGAGGAGCGGACAAGTTCCTGCCATGGACTCTCTTAACAGGGTGGGTGTCCTCCTACTGCTGGACACTGGCTGGCTGCCCACCCTGGCACCACAGTGCTTCGCTCTAACCCTGCATGAGGTCTGTTAGGATTCTACTTCAAGTCTGCCTACCTGTGATGCCATTGCCTACCTGCCACGGGGGCGTGGCCCTGCCCAGGGCTATATAAAAAGACACACCCACCTCACCTCTCTCTCTCTCTCTCTCTCTCTCTCTCTCTCTCTCTCTCCTCCTCTCCTCCTCTCTCTCTCTCTCTCTCTCTCTCTCTCTCTCTCTCTCTCTCTCTCTCTCTAGTACCCCCTTTCTTTCTCTCCCCATGCTCATTTAATAAACTCCTCATCTCATATCTGTTGCCTGGCATCTTACTGTCTTATTGCCTTCTCTCTTATTATCTCTTATACATTAAAACGGTCAGTCCGGCTTATTTTCATGGACTACAGAATCTTGGCAAAGGCACCCCGCATTGGGTTTTCTGCTTCCAGCTGTTGCTTGTCTCGTGTGGCGGAGGCCAGCAGGGTAACATAGGCAGGCTGGGCTGCTCCTCACTTGGATGGGCACAGCCATAGATTGGGGGAGGCTCTACAGGTCTAGATCAGCCTACTAGCAGGGGATGCCACAGGGGTCCTTCCAGGGCGCTCAACTGAAGACACGGCTCTCCCAACGCAAGTCTTTGCAGATCTACCCTTGCCCCTCAGACAGACTCACACAAGCCATGTTTACTGACGAGGGGTCAGAAAACACCAAAGCGACCTACTTAGGCCCCGCCCCCACAAAATCCTTGCCGTTGGACTCTGACCTGCCCGCAGAAAGCATGCTGCAAGCCCCTCCCCTGGAATCCCATTGTTGCCCCGGCTAAGTTGGCGCTCTGCCCGAGGCCCCCAAGCATGAAGCCTCACAAGCAACATTCTTTCATTTTTTTCTTTTTAAAATCAAACACTAAGAGAACGGTTGCAGTGGGACAGCTGTAACAGCACAGTCTAGATGGTTTCCAGTCGGGTCTGGCTACCGGTCTGGATGCTGGGTCCACCCTAAACTCCTGCGGTCAGGTCTGTTTAGCCCTGCTGTGAGCTACCTCAGGCCCTTCCTGAAAGAAACCAGGACTAACGTGGAATAAGGATCACCTGAGCAAGAGTCCTTCATTGAGAGGTCCACAATTTTCCTTTATCTGGGACTAGAATATGCCTTGCAGATGAACAGGATTATTGCTTATTCTGAGAGCGGCAGGCAAGCCTTTCTTTCTGAGCTCGGAGGGGCTCTTGAGTCACTTAGGGCATCCCTGAAACACTTAGTTCTCAGGCCCTTAGGCAAGGCGGGTTAAGTGTTAGGGTCAGGCAAGGTTGGGAAGTGAAATAGAGGGCAGTACTCCTTGACTAGAAGGGCTCCTTTTGGCAAGGAAAGGGTTAAGTCAGATGGGCCCCGTGGGCACTGCCTAGGGAGGCCGGACCTTGGGCAGCCAGTGCTGTCCCGAGCGTTCCGCTTTTGGGCCCTCTCCAAACCGGCTGCATTCCAGAAGCAGCTCTACTCGCAGGTTCCGCTGCGACTTTGGAAAACTCTGAGTCAGGCCCCCTTAGTCCAAGTCTGTGACAGAGGCGGGTGAGGAGAATGAATGGTCCGGCCCCCTCTTGGTGGTAAAGCCACACAGGCGTCGCTGGCAGGGACCGGGATAGCTACGTTGGGAACCCTCCGGCCACTGGCGTGCTCCTCGGACCCCTTGGCCCGATGCAGCGGTGGACTTGACCCACCTGCCGCCTGTGCCCACTGACCGTGCGGATCCCCACACTGCGCTGCTCCGCGCGCACCCCTGGCTCCCCCCCACCCTCGCGTTCCGGAGTTAGAGGGAGGCCCCAGGAGAGAGTTAGAGGCCAGGAACAGCGGCAAAGCTGGGCAGGTGCGGGCTGCCCCTGGACACTGGGGACCCCAGCGGGGATTGTGCCTGCGGCTGCCGCGCGATGCACGTGTGCGCCCGGAGTTACCTTTGGACGCTTGCAGGTGTCCTCTCCAATCCTTGCAGCAACACAGCCCCATGGCACAACAGCTTCCCCGCGGCTCGCCTCCGCTCCCCGCCCCCGCCGACACCCCCTAAGCGGAGCCGATGGGGTGCACTAGCCCGCTCCGCTCCCTCCCTGGGCCTCGCGAACGCGCAGATCACGCCGCGCGCCGCTTTTATGTCCTGCCCGGGGCGGCGCCCTCCCCATGGCCCGTTACTCTCCCGGGGCGCAGAGCCGCGCGCACCCAGCGGCCGCCAGAGGGCGCTTTGTCAGTCAATGACCGCACTCCCCCTCGAATACCCCAGAACCCACTAAGGGCGGCGCGACCACGGAAGCCTGACTCCTGTGGCCAAGAGGATGAAGAGTGTCCCCCTGGGACAATGGTGGCTCCTCCCTCTCCTTCAGCATCCTTTGAACAGTCACCTCAACCTCAACCGGAAGGGGGGCGTGGTACAAAGCCACCGGGGCTCTCTTTTTCTCAGCCCACCTGAACTGTGTATACAGTCGCAGAAAAAGTTTGCACAGATTCCTCTCATATCTAGCTGAGCTACCTATAAACCCCGCGATTGGGAACATCATTTATCCAACTGGGACTGTTTCTCCACCTGAAAGATCATTTGGCTCAATGTAAAATTTAGCCACACACACAGAGAGAGAGAGAGAGAGAGAGAGAGAGAGAGAGAGAGAGAGAGAGAGAGAGAGACAGAGAGAGAGAGACAGAGACAGAGACAGAGAGACAGAGACAGAGAGACAGAGTGCAGATGTCATTTTTCTCTGTTAAGAATGCTCACACCCCAGGACCCAGGAACTCCGTCCCCCAGCATGTGCCCCACGAGAATTCTTGTCCACACAGCTAGGGAAACTATGTATAGGGGCTATTCATTGCAGCCTTACTGCCAACTGCTTAACACTGGAGCCAGCAAAATGTTTCTCAGTAAAAGAATGTTCTCATACATGGTGACAAAGTGGAGTGTGATAGCTGGGGCGGATCTGCTGAGATGGGCTGGACAGCCCTCAGGTAAAACAGCACCAGGCTTTATTCCAGGCACCTGGAAGGGGAAAAACCAGGAATGCTTCCTTTGGGGCTGGGAGGGTGAAAGAAAGGGCCAAAGAGGGTGTCAAGAGGTTAGTTTTCTGATGGTAGACTTGTTTCCTACCAGGAAGGTAAATTCATGTCTGTGTAACACTCAGGTGAGAGAAATCTCATCCTCTCATGTGTTTGTTTGGCACACGTCAGGACTCATCATCTTCTCTGCTTACCTTTGTGTGGCACTGGGGATGGAGCCTAGCCCAGCCCTCAACGCCCTGCCAAGACTTCTCTATTGCTGTTTCTTCTTCCAGTCCCCAGCACCTGGCCCTGACTGGCTCTGCTGCAGGGCTGTGCCTTAGGGCTAGCCTGGGGCCTCTCCTATCATCTCCCAGCACAGAGGGAGGGGGGTCTGACAGGGCTGTGTGATAGAGTGAGCTGGGAGACCAAAGCTGTCCACTGTGAGCAGAAGAGCTAAGGGGGCAGGGGGAGATTACTGACTAGGCAAACCAGGAAAAGGGAGATTAGTAACAGCAGGTAGCTCTCTGCCTCCCCCTCCTTTGACTCCCTAGAAAGCCCAGGGTGGGTCTTTGGGAAAGACAGGGCTGTCTGGCATCCAGAAAGAATGCTTTCACTCAGGACGTGGAGGAGAGCTTACAAAGAGAGTACCAGAGGAAAGCCAGCCAGCCCTGACTTCTGGTTGCTGCCAAGTCACTTTAGACGGTACTAGCACCAGGCAAGATCACTTCGTCACAGACAGCTTAATGAGGCCCCAGGAATTCCAGGCTGGAGCTCCCAGCATTCAGGGAGATCATCCGTGGGGGAGCAAGCCCCTGAGGGAGTTGTCCAACGGCCAAGTACTACATTTGGGAAGCAAGATTTAAAAGAAAACATCATAGTGGCCATTGTAAGTTGCTTGTTTATCTTCCTAACAGGAAGTAGCAAAGCCGCATCCTTCAAATGAGCCTATTACAGAGGGTCAGTGTCTCTGTTGAACCATTCAAATATATTTTGAGATACTGAACTTTTCAACGTGGTTTTAAATACTAGCTCCTAGGCAGCTGGGCAGACAAATAGGAAGGCAGAAGCTGCTATCATTTCTGCCTTTGGTTTAAACTCTGTAATTCCTGGGTATATGGTGTGTTTGTAAGTTTTCCTGATGTATGTCGTCTTCAAGGGGAAAGGAAAATGGCTTTTACTATGTACTTCCTTCTCTGTGTTATGATTAATAAAAAGAAAATAAGATGATAAGATAATAAGATGCCAGGCAACAGATATTATATTATATAAGGCTTATTAAGTGAGTATGGGGAGACGGGGGGTGGGGGGAGGCATACCCCAGAGAGAAAGAGACAGACAGACAGAGACAGAGGAAGAGAGGAGGGGGGGGGAGAAGTGGGTAGAGGGGTCAGAGAGGGAGTAGAGAGACCACGAGGAGGGTCTATTCTTTTATATGGCCCTGGGCAGGGCCAAGCCCCCATGGCAAGTAAGCAATACTATCACAAGCAGGCCGACTGAAGCAGAATGCTAACATTATGTGCCATGCAATACACAGATGCTATCATCTGTTAACTACAGAGCAGCCCCACTAGGCACCAGCTATCGTATCCAGTTTACAGAAGAAAACAACTTAGAGTTTGAGGAGGTGTAGAGATTTGCCTATAGCTGGCGAGCTGAGAAAGGGGCGACCAGAAACACAGGTGGCTGAATGGACGTGTGGAGAGGTTGGTGAAGGAAGATTAATAAATGGGTGGATGGATTAATTGGTCAGGTGAACGGGTGGACAGGGGGGTGGGTAGATGGGTCCATGAATGAATGGATGGGCACATGGATGTGTGGATAGGTAGGTGGGCAGACAGGTTGGATTAATGGATGGACGAGCGGATGGATGTGTGGATAGGTAAATTAACCGACAGATGACTAGAAGGCTGAGTAGGTAAGAGAGTGGGTGTTTGAATGGAAAAATAGTTGAGTAGAAGGCTGGATGGATAGAGACTGACTAACTGGCTAGATGGATATGTGGATAGGTAAACTGAGAGATGGACAGATGGAAGGTTGAATAGCTGAGCAAATGAATGTATAGATAGATTAATAGATGGATGGATGGCTAAGTGGATGTGAATGGAAGTGAACAGATGGGTGTATGGTGGTCAATGGCTAGTTAAAGAGATGGATGGATGGTATTTTTTGAGTTTGGCCCAGGGTCTTGAGCTAAAACTGAAGAAAAAAAAAAAAAAAAAAAAAAAAAAAAAAAAAGAAAGAAAGAAAGAAAGAAAGAAAAAAGAAAAAGAAAAGAAATCACATACAGAGCATGGAGTTTGGTTAAAAAATATGTAGTTTGCTAACCGTACCTCCGTCCCCCAAATTGATCATGAACCGAAACTCTCTGGAAATGATCCAGTATCAGGACCATCCAAGTTGGCAAGGCTCAATTCAAGCTATTCCACTCTGGGGTGGGGGTGGAGAGAGCGCTTATAGACACCACAGGGCACAGGCAGCTAGGATCATGAACTGCATGAGGAAGGCAAGACTGCAGCTGTGGAAGACGGTGTCCTGTGGCTGGGAGTTACCTTGTCAGCCCAAAGCATCTCCTACTGTTCCATTTTCCCCAAGAACCCAGAGCACAGTAGTGCGCATGTGCGGCTGCTTCTAAGATGGCTAAAGCTGCCAGGTTTTCAATCCTGAACCCCTGATGAGAGATAGAGATCAGGCCATTCAGGGAGTTTATTTGGAGCTTCAAGGCTTACTGTTTATAGTCCTTTACAGGAGTAGGCTTGCCTTCCCAGAATACCCACATAATGACACCATCTCAGGGGTAGGTTCAGCCATGGGCAGCGAGAGACAAGGGAGAAGTGGAGAGTATCATCTTAGCTATAGCTTCAGCTTGGAGGGAACGGCACTATGATTGCTCTTCCCTTCTTCCTTCTATCCCTCTGTCCATCCCCTCCTTCCTTCTTTTTCTTTCTTCATGTACCAACAGTGGGCCAATACAAACAAACCCTGATAAATATAACCCACGAGCTGCACTCCAGGAGTGCAAGGATGGTACCTGTGGGCTAAGGGATATTAGAGATCTTATTCTGCCAATAGCAGACAAAGACAGTTCTGTAGAAGAGAAGAGTGGACGCGTCAGGGAGGCTAAAGTGGTCTTTCAGTGGGCAGAGGGTTCTCCATGATAAAGCTGAGCCTGCCTTGGGGTGGGGAGCCATCGCAGGGCGTCAAGGTGTGTGACTGTGATACGACCCGCGATTCCCACTGCTCAGCCTGGTGCTGGAGTTGAGCCAGGATTGTAGGGGGGACCAGGGCAGGGTGAGCAAGAATGCAACAGTATGAGATGGGTGAGAGGTGTAGGGGCCCAGGGACAGCAGGTCAGAGGACATAGCATGGAAGAAGGACAGTGTGCTGACTGTGTGACCCCTAGTTCCCATGCCTGACTCTCTGAATTGGGGCTGCCCCACATCCTGCTTAAAGCAGGTGGCCAGCTCTGGGAACCCATTCCCGGTGAGCAGAGTAACTGTGCTGAAACCATTACAATGCAAGAAGCCCAGCCTAGCTTTGGACAGGCCACATGGAGAATCGAGTCAGAACCACTCACGTGACTGAGAGTGAGGCCACCTGGATGTGCATCCCCCAGCAATACCAGAGAAAGCAGAAAGCGATGTCCTGTCAAGCACGCTCACAGCGCATCAGAAGGCAGCAGAGACAAGCATTGGGACAGTGCTGTCAGCAGCACTTAACTGAAACAAGGCTATACCACCGTGCTCCAGACTAACACTGCCTTGCCCTGACCATGGGCCTGCATGAAATTGTAGGTGTGTATCTTAGAATTCAGAGCGATGCTGAGCCTCTATTCATCATTATTTCTGCCTTAAGCAGCAGGGGAAGGGTAGTGGAAGGGGAAATGGTTTGCACAGAATCACATAGCTATTCAGAGTCTGAGTTCACACTGAGATCTAGCACATTTGATGCTCTTAAGGATCTTATGAGACACATTTTGCAGGGAGAGGGGACATCAGTAGGTGATGAATTTGGTACTCTGGGGCTACAGCAAGCAGTGTGTGGTGGGGCCCTTAGACAGAGTCATCCCCCAGGAGAGCTGGAGTTGGTCTGACATGCAGGCCACAGAGGCTCATTGTTTCTGAGTCATGGCTTTATCCTGTCAGCCCTGGTAGTTTATAGAAGATGTCCCTGACAGAGACACCCCAGGCAGCTTATTGTAAGTCATGCCTCTGGGGGCACGGACACCTGACACATGACTATTCTGATTAATTTCCCCTGCAACCCTAGGATGGTAACTGGTCCTCATACTGGTTCTAAGGATACAAACACACGGGCTAAGGGAGACTGCTCAAGATCTGAAGCGATGGGCTACTCTCAGTGAGCACCCACCTCCTCTTTCCTTATGGGAAAGGCCATCCTGGGTCTGGCACCTCCTATCCCTTACCCTCTCTCCTGTGATTTTCCATCTGTGGAAGGAGTGTGACTTCAATTCAATGGCACACATTGTACATATACATGCCACATACACGCAAGCACGCGCGCACACACACACACACACACACACACACATCTTGAAGGTGGAAAGGCTGGCTAAATTTGGTTAAATCTGTTAACCAGAATCCCTCACCCCAGAGTACTTCCGTCAACAGCATACAATTCACTTAACCCGCTGCTCAGGGTCAATCTTGTTTTCAACCCACTCTGACTTAGAAAAGTAGGGGGTCACACTTTCTGTCTGAAGCAAGCCTCATTCAGCTTAACGCTCCAAACATACAGAACAGAAAGCCACGGAGTCTATCAGGACTAATGTGCACTTCCCCTTCTCTCTCTCTCTCTCTCTCTATATATATATATATATATATGTGTGTGTGTGTGTGTGTGTGTGTGTGTGTGTGTGTGTATACATATATATATAATATATATATATATATATATATATATATATATATTATATATATATATTACATATACAGTTCTCTGCCGGCATGTACATCTGCAGGCCAGAGGGGGGCATCAGATCATATTATGGATGGTTGTGAGCTGCCATGTGGTTGCTGGGAGTTGAACGCAGGACCTCTGGAAGTAACCACTGAGCCATCTCTCCAGCCCTTCCCTTTCTCTTAATAATATTTAATTCTGATTTTTTTTCTTCTTCCAGCTTTTTGGAAGCTAGGGGGAAATTAAAAGTTTGCCCTTGGTAGCATGAAGATCCTGACTCAGTCTTGTGTTTATGTCACGGTTCCTGATTTTGCATTTTAACTTTTATCTCCCTTTCCTCACCATTTTATGATGAATGTTTTTAGTAGAAGGGGTTCCAAACCTTTTGGGGGTGGACACAGGAATACAGTGACTACGTAATGCACTGTTAGTCTTCCCTTACTTTAAACTAGCTATTTTTCTCTTCCGGCAGGGGCCTAGGTTCCGGTGACACAGTTCAGTGCACCAACAAGGACAGAGTGATGGTAAACACTGGACCTTCTATGGCGTGCCCCTCTCTAGGAAATGGTGGTGAACATGGATATCAGCCAGCGCGTCACGTGTCATGCCTTCTGTGGCAAGACCAGGATGAAGAGGGCAAGCTGTGTGCATCGAACACCGCAGTTCCTGTACAAAAGCGGTGGCTGTCAGGGCTGGACCTACAACATCACCATTTCAGCTGTCACTGTCAAGCCACCACAGGGATGAAGGAACAGGAAGATCAGTAGAAACACTATTATTTGAGGCACCCCAAGCATGCAATAAATGGGTTTATTTATATAATGATGAAACATGATTAAAAATGAGTATGGTTTCTCATACTTGTAATCACAGCACTTGGGGGATGGAGGCAGGAGAATCAGAAGTTCAAGGTCATCCTCAGGAAAATAAGTTCAAGGCCAGCCTGGGATACATGAGGCCCAGGGTTATCACATGGGACAGCCAGGGCTATTACACAGAGAAACTCTGTTTCAAGAAACCAAAAAATAAAAAAAAATAAACCCAGAAAAATGTGTAACAAACATAAAAAGTATATGAATGGGTTTCTATGTACCCCTTCAATATATATAGTGTATAAGGTTTAAATTAAACTAAACTTTATTTGTTTTTTTTAATTAAACTTACTTTCAAGATAGTGTCTCACTATGTAGCTCAAGCTTGTCTTGGATTTTCTATGTAGCCTAGGATGGCTTCTACTTGGAGATTCTCCTGCCTCAGTCTCCCAAAGCACCAGCCACGTACACTTAACTCAAGTTAAACACAATCACTTCCCCCAAACTTTGGGTCCTTTATAGCAAAACAAAACAAAACAAAACAAAAAAAGAAGAAAAACGAAAAAAAGTTCAAACTCTTGGCTTTTAAAATTGACAGATATGGTGATGTGTAGGCATACTACTGAGCGATGGTGCCCCAGAACATTTCTCTCCCTCTCTCTTTCTCTTTCTCTCCCTGACTCCTTCTGGACCCAGAGCCTTGCTTGCTTGGCTCATGCTTGACCACGGACCGAGCTACATTCCAGCCTCCATCACAATGTTTCAGACTATAACTTAGCACCCAAATGTACTAGGAACAAGGAGTCTGTAAGCTGTGAGTAAGGAACAGACAGCAGGTAGACTGCCATCTACAAATATCTACAAATGTAGCATGGAGTCAGCCAGGACAAGGTTGACACGAGAGAGGGTGTGCCTACATTCTAATAAACCTGTGCAAAGACAGGTGGCAAGCTAGATCTGGCCTGGAGTCAGTCCTTCATGGTGTTTTAAAAGAATTGTAGAGTATTTGAGAAATTGTTTCATCTTAAATCAGGAAGTTCTTGGCTTAGAAATATCCTATCTCCAAGATGATGGAAACGCTATCCAAGATGTCCATGTACCGCTGGCCACCATCTGGAGAGAAGCAGCTGTGAAAACTGCCTTGGGGAGGGGCAGTCTGCTCTGGAGAGCGGATGGCCTTTCAGAGTCGGGCAGACCCTGAGAGCAGGCTGTGAGCTCTGCCAGGGAAGGCTCATTCTTGGCACAGCTGTAGTGCCCACTCCCAGGGACGGGACATGGGGGCGGGGTGGGTGCCGGAGGAGCTGGCCCAGCTATATTCACCAGCCATGGCCAAAGGCTCTCTAGTTGTAGTGGACAATGGGCATAGAAAGATTGTCTGCAGCTCCAAGTTCCCACATAGAAAGACAAGGGGACCGGTTGCCGAGAAATTTCCTGGGGGACATTGTTTTGCTGTTCCTGTGGCCTGAAGCCACTGAAGTCGGCCAGGCCGCTAAGGGAGGGATTTACAAAGCCCATTGTCCTTTTCCTAAGTCTCACCCTCACCCACTTCTGCCCCCCACCACCTGCTATTCCTGCATTTCTCTCTTTCCTTCCCCACTCTGAGGACAAATGCTGCTTGAGAGGGCTGGGTTTAGCCTCAGCTCCAGACACTCAGCATGTCTCCATGAGTCTGGCTATATCAGGCATTTCTGTGTACTTGACCGGTAGGAGGTGGTCTGGGCAGCGGTCACACAGTGGCCTGTGTGCTTCAGTAATCAAAGTGACACATTATGAGCACCTACTGGGTGCTAAATACTGTTCCGAAATTTCTGCCTGTGTGAACTCATTAATTCCCATAAGAACCCTACTGTAATCTGTAGGCTTTGAACTCTTTGAAACCTACTTTATTTGGTTTTTTTTGGTTTTTTGTTTTTTGTTTTTAATGCTTATACCTCCCTTCCAATCCACATACCCTAGGTAGGAGAGAAATGATATTAATAGGAACAGGACAAGTAGACCTCTTTAGACTCAGTTCCTTGGAGCAGTTGCACTGGCATAGTCGGCAATATTCCAACAGACCAGCAAACCAGCAATTCAGTGAAGGTGATTGCAACCACAGCCACTGGAACCCAGAACCTTAAAGCTTCCCTGCAGCGGTTCTCTCTAGGATCATCTTGAAGCGGAGTGACGAACAGCCAAGATCAAAAAGCTCTGCCTCTTGTTTTGGTCATATATTTATGTTTTGGACCATATATATGACCGCTCAGATTCTGTACCAGGATGTTTATCAGCTGGCAAAGACCATGTCCCTACAAGAGCAGTTCCTTTTCCGGTAGACAAACATCACTTGTTCTCTCACAGGTCTGTTTTCAGCGGAAAAACACCGCACACCCTTACACAAGTCTGTTTCACATCCCACACTTAGGATCAAAACAAAAACATGTTTACATCCACTACAGTAATCCTAATTTATAGTTTTGGTTTTTGTTTGTGTTTTTCTGAGACAGGGTTTCTCTGTGTAGCCTTGGCTGTCCTAGACTGGCTTTATAGGCCAGGCTGGCCTTGAACTCACACCAATCTGCCTGCCTCTGCCTCCTGAGTGCTGGCATTACAGGCGTGTGCCACCACACCTGGTGTAACCCTAACTTATAAATGGGGAGATCAGACACAAAGTGGTCGAATGGCTGACTGCCCCCGCTCACTTTTAGTATCTGTGATCCTCACTCAGCTCAGCCTTCTGTGGACCGAGACCGCCCTAGCAGCATGCGTCTGCCTTTAGGGATGGAGACTATTCTGCAGTTGTCAGGACACCCTACACCGTTCACGGCTCCAGCAGCACTCCCAGGACAGGCACAGAAGATGAGATGCTTCATTGTAAGTTAGTCCCACCTGGTGTCAGAACCACTTATCAGGGTCCTCGTATTGCAAACTAGGGTGTTGCTAGTATGCCTTGCTGCTGACGCTACAGGAGGACTCTCGGGAACCACATGAGTCTCTGCCACGGGCGAGCCCAGAGGTTGGTGCCTTACCTACCACACAGGCCACTGGAGGGGAAACACTGACACCAGGGCCATCGACAGGGCAGGGCACTGGGCATATTTTCAAGGCGGCTGGTATGCACTGCTGTAACAAGCACCCCACCCCCAACCTTATTGGCTTCATCCCGGAAAGACACTTCCTGCTCAGGTCACCATCTCTTATGAGTCACTACATGGAGAGAAGGAATAGTACCGCCCCATGCAGTCACTCGGAATTCAGGCTCCTTCCGGGGACCTCAGTGTCCCTTTCTGGGTCCCTGGGGGAGGGGGCGGGGCTCTGGGAGGGCCGTCAGGGACCAGCACTGGCAGTGATGATGAAAGTTCAGGTGAGCACCGGTGCATAGGGAAGTTGGACACCTGCTGCCCAAGCATATGGTTTGAAACCATTTTGCCCTGACCGAAGCTGACCGAAGCCAAAGTTAAAATCTAGTTGTCTCTTTACCTGAAGAGTGAATGGGACAGAAGATCCTAGGGATGTGAGTGCTGACGAAGGAAGTTGATTAATGTGCAGAGCCCAGTAACCTTTGCTTTCTTAGCAGAACAGTGGACATAGTAAAGGATGGAGGAGGGAGGAGGACAAGGCTGAGAAAAACAGCTCTTGGCATACTGTGCTCTCTGCTGCCACCTGCTGGCCGAAGAAGAAAACACGGTGCAGCTTTCCAGCTTTTCTCTAGGCCAGTTAGTCTGATGCTCAGCAGACTGCCGGGCAGATGTTGCCTTCTGCTGTGTCATCAGAGCACAGACACCGCAGGGTGAAGGATCTATCTCCTGGGGTTTTTCTGTAGTGATTTCTCAAGTGTGTGTCCTGCTTCCTGGGGGCTACCTTAACACTCTACTCACTTTGGAAGTTGGGAATGGTGGACAAGAAATTAGGTCCTTCCCAAGCCATCCTTGGTACTGGCAGTGGTACCTCAGCACAGAACACCAGCTTCCTCACTGGGACAGGGTTGCTAGAACTCTCCAGCTGACCTCCCTGCTAGGACAAGGCTTGTAAGTGCTCAGGGTCCCTCGCCCACACTAGTTCCACTGTCCAGCCACCCTGTTAATCAGCATCATCAGGGTAGGTTCGCTAAGCATTCAAGGCCTCACTTGGCACAGTCTGTTCATCCTGTAACCCTCCTGAGTACCAAACTCAAGAAGCATTCTCACTCCAGACTGTGGACCTGTGGGGTGGTGTGAAATCAGTTCTCCAGAACTTGAAATAAAAGTGAAATCGACAGACAGAGGGGGGAGGGAAGGGGGAAAAGGGGAGGGGGGAGGGAGGAAGGGGGAGGGGGGAGAGAGGAAGGGGGAGTGGAAAGGGGGAGGGGGGAGGGGGAGGGGGAAGGGGGAGGGTAGAGGGAGAGTAGGTTGGAGGGCACTGAACACCCTTGACAGTGTGTGTGTCTGTGTCTTGGTATACAGGTAGTGTTTATTTCTTATAAACAACAATATGAAAATATTGTGTTGGTATGTTTGGTTGTTTCCAGAAAGGAACTCTTTGTGTAAATCAGTCCTCAGATTTTTTTTCTTCCACCCCAACTCTCCTAGCTGACCAGTCCTTTTTCTGCCTGTAAAAAAACTTCCCCAGTCTTTGCCAAACCACTCAAAATTATAAGAAGGCAAACCCACCACCTATAGCCACAAAAGGCCCTCTATAGGGGAATCCAAGGACACTGGCTGGTGACGGGTATCTCATTTGCATATCCAAGAGGACCACTTAAGTGGCCCCTCACAGGACAAAGATCAGCTTCTCTGGGCTTACTGGAAGAAAGGTGCCTGCTGCTCTCCACATTCCTGTAGTGCAGACCCCCACAGAAGGCTGCTTCTTGGACACATCTGGGGGACTCTTCTTTGCTTCTCCCACATTCTTCCGGCTACAATTACTATGGAAAACTATTCTGTACCAGGCATGGGAACTCTCAGACCAGAGGCCCTGCTGGAGCTCCTGAGCACTGCAGGTGACAAGAGCGCGGGAAACTCATCTCCCTGTCAGTGGCTGACCACAGATCCCTGACTCCCTTGACCCCACAAGCTCCAGTTTGGCCATAGGAACTTTATTAAAGGCCTGAATTTTCAGTGTTCCAGGCTGCTCCATCTCTCCCCCACAGGGGCAATGTGGGTACTGTCATTTGAATATGTTGTCCAAAGGTTCAACTGCTGGAAATGTATTCCCCAAATGTATATGCTGTGTGTGCCTGGAGGTAGAATTTGGGAGATCATTAGAATGAGATGGGGTTGTGAGGGCAGGACCCCGGGATGGCATTAGTGACTTTATAAGACAAGGAAGAAGGGCCAGGAAGATGGCTCAGTCAATCAAGTGCTTGCTGTGCAAGGCTTGGACCTGAGTTCAATCCTCAGAAGCCACATAAAATCCAGGCACAGTGCTCATTCCAGCACTAGGAAGGATGGGGTAGGAGGGCTCGGGGCTTGCAGGCCAGCAGCCAAGCTATCCGAATCCATGAGCTTCAGGTACAGTGTCAGAAAATAAGGCGGGAAGCAAATAAGACATCTAATGTCACCCTGCACACAGGCATGGCACACATGTGTGCACACATGTACAAAAGCATGAAATGGAAGAACAACACAGGCTAGAGCTAGCATACCTCCTCTGTCCTGCTGAGATGCCGTTACCATGTAGGATGCTGCGTGGCATGCTGTGAGGCTCTCTCCAGAAGCCGAGCACATGCTGCACGCACAGCTATGCGCCCCTGTCAGCCACTCTTCTTGGTCATCAACTTGACTATATCTGGAATTGACTAAAACCCTTAACTGGAGGGCACCCCTGCAAAGGACTTCTTTTTAATTTGAAGTAAGAAGATCAGCTTCTAATCCAGATCTTTGAGGTGGGAAGACACCTTCAAATGCAGATCTTTTGAGCTGGAAAGCCCACCTCTAACATGGGCCATGCCTTCTGTGGAAGCCTATGGAAGGACATGGAAGAAGGAGGCTTTTGCTCTTTGCACACTTGCTCTTGCCTTGCTAGCACATCCACAGCTTCACTGGCGTTAGAGTTGCCTTCTTCAGTGTTCCGGTGTATACTGAAGACCAGCTGAGACATCCAGCCTCGAGGACTGAGAAACTACTGGGTTCTTGGACTTTCCAGTCATAGTCAGCCATTGTTGGACTAGCTGTACCACAGCCTGTAAGTCATTCTAATAAAACAGAGAGAGAGAGAGAGAGAGAGAGAGAGAGAGAGAGAGAGAGAGAGAGAGAGGAGAGGAGAGCGGAGGGAGAGGAGGAGAGAGGAGGAGAGAGAGAGATAGAGAGGGGAGAGGAGGAGAGAAGAGAGAGAGAGAGGGAGAGAGAGAGAGAGAGAAAAGAAGAGGAAGAAGGAGGAGGAGGAGGGAAACAGAGACACACACACACACACACACACACACACACACACACACACACACACACAGATTCTTCACTCTATGAGTTCTTTTACTCCACAGAACCCTGACAAACACATCTACTTAGTCTCCCTGACTGCACAACCGAGAGCTAAAGAGATGCTGTTGCTCACCGGATGGCACTCAGTTACAGCAGCGTCCTGAAGGGACTCCAGCCAGCAGGAGTGTGGCAAGCATGGCTCTGGCAGGTTTTGCCCTTCTCCCCCATTCCCTCTGCCTTGTTAAAAAAAAAAAAAAAAAAACCGTTAGATTACATTCCTAAAGCTAGCCACCAAGGTCTAGTCCCTTATTTGGCCACTTCCTCCTCCTGGGGCTGACTACCAAGATCCAGCTATTGAAGTATTCAAGTGCAGCAATCAGAAGCCGCCTGTGGCTCACCTAGTTAACTTACCCAATTAAAACTAAGCCCCTCATCCTAACACAGGGTTTCCCATTTTACCTTTAAAAGCTGCCATTTTCCTATGGGCCACGTGTGTCCCCTCTCTATCCAGAAGCAGTCCCTTTGTCCTTTGAGACAAATATCCCTGGCCTCTCCCTTGTTCTTTCCCCCTTCTCCCTTGACCTCTATTTCCTGTCTTCATCTCTTATTCCCTGCCCTCTGTCTCTGGGGCAAATAAATCTCCTTTGTGCTGAGAACTTGGCCTTGGGGGTCTGAGCCCAGACTTCTCCTTTCACTTCCAGAGCAGAGTAAAGGAGGCTCTCACATCTACTGACCGCCTGCTTCGTGCTAGGCACTGCTCTTTTTTGTGGGTGAGGGTTCAAGGCAAGGTTTCTCTGTACAACAAAAGCCCTGGCTGTTCCTGGACTCACTTTGTAGACCAGGCTGGCCTCGAACTCACAGAGATCCATCTGCCTCTGCCTCCCAAGTGCTGGGATTAAAGGCGTGCGCCACCATGCCTGGCCCATCTGCAGCTCACAATAGGGCTTACAGACAATGTTGGTCAGTGAGGAGCAGGGCAATGGGTGGTTATATACTCATTGAACACAACTAGGAAACAGCAGGTACCCTCTTGGGCCTCTTAGATGCCAGTATTTCTACCCCTCCCCCGAACCACAGGGTCTCAAGAACAATCCCATAAGCCTCAGGATGGTGCTGCAGCACGGCATGGAGGGAAAAGAGGAGTGCCAGGAAGCTGGACCCACTAAGGGAGAACATCAGGAAGAGAGCCTAGGGCTTTTCAGCTTCGGGACCTGGATGTGTGGTGAGGAGGTCAAAAGTCAGCACAACTGGTTTCTGAGGCAAAGTGCACTGTTGAGAGCAGAAGCCATCCCAAGTGCACTGCAGTACAGAGGGGCTGCTGTAATGGCTTCCCACACACCGCATGTCTTAAAACAACAGACACCCTGTCAGAGTTCTGAAGAGCGGAGCTCTGCAAGATGCCAGCAAGGCCTGCTGCCTCTGAGTCTCTAGGGAAGGCCCCTCCTTGCACGCCCCAGCTTCTAGTGGCTTCCTGCCTTCCTTAACATCCTTTGCTTTGTAGGCCACAGTTCTCTTTCTCTACCCTAAAAAGGCTTCTGTGTGTCTCTGTCCTCCCACTTCCCTCCAAGGATAACAGGTACTGGATTTAGGGCCTGCTCAGCTTGGATTCAGTTTAGCTAGCTGCATAGGTAAGCATCCTACTTCCAGATAAAGTCAGACCAAGGCGCCCCCTGGATTCTGGAGGACACTACTCTGCCTGGGACAGCAATCTCCCTCCTTTTGCAGCTGTGGGGGGGGCCCAAGTCCACTTGTTCTAAAGTCAGCAGGGATGTTGGGTGCCGGGTTGAAGAAGGTCCCAATCTGCTGTCTTTCTGGAACTTTGCTCTCAATTCCCCACATTCTCATGTTCCAGAATAATGATTTTCTCTCCAAATACATTGAACTACTAGTATTTTTTCTTTTTTTTTTTTTTTAAAGATTTATTTATTTATTATGTATACAGTGCACATCAGATCACATTATAGATAGTTGTGAGCCACCATGTGGTTGCTGGGAATTGAACTCATGACCTCTGGAAGAGCAGTCAGTGCTCTTAACTGCTGAGCCATCTCTCCAGCTCTAGTTTTTTTTTTTTTTTTTTTTTTATTACAATCATTTACACCTGGGCATGTGCTGCAGGCGCTGCTTGGACTTGGTTGAGGAACACATGGTTAGAAAGGGACTTTCCCAGTGGGGGTCCATACTTGTATAGATAAAAATCCTTTGTTTCAAAATGGACATCTCATGAAACCAAACAAGATATGTCTGCAGGCCAAAATCAGACTCAGGCAGTGAGCCCTGGGACACAGCTCAGCGTGTAGCCTAAGAGCTATGCTCCATTTTCGGTCTCGTTTGTCTCCTCCCATATCTTCTCTTTCCATACTTCAATGATTGCTCCTTCGCTGAGGCAAATACCTTTTAGAGGCCACGCCCTAGGCTCTGAGAGTACTGATTGGGTCCCCTCCTTGCAGAGCCCACAGATGGACTTGAGGCTTGTGTTGTTCTGAGATCTACTTTCCAAACTCCCAAGCCACAGGGACCATTCACAATCTACTGTCAACAGATTCTGTTCCAGCTGGACTAGGTGGGGGCCTCAGGATCAGTATTTCCAACAAGCTCCCTGGCTATGGATGGCGACCGAACTGATCCACTGAGCACACACAGAGGAAGGATCTAAAGGGCAGCCTGGTCTATGAGTGCCTGGATGAAAGCTTCCTCAATGGAGGACCCTGAACTTGGACTTGGATCCCCAAGGTAACCTGCGTCATTCATTCAACCCCTATCTTCTAATCCTCTGCCACCTTCCTCAAGTTCTAAATTTATCTAGGGTTTTATATACATCTTCGTTTTGCCCTGGCATGGACCACACCCCCTCTGTATACCGATCTCCAGATTTGGCACACGGTCACTGCTGAGGGGTTTGACCAAACTCCTTCCTATTCCAAGCTTGTGGAGTTTATCATGAGCCAGGGTTTCTGTTGGCCCCCTGCTAAGAGTGGTACCCAGGTGGAGGGAGGGGTCTCACCTGGACTGGAGCCTGACATTGTACTTAGTTATGGAGCTTTGACATAGTGACTGCTCTGTGCCTCAGTTTCCACATCTACAAAGCACAAGTATGCTGTCATTCGCTGCAGTGTCAGGATACATAGTCTGTGCTTGTGTGGCTGTGCAACTCACTGTGTGATGATGAGAGCAGGGTAACTGCAGGCCATTATTTCAGACAAATGTCTCTTCTTTGGTCTGGGGAAACGCAAAACCTGCCCACTAGCTATTTTGTAAATTATAATTAGTTATTGCCAACCGTAGTTTACCTACTGTGATGTCGAATATTCAAAATGATTCCTCTTCCCCAGCCATACTCTCACCCGCACACCATCTCAGCACACGGTGGGAATTGGCTTCTACTCTTTCTATAGAGAAACCCTGTCACTTTAAGACCATCATATTGTTTGTGTCCTGCACAAATGTGACTTAGGAGACTCCTCTCGTTTGTTGTCCCAGGAGCATGGGCAGGGACATTTGAAGGACTAGCATGTGGCCTCTAAGTCTGTCAGCCAGCAAAGACATACCCAGACCTGGGCTTGTGTCAGCTGTTTAGGATCTGTGAACAGCCACTGCTGTAGGTGGAGGAGTGACTCACGGTGTCTACAAAGTGGCAGCTAAACTTTAATATTATACAGTGTGCATATCTGGACAGCCATGCTGTCCCAGGTAACAGCTTTGATGGGATAATAGAGGCAACCCCCTAACTATTTTGATTTTCATCATTATACAATGTATTTTTAATAGACACCTGGAAAGTGTCCCCTTCTGTGGTGCACTGTGTGGCCTTATGTTGCAATGTGTGATGGCAGATCCTGGTAACTGTAGATCGCTTCTTTGGGTTGAAGATATTCAAAACGTCTCCACGAGCAATTTTGTACCATTCAATTAGTTGTTGTCAGTGATAGTTACCGTATAGTGCTATTGAATATAAGAAATTATTCCTCCTATCAATCTGCACCTGCGCTCTAAAGCCTTTCTCCATCCCCTCCTCAGTCTCTGCCAACTGGTATTTTAGTTCCTTTTCTTTGAGATCACCTTTTTGGCTTCCACAAGTGAAGACACACTTATTTCTCTTTACATGATGATCTCCAGTCCCACCTATGCTGCCACAACGACAGGACTTCATCTTTCAAGGAAGGTGCTTTCTGATCGGCCTAGTCAAGGCAACAGCTGTTGAATCATTTGATAGAGACCATGACCACCATGTGCAAGAATGAAGATGAAGGCCATTTCCCAGGATACCTACCCTCCCCCATAAAAGGAGGTTCTAGCTAAAGGTCTCCCATGCACTGCAGTGAGATTTGGTGGGAGCAGAGACCCTAGGGGAGCCATCTCTGCAACTCATGCTGAGCAATGCTTTCAGCAAACAACCCAGAGAGCTGACATTACTGGTCCAAGTTCTCCCAACTGGTGACCAGTTAGTGACTGGAGAGCTGTGACGTGAGTCAAGACGGTCTGATTCCGAAGCCCAGACCCCTCACCATGTTTTCCTTCTGCTTCCCTCCTTCTTATTCTGAGCATCTTGCTGAACACCGTGTCTCTACCAGGAGGTGCTTTGAGCTTCTCCTCCTCATGCTCAATCTGTCCCGTATGGCTACCAGCACCATAGTATGGCTGGTCCAAGGAAGCAACCAACTATAATTTAAAGTAATTTGTTTACATTTATGTTAAAAAATCCTGACATTCGATTCCGCTATTAAGAATATTAAAGTATGTGTAGAATAATTTGGGCATGTATGTACTTATTGAAGCACAGACTTAGGAAATTCAATTCTTGAGCAAGAACTTCCAATGAAAATTAGTGTTGAGGGGGCTGGAGAGGTGGCTCAGAGATTAAGAGCACTGACTGCTCTTCCAGAGGTCCTGAGTTCAATTCCCAGCAACCACACGGTGGCTCACAACCATCTGTAATGAGATCTGGTGCCCTCTTCTGCAGGTGTACATGCAGGCAGAACACCGTATACATAATAACAAATAAATCTTCAAAAAATTATTTTTAAAAAAGAAAGCAAGTTAGTGCTGAAATCCATGATGTAGTGCTTAGCCCTAAATGGGACATCTATCTCCCTCCCTCCCAGTCTCAGGAGGCAACATGGCAGAGGGGAAAGAAAAACATGAGACCCAGAAGATAGGAAGATGTGCAGTGTGACTCACTAGTGAGCCCACTGCAGCTACGGTTGGTCTCCTGCACAAGACTGGGCCTGACCACATTTCATCATCAGTGGGGTCTAGTCCCCAAGGGTCTTTGGGTAGGTAATGCTTGCTGAGGGAGGGTGGCATTTTCTTCAGCGGTGTAGCCACTGATCGCCACCGCCACCCATGGTCATTCAATCAACCCTAGTTGAATGCAGTGGGTCTCACAGAGAGAAGCTGGGGGAGTAGGAGGGGGAGGTGCTGGGAAGAAGGCGGGTACCAGAGGGAGAAGAGGGGGATGCTGAGGAGTGTAATGGGGAGCGAAAACAATTGAACTTCACTATACCAACATAGAAAACTTGCGAAGAACAAAAATATATAAAAAGGAAAGAAAAGCCAAAATTTGCGTGTCCAAACTGAAAAGTGCCCAAAGTGAAAAACACTCATTAAATTTAGAAAGAAAAGTAAAATATTTCAGTGGGGTCTAGACTTGAGATAGAGGACCTGCTACTGTGTGTGCTCCGGGCTCTGGGTTCAACCTCCAGTCCCTGGGCCCTCCCCCTACCATTTCATTAACATTGGAGTGGTAATACTTGGGATCCCGTGGGCTGAACAAAAAAAATGTTATTAAACTCTTTTTAGCTGGTATCATTCAGTTTCCCCTTTTGTGGATGGTAGCTCCCAGCAAGCAAGTTAGGGACAACCACAATTTACTGATGAGTGTTGTTCACAGACTCGTTTCCCCAAAGGACACCCACCCTCAGGAGTTTCCTGCCAGAGGTCTTGTGTTTAGCTAAGAGACTTGAGCCTAACACCATAGGAGACCAGACCAAGAGACAGGGAAGTGCGAGCAAGTCTAGAATTTGCAGACTCGCCCACCAGCAAGGGTGGGCGTTTCTAATTCCATTCTTAGAAACCACCCAGCTTCCAGTGGTCTGTAGACAAATTCAGTGGGACCGCACAGGGTCGAGCTGAGATGCACACTGGCTGGTACCAGGTGCAGCAATAGGACCATATCAGCCCCACCCCCCCTTCCTCCCTGCTTGGCCCGCTGCAGTAATCAGGGCTGTTCTTGGCATGTCAGACACACAGTATCACTCTCCTTCTACAGAGTAATCCCTGGTGCTGGCTTCCTTTCAAGGCCAGGCCTAAGAGATAGCAGATTCCAGGCCTCCTATCTATTCCAAACTCTTGCCTGGGTCAGGACAGGCAGCTGTGAACTCGAGGCTGGAGGGCAACTTTCCATAGGATTCAACCTTCCCACAACAGGGCATCCACCTCCATGACCCCTGAGAATCCAGCTCTGCTGCCTGGTCCTTCCTTCCAGCTAGCTCCCAATATCTGGTTGGTTCTGTGTGGTCCTATAGCATTCTTGTTAATTCCTCCTTTGTAGGCGTTAGCTAGAGTTAGCTTCTGGTACCTGTTCCTGGGATCTCTTATGAAGTATGCTGAGCAATGGACATTTGAGAGCCCAGCTAGTGACTTGGCCGAAAGCCCAGGGTTCTGGTCTACATCCATCAACCCCCCTGCCTCCCTGTAGAAGCACCATGTGAGTTCGCAAGAGAGAGGTTTCTGTCTGTTTAGTTCATGAACATTACATTGAGACTGGCTTGCCTGGTGCCTTAGCACTCTCAGCCCAGAATGCCAAAGCAGGTCCCTTACTCCTTGGTCTTTTTTTTGCGGGGGGGGGGGGGGTGTGGTCTAGAAGTAGGCCTAAACTGCACTTAGGACAAGACACCACAATGCTAAGAAGTCCTCACGGGTTCAAGTGTGCAGGAACGGGCAGAACAGGGCACTGCTAAGGTAAGACAAGTCTAGGAAGGAGGTGCAGAGTCCTCCCATGCCCTTTGTGGGGGACCTGGCTTCTTCAGGCTTCAGAGAGCTGATCAGAGACAGGGCTCTGGCCTAGAGCTAGGTCAAGGTGTAGTTCCAGTAGCCTCTGGCTCTGAGATTCTAGCAAATTCTGAGGCTTGCTGGAGTGGAGGTTCCTCACCTGATGAGTGGTTAGCACATGTTGGTCCTAGGGCTGGTGAGATCAGTATGGCAGTGCTTGCCCTCCATAGAAAGAGTGTACACAATAAATATTTAGCCCTCTGGCACCCAAATCTGAGTCTACAACCTCAGAAACCCAATAGCTATCAGTTATTAATCACGAAAAAGTCATGTTAATTCTGCTTCTGAGCCCCGCTCTCTCAGGCCAGTTTCCAGGTGAGGTTCAGAGAAGGACTATGGTGTGTGGACCCAGGTGGTCATCTGGCATTGTCACCTGCAGTCATGGAGAGCTGTCACCCCCCTTACGTGCTTGACTGCAGTGCATCTCTCTGAGTCGGGACCATGGTGTTTGTGCAGGTAGAGGTCAAAGAACCAACTTTCAGAAGTTGTTTTTCCTCCCACCTTCACCACCTCCATCCCCGCCCCCACCCAACCATGCAGAAATTCATCTTGGGTCAAACTCAAATTGCCAGGTTTGGTGTCGGGCATTGTTACCCACTGAACCATTAACACACTCTTGTGTTGCTGCTTCTGTCCCAGAAACACTCCCTTACCTGACTCTTTCCTCTTTTCTTGGGTAACTTAACTTACAAGAAGTGGGATTCTTGCCACTTCGTCCTTGAATCCCTTATGGCACCAACATTTGGGTCCTTTTTTTTTTCAATGTCATTCAACCATCACTCTTTTTTTCTGCTCCTCTTAGCACTTCTTGTCCTGGGGGTCAGAGTCTGTCTTCCTGACTGTCTGCTTGACCCTGACAGCTATGTAGTAGTGAGACTGTGTCTCTGTGATTCTTAGATAAATAGCTCTGTAAGCAGCATTGGCTGGTCTACCAACTCTCATAAAATCAGACTTGTTACCGTGTTTTTTTTTTTATCCCCCCAGCACCACTGAACTACATTTCACAGAATACCTTGTGATAATGTAAGGCCATGTGACTTCCTTCTGGCCAACCAGCTGGGAGAACTAATACAGCCACTTCTAGGATTGGACCAGTGCCTCTCCTAGAAGCTGTGCCTAGGTTGAAGACACTATGGATGCTCAGACAAAACCAAAGGCGGGAAGATGCCTGCAGGCCAACTGAAGTGTTCACTGTTGACTTTAGATAAAAGATAAGCACATTCTGTTGTATCAAGATTCTAAGATTTGGAGGTGGCTACAGCATGAATCTACTTCTTTAATATAAATATATTATATTATATAACTTTTTTTTTTTTTTTTTTTTGGTTTTTCAAGACAGGGTTTCTCTGTGTAGCCTTGGCCATCCTGGACTCACTTTGTAGACCAGGCTGGCCTCGAACTCACAGTGATCCACCTGCCTCTGCCTCCCGAGTGCTGGGATTAAAGGCGTGCGCCACCACGCCCGGCTTATATAACTTCTTTAAAGGCATGGTGGTGCACATCTTTAATCCCAGCATTTAGGAGGCAGGAGCAGGCAGATCTCTGAGTTTGAGGCAAGCCTGGTCTAGAGAGGGAGTTCCAGAACAGCCAGGGCTGCGCAGAGAAACATCTCTCTCCCTCCCCCCCCATATGTATGTATGTATGTAACACACAAATATCTGTGTATATATGTACACATATGTATTTACATATATACACACATCTGTGTTTATACACACACACACACACACACACACACACACACAAAATCAGTAGCAGCTAATTAGCAGTTAATCTAATATAAAGAAGCTAGAACTCATGGAAAAGTAGGTATCAATTGGGTTAATTTTTCCTTGTAACTATCTCTGGCACCCTCATATCCTGAGAGTTCCAGCAGTGGCCCTCTTTCCTCTCTTGCTTCTCAGTTCTGGGGTCAATGATCCCATAGAGGCTTCACCTTCTGTACTGCTTGGAAAAAGGATGCTTTGGGCCAGGTGTGCAAAGGATACAAAATGAGACCCCATATCAACTCCCCAAAGCTACATATTAGGTAATCCAAGCAAGACACAAAGTGCTAGCAACCACACTTTTCAGCTCTCCAGAACTTAGTAAGCAGTGACCTGAAGGTTCTGTTTACTGACTAGGTGGGCATGGAGCCATGCATCATAGGCAGACAAGAGGAGCTTTGCTGACACTCACGTCTACAATGACTCTGTCCTCCTGTGCCTTGCTCAGTGGCTTGGACCTCTCGTTCTCGGGCTCTTTGTCATCAGAGGTGAAGCCCAGCTGAAAGGGATGCTTGGAGTTTGCAGCATACAAGTGGCTTTAGCACTGGCAGGTTCCTCCACTAGATGGCACACACAGCACTGTTTTTCCTCATTTTAAATTCGTTTCACAATTGTCATTTTCTATAGCGTTGAAGGCTATAACAGGATCTGTGAACTAAACTTACATAGACGATGTAATGCATAATCATCCTAAGAATGATTGCATTTCCAAGGGCTATCAAGTTTTTCTTCTTGGGGGATGAGGGTACCCAGTGCAGAATGAGGGATTGTCCCAGGTTCCTGCCTGGTCCTGTGCCTGCCAGAACACTGTCAATGTGTCCTTCCTTTCTGCTCCTGTCCTGTCATTGATTCCAGGGGCCCTGGACCCAGGCTTCAATATTAGGTGTCTTTCTGTTCTTCTAATCTCTCTATGCCCAAGGCCTATATCCCTCAGGCACCCTGAGAATGGGGGAGAAGGCCTGCCTCCTGTCCAGATCACCTCTCTCCATGCCTTTCGTTCATCCTCTTCAGTGCTGGGAGAAACTAACATGGTACCTAATGGTTTACTCAACCTTCCCTTCTTTTATTCCTTCCTTTCTTCCTTGTCCATGCAGGCCTTAAAACAGTAATCCTCCTGCCTCAGTTTTGCCATAGCAGAGATTACAGTGCTTATTGCCATTCTGGACCCCATCATCATCATCACCATCACCATCATCATCATCACCACCATCATCATCATCACCACCATCATCATCACAGCTACAAGGTCTCTGTCTGGAGCCTCTGTTGTGAACTATACCCACATAAAGCCCAGCCCAGGACAGGATGACCTAGGAGGTCAGGTTCCCCTTCTGCCAGCTGTCTGACCTCAGGGGGGTTCACATCTCAGGGCTGCTACACCTTCATGGGATCTAAAGGGAGTGGGACATTTTTAGCTGTAGCCAAAACCTCCTGAGTCCCTTGGGACTAGGTTGGTAGGAAGTCCCAAGACTGCAGAGGCCTTGGAAAGAAAGGAGGATGGTGAGCCACCCAAGCCCGCCCCCAACACTGGTGTTAAGTTCTCTCTACGAGGGGGTCCCTGTCCACCACTTCTGATTTTCCAGAGTGACCTCAGCATCTCCTTGTTTTCTACCTGGGCTCTCAGGTGGGACTGTGTGACAAAGAAGTAGAGCAAATACAGGCAGTACTGAGAGCCACATGAGTATGGTGTTGGCCAGACAATAGTTTCTGTGCTGGGAAAAGGGGTCCTTGAGCTTTCCTTCCTGAGACTGGGGCCCCAAACCTCATCGTTGAAGCATAAAAAGATACAAGCATCCTGACAAGGCGCAGAGTCAGGCACTCTGCTCCAGGGCAGCCTGGGTATGGTGGACCTAGGTTTGGGCCTGCTGTGGTTTCAGGGTCCCCACCAAATATCATGTTGAGATTTAACACACACTGTAAGGTGTTAGAAGGTGGGCCCCAAAGAAACACTCAGGTGCAGCAGGCTCTGCCTTCTTGATGGACCGATCCACTCGTGGACTATCAAGGTGGGTCTGTCATAAAAGCTAGTTTGGCCTGCATCCTGTATGTACCACTTTGCCGGGTGATGCTTCACACTACCTTGGAGTTCTGCAGATTGTTGTTGGAGGCACAAAGTCCTTGTGCCCAGGGATCACTAGGGAAATTAGGAATGTTAAACACATAGGGGCCTCTCCTTAATGGAGGAGATGAAATACCTGTTTTCCCATCCAGAAGGCTAAGAGTGAATTTTGTTAACACTTGGTGACCTTTTTGCTATCTGTGGAGACATACCTCACCCAAATTCCCCAGCATGATTATCCAGGACTCCTAGGGGAGATGTCACATGTAATTGATGGCCTGCTGACCTCTATGCGACCTTGGTGAGAGACCACACTAGATTCTAGGTCTTTTAGCTGTAGAACCCACCCTCATGGTCACATGTCCTTTGCAAAGGAGTTGCTATGTAGGCACACCCAAGCTTCATTGTGCGTATGTAATTGGAATGATTGTGGCATGGAGACTTTTCCTCAAACTGTACTGTTTTTGTTTGTTTGTTTTTTGAGATAGGGTTTCTCTGTGTATCCCTGGCTGTCCTGGGCTCACTTTGTAGACCAGGCTGGCCTCAAACTCACAGTGATCCGCCTGCCTCTGCCTCCCGAGTGCTGGGATTAAAGGCGTGTGCCACCACACCCGGCTAGAAAAATAAAACTTTTGTATTTTTATAAACTGTACTGTTTTGAAATATGCTGGCAATGAACCGCCTGGCATTGGACTCCCTGAAGTCTGATCCAGGTTGACAAGACCCTCACTAGGTGTGCCCCTTTAGTGTTGATCTCCTGGTCCCCAGAACCGGGATCTGAACATACTTGTATTAGTTAAAACGCTTATACATGTGCGTGTGCATGCGTGCCTGTGAACTCAGGCGTGAACATGCCATGACATGCATACATGTGGAGGTCAGAGGAGGAACTCAGGTCATCAGGCCTGCACATGAGGGCCTCTATCCACCAACACATCTCGACAGCCCACTTTCATTGTTTATGACTCTCCCAGCCTGTGGAATTTAAGTGTAGCTGCGGAACACAGACAAATGCAGGGCTTCGGCCCTACTACTAACAGGCTTTATGCCAGGGCACAGGCCACTGTTCTTCCTCATCTCCAGGGTCTGTTTCTGGGGAACAGGCTTAAAACAGGTTTTGAGTATTGTCATAAGCAGAACAATGGCTCTCAAAAATGTCCACATCCTCACCCCCGGAACCTTACGAATATCTTGCTTTCTGTGACAAAAGTCTCCTCCTTCCAGATAAAGAAATAAAGAGCATATAAATAGCTCTCACCTAGGTCAGGAACACAGAGCTGGTGACCCCTAGACTCACCCTTGGGGCATAGCTTCAGTGACAGAGTGCACTGAATTCCACCATGCACTCTGGGCTTGCCTGGCCAGCTGCTTCTTAGGCCCAGAGGCTGCACCCAGGCCTTTCCTTCCAGGAGCCCTTAAGTCCTCACCTCCCCAGATATTAGGACCCGCCTCTTCGCTATCCTTACTACAGAATTGTTATTCCTGTGTCACAGTCAACTAAGCCTTTGTTTTCTAATTGTTGCCCCAAGACCCACCTGTTCATACCTTCTAAGTGTTACTTTAAAACCAAGACTGGGACTTAAATCATGTGCCACCACACCCAGCTGAGCAGCATTTATTTGTACTTCCACTTTGCCTCCCAGAATCCCCAGGATAGTGTGGCCTACAGATTTCTGGCCTCAGCGTGGGCCCATCTTACCCTTTGGTAGACAGCAAGAGCCAGGTCATTTCCTCATGGTGTTTGGGGTGGGGTGGGGGGTGTCTACCACACCTCTCTGTGAGTGTAAATTTACTGGCTCACAGACTTCCCCCACGGAGTATCTTGAACACTCGATGCTTTTCCAAGGAAGTGCCTTGACCACGCCCCCTCCCCTGCAATCATTATTCCCATCATGCCGTTGGTCTCTTTCCTCAAGTCTCTGAGCCTGTCCTTGGAGACCTCTGTCCATAGACATAAGACAGGCCATAGATGCCAGGGTTAACCCCAAAGGGGTTATATTTCAAAGCCTTGCTGGTGGAAATTGGTGGGAATGCCTCCAGTCACCTGTGACCTGGGCAAGGCACCTTTGAGGCCCACCGTTCACCATCTCAGATGGCCCCAGTGAGAGAGAGCTGTCATCACATCAGTCCATTTCATATCCTGGCTGGCCCTTTCCCTGTGCCCTTCCTCATGCTCTGAGGGACCACCTCTGGAATACACTGCCCAGATCCTGTCACAGGCTCTGGTTCTGGTGGAGGTCAAGGGAAATAAAAACCCCAGCAAAACTGCTGTAACAGGGCTCATGTGACAGATACCTACTTAGCTCAGTAAGGACCACATTGAACAACCTGGGACTGTAAAAGCCCTTTCTGTAACTGCCACCCAGACAATGGGTCTGAGGAGGAATTGTTTCCCTCCGATTGTACTGTAATTCTGCTTTGGGATTCACAATAAGCCTTATGGCGGCCTTCTGAATCGGTTGACACTTGACCATTAACTTATTTCCATGTGTGTGTTTGCATCTTCCCCTAAGGCAGTGGGTCATCACCCCTTTGGTGTGTGTGTGTGGGGGGTCACATATCTGGTATTTACATTGCGATTTATAACAGTAGCAAAATTACAGTTATGAAAGAACAATGAAATGATTTTATGTCTGGGGTTACCACAACGTGAAGAACTGCATTAAAGGGCTGCAGCGTTTAGAAGGTTGAGAGCCACTGCCCTAAGGCATCTTTGCTTGGGTTTATCGCCAGTGTAAAAACTGACATTTTCTCTGATCCCAGAACTAATTTACAAATAACAGATTGGTTTTTCCAATTTCTTCCCCCAGTCTTTCTGGCTTTGGCCCACATCTCTGCCTTAGCTTGGGGACAGTGTCTGTCCTCCTGCAAGAAATAGGATTGTGAAGGCAGGAGCACAGTCATGGCCCCATGGGACCACCAGGACCCTGCTCAGCACACATCGGCACCCTGGGCCTACCTGGAGTGATCTCAAACAGGTGCTTCCCTGGGTCCTCAGGGTCTGGAAGAAGTTCAGTCACTTGTGTCCCTTGTAGAGAAACAAATCCCTGAAATGGAGACAAACACAAAAAGAAACATGAGAGGCCTGGGAAAGGGCTCCTTGGCGTGAAGGGTGGTGCTAGCACAGGGCCCAGCCCTTCTCCTGGCAAGGCAGGCTGGACACCAGAGGGAAGGATGTGTATCTTTTCTGCAGCCCAGGACCAGGCACAGAGGACACTCCCTCCCCATCTGCACACACATCTGCAGGGTGGGAGGGGTTCTTCCAACAAGGGGTGGGCCCAAGGGATGGGCCAGGACTTCCCAGTGTAAGACACGGCCAGGAGGGCAGAGATCTTGTGCCTGCTGTCCCTCACTTCCCAATTCCAAAGACTTCCTGTAGTCTCCCAGGCCAGTAGGATCCCAGGGGTGGAGAATGAGAGCTAATGCTTGAGAGCCTTGGAGGTGACATAGGGGACAGACAGCATCACAGCTCTGCATGGCCAGGCAGGATGAGGTTTCACTCACTTCTCACTTTGGTTTTATTTGGTATTCAATTAGTTATTAAGGGGTTATTATTGCAGTACAGGGGATGGAACCCAGGGCCTCATAATCTAGGCAAGTGCTCTGTCACTGAGCTGCATCTTCAGCCTGCTGTTTTACTTCCTTTCCTACAGGAGTCACCAACATGCACAGAGTCACCAGCATAGGCAGTGCCATATTTCTGTCTCAGGCAAGCATAGCTGTCCCTTGGAATCCATAGTGTATTCTCTCCAGGACCCCTTAGATGTTTTTTCTGAAGTTTAATCTATATGTCTGTATAATGGGACACTGGCCCTCACTTCTCAGGAGTTGGCAAGTCCTACTCAAAAAGGATAGGTGTTGCTTCTCTCATCCATGGGCCAGCAGAGCCCTCTTTACTTATAGGAGGACCCCCTTTCACGTCATGCATGCTTAGACTTCATGTGACTTGACTACACACACACACACACACACACACACACACACACACACACACACTTCCATCCTCTCCAAAGAAAAACCATTTTCAACTTCATTCCTGCAGTCAGATCTCCAGGTTCAAATCCCGGCTCAGCTTCAGATAAACTGTGTCAATTTTCTGTACCTCGGTTTCTTTATCTGTGCCTCTGTGCATCAGGGTTGTACTAGGTCCTTGTCAAGCTGTTCTGAGCAGAGATGAATTAGGCATTTGGGATATCCTGAGTGTAGGTCCTGGCACATAATGTGTGTGTGTGTGTGTGTGTGTGTGTGTGTGTGTGTGTGTGTGTGTGTGTGTTTTGTTTTGATACATGGTCTTACTATGTAGGCCTGGCTGATCTGGAAGTCATCATGTAGACCAGGTTGAGCTTCAACTCATAGAGATCTGTCTGCCGCTGTCTCCTGAGTGGCATGTGTAAAGGTGTGTGCCACTACGATGGCCTGCAAACTGTGTGTTCGCTTGGTAAATCTATTATGTCTGGGCTCCATGCCAGGAGGAGGACCATATCCGTGAGTCTGCATTTGCCCAGGTGGGGAGCCCAGAGTCGGCTTCACCACCCCACTCGTATGCCTGCTAGCAGACACTCTATTCCTGGGCCAGTATCATTTTAGTGAGTCCTCATAACGTCCCCATGGGGGAATGTATGTCCTATTGCACAGATACCAAAACCAGGCAGGCGGGGGGGGGGGGGGGGAAGGGCACAAAAAGGTGAATCATTAACCTGTGGCTGAGTCAGGCCTTTTCTGGCAAATTCTGGCCATAGTGGGGTAGTGAGAGCCTTATGTGTGCTGGCATCTGTGCTTCAGGGACATACGGAAATGCCTCTTCTCATTTAAGTAGCATCAAGGCAAAATGGCGTCAGTACCCACAGATGCTTGCTCTGGAGAAATTATAGCAATAAGCCAGGGATCCAGCTGGTAATTGCTGTAACTGAATTACTGGTTGCGTTCTTGCTAGGGAACCTGGAGCTACAGGGAACAAATTAGGACAGCAGCCACAGGATGTGGGAACGTGCTCATTAGAGGGCGTGGGCGAGGTCCATCACTGAGTCTCTGCATTTGCTGTTACGGTAACCGACTCTGTGATGGGTTACTCTGCATGTGTTTTCCTCCTGCCTCAGTAACTGTCATCCACACAATGGAAGTAACAATATCTTCACTGACTGAGGCTAAAGGAAAACACAGAAATAGCTTCTTTTGTGGGAAATGGTACTATGTTCCCGGCTGTTAAGCCTAGATGATGGATCTAGATGCCCTGTGGGGCAGGTGCTGCTATTGCTGGCTCCTTGCACTAGAGGACAGAGGTGGGGGAGGCAGAGCGCAAGGGCACACTGGGATATGACTTCTCACTTCCTACTCCTCTCCCCACCTTTGTGATAGCAGCTTTCCCTCCACTAGAAGCTGCTGGCAGGGTTGGGGGACTTCAGCGAATCCCTGTATGATCCCATCACTGTGCAGGGACCTTGGCAGCAACCTGTGGCTTCATCCAATACTGCACCCCCAACCAACCTTCCCAAAAAGTTGGGATTGAAGCTTTGATCTGAGGGTATTGGGGTAGGGTAGCGGGCCCAAGAGGTCTGCTGTCCTGTTAGGTGGTGTGTGTGTGTGTGTGTGTGTGTGTGTGTGTGTGTGTGTGTGTGTGTCTGTGTGCTAACATAGTAGTGAAAGTATTTGTGAGGAGTCTACTAAATATTTCTTATAACAACCTTGGGCTATCCCAGAGCTCGTTGGAACACAGAGATCTGGGCTTGTGTGGCTCGACCATAAAGAAAACAAAGCACCCAATTTACATGTCTGGGATCCCCTGAAGTACACAGACAGGTCTCTTTCCTTCATGGTCAATTTCATGATGTCACTGAATGTGGAGCTGGGAAGAGATTCACTCCAGTGTTTGCCTCACATGGTCGCTTCAGTGCACAGGGCACAGTCGATGAAGCCAATGAGACCAGGTGCAAATGAGAGCTGAGTTCTTACCTTTGCTTTTACTACAACTCATTTAGCTGGGGGCCTGTGTGGATTAATTGCTCCTTGTGGGCCTGTCTGCCTAGAGTAGCACTGGCCTCCACCCTGGAGTTTTGAATTCCATAGTTCTGGAGGAAGCAGTTGAATTTGGATTTCTGCTTAATTTTCTGATGTTGGTGGCCACAGGAATATGCTTTGAGACAATTTCATGGGGCCACCATGACAAGGCAATGGCTTGTGATCTACTGCAGAGAGAGGGGCTTTGATTGAAATGCTATACCCTACTTATACAGGTCACAGGGGCAATGAGTACCTGCTCATTGTATCCTCTCAGACAAATGCCCAATCATAAAGGTTCTGGGATTTTCCTGGGGGAGTGTCCCAAAAAGCATTAACAAGGCCTACATAGCCTTCTTTTATTTATTTATTTTTATGTATATGAGTACTCTATCTGCAGGTACACCTACAGGCCAGAAGAGGGCATCAGATCACATTATAGATGGTTGTGAGCCACCACGTGGTTGCTGGGAATTGAACTCAGGACCTCTGGAAGAGCTAGACAGTGCTCTTAACCACTGAGCCATGTCTCCAGCCCCTAGCTGGCCTTCTTAAAGTAGTGTGGGCCAAGAGCTTGGCTGCTTGGGCTCCGGAAGGGGCCCAGCTCATAGTCTGCTCTAGAATGGTACAGTTTGTAGAAAGCTTTGTGGGCACACTTCCTCCTTTCCTTGGGTCTGAACTCATGGATACTGGCTGCTAGGAGTTTTGTTCAGCCTGCGTGTCTGAGCTCATCCCTAGAAGATGCAGCCAATTTTGCTTATCTCTAGCTCTATGCCTCTGCAGTCTATTGGTATAGATTACTCATGAGCTAAGGACACAGAATTCTGTCTCCTGCAGGCCCCATTGCCAGGACTGCTTCTGTGGTCTTCATCGTAGTGCCTGCCCAAGCAATTAGTTCCTCCAGGTACTCAGGTAGACCTGCCAGAAGCACCCAGAATGCCTGGCCAATCCTAGAAACCACACACAGAGAACAGAGCCTTGGGAAATGAGAAGAACAAGCCCAGCAAATTAAAATACTTAAAAATCCATCATCTATCTGGGCATGGTGGTGCATGCCTTTAAACTCTAGCACTTGGAAAGCAGAGACAGGCAGATCTCCATTGATTCATGGCCAGTCTGGTCTACATAGTGAGTTATAGTGAGTTCCAGGATACTCAGATATATATATAGAGAGACCCTGTCTCAACCCCACCCCAATCCATCATCTATATGACATATTAAATGCAAACTCCAGAAGCCCTGTCGGCTTAAGGGAAGTGGTTTAATGACTAGCCTTGCTCCATCTCATGTGCCTAAACCTCACAATGGGGAAAGTAGGGCACAGTGTGACCCTTAGCGGCTGTTTGAAATTCTGAAAGTCTGTTATACCAGATCTGAAAGTTCTGTGCATGTTGGTTATCTATTGCTACCCAAGACACGCAAAATTTAGTAGCTTAAAACTGTAGTATTATTTTATCAGATGGCTTTTGTAGGGCAGAAATTTGGAGGTGAATTTCTTTAGTAGTCTTTACAAGGATTTGAGGATTTCAAGGCTTTATAAAGAGACAGTCAAAATACAGAAACCTGAAGGCTTGAAGGAGATCAGAGATGTTTTCAAGTTGGCTCACTCAATGGAAGCTATAAAATAGACCCAGATTCCTGAGGTATAAAGTGGTGTGTAAGTGACAAACACAGCAGGGGGTGATTAACTAAACCGCAACTCTTCAGAGGAAAGCATACTTAGTGAGCTTGAAATCAGGAACCCAGAGAAATGATAATCTTAAAAAACTGGCAGAGGGCTGGGGATTTAGCTAAACCAACAGAAAGCTTGCCTGATATGCATGAGGCCCCTGGTCTGACTGACGGCCCTCAGGACTGAGTATACTAGCTGTGATGGTGCTCGCCTGTGATCACAGCTCTTGGGAGATACAGGCAAGAGAGTTAGTAGTTCAAGGTCACTCTTAAGTCAGGACAGCCTGGGCTACATCTAATCTTGTCTTAACAATAGCAGCAGCAGCAGTAACAACAACAACAACAAAACATAAGGCACAGTATTAGTGAGATATGCAATGTTTTCACAAATCAAATATGTATATAGAGGCCTTTACAGAGGGGAAAAGACTGGAAAATGTTTGGAGAGGTGGCCAAAACCAAACCCATAGATTCATGGACCCCAACAATGTCCAATACAAGAAACACATTGAAATGCACACGAGGCTTTATCAGCATCGAAAGGCTCAAAACCCAATTATAAGAAGAAACACTTAGCAGGAGCCAGCAGAAGACGATATACTATGTTCAAGGGAAGAAAGTTGAGGATGACAGATTTCTTACCCGAAACAATGCAAGTGAGAAATCGGCCTAGCAACACTTCGAGGTATCAGGAACACACACAAGTACAGTAAAGCAGTAACAACCACAACCACCACCACAACAACACAGTCAACCTCACATTCTGAATTCAGTGGAAATAACCTTCAAAAGTTTAGGTTAAATAAAAACCGTTAAAAATATACCAAGGCTGAAAGAATTCATCACCAGTGTGCTTAACAAAAACGACTGTTAGAGACAGTCAGTTGGCAGGAAAATAATATTAAATAAAAATAAGAGAAGAGAGCCCAGTCTTCAAAGTCTTAACAATAAGAAGAAAGAAAGAAATAAAAGGGTTCCCAAAGGAAAGGAAGAATTAAAATTATTCTTATTTGCAGATGACATAAATCTATTCTTAAAAGATCCTACAGGCTCTATTATTTTATTTTTTTTTTACATGTATTTATTGTGTGTGTGTGTCCATGTTGTGTGCAGAGGTCAGAGAAGAACTTGTGGAAGTAAAGTTGTAGGAAATAAAATTACCATACAAAATCAGTTGCCTTTTACATACAAATAATAAAGTTGCAGATAAAAAACAAAAACAAAAAACAGGGCTGGAGAGATGGCTCAGTGGTTAAGAGCACTGGCTGCTCTTCCAGAGGCCCTGAGTTCAATTCCCAGTAACCACATGGTGGCTCACAGCCATCTATAATGAGTTCTGATACTCTCTTTTGGTGTGCAGGTAGAGTACTGTACACATAAATAAAAAAAAAATCTTAAAAAATAACAATTATCCCATTCAACCACAGCTTAAAAATGTAAACACAAAGGAGGAGTTGGAAGGAAGAAAAGGAATAGGTAAAATGATGAAAATATAGTGCATTCATATATGAGTTCCTTGAATAAAAATGATAAATACAGTCGGGAGGTGGTGGCACACGCCTTTAATTCCAGCACTTGGGAGGCAGAGGCAGGCGGATCTCCATGAGTTCTAAGTCAGCCTGATCTACAGAGCGAGTCCCAGGACAGCCAGGGATACACAGAGAAACCCTGTCTCCAAAAACCACACACACACACACACACACACACACACACACACACACACACACACACAAATTATAAATACCTAAGTGTGAACCTAACCAAGAGATGAAAGACCCCTACAAGGAAACTTTAAGACGGTGACAAAGTGGCTAGAAAGATGGTTTGTTTGGTAAAGTGCCTGCTGTGCAAGCATGAAGCCCTGAGCCAGATACTCCAGAACCCACATAAAAGCCAAGCATGGTAATGAGTGCTTGCCATCCCCGTGCTGGGAGGTAGAGACGATCCCTGGGGCTGGATGTCCAGCCAGTCTATCTGAATCAGCAAGTTCAGGTTTAGTGAGGGACCCTGTGTCAAAAGGTAAGGTGAGAGCTAGTGAGGAAGACACCCAGTGTCAACCTCTGGCCTCTGCACATACGTGCGCACACACACGAACATGTGCATACACACAGATGTACACACACAAGATACTAAAAAATAAACTGAAGACAGTGATGGTAGAGGATAGAAAGACTTTCCATATTTCAGGATTAGCAAATTATTTATCGTATCGTAAAAATGGCTATCTTGCTAAAAAGTGCTCTACAGGCTTACTACAGTCCCCATGAAAATTCCACTGATATTCTGGAAAGAACTAGAAAAAATTCTGAGGTTCATATGGAAGCACAGAAGATCAAGACTAGCCAAAGCAATCCTAAGCAGGAAAATTGAAATAGAACACCTGATCTCAAATTATACTACAGAGCCATAGTGACAAAGACAGTATGGTAATGGCACACAAACAGGTGTGTAGGATAATGGCGCATTCTAGAAGACTCAGAAGTAAACCCACATAGCTACAGCTACCCAATTTTTGACAAAGATGTCAAATGTACACTCTGAAACAAAGATAGTATATTCAACAAATAGTGCTGGCAAAAATGGTATGGATATTCATGTGCAGAAAAATAAAGTCAGATCCATACCCCTCACTCTGTATAAAAATCAATTCAAAATAGATTAAAGTCTCTCTGGGTGTGGTGGCGCACACCTTTAATCCCAGTACTCGGAAGGCAGAGGCAGGTAGATCACTGTGAGTTCGTGGCCATCCTGGTCTAAAAAGTGAGTCTAGGACAGCCAAGGCTACACAGAGAGGCCCTGTCTCGAAGAACAAAAGACAAAAAACAAAACAACAACAACAACAAAAACCCAAAATAAATTAAAGACCTTAATTTGTAACCTGAAATGCTGAAACTACTAGGAGAAAACACTTCAAAATATTAATACAGGCAAGAAATTTCTGAGAAAGATTCAAATAGCATAAGAAATAACCCTAAGGATTGACAAATGGGGTTAGATAAAATTATTCTTAAAAATTATATATATATATGTATATATATATATATATATATATATTTGATATATATATCGTGTGTGTGTGTGTGTGTGTGTGTGTGTGTGTGTGTGTATACATCCATGTCATCAAGTGTGTCTGGAGATGAGCAGGAACAAATGAAATATTGACTAAAATAAATTTGCCTTAAATATAAACAATGGAAATAAGATGCATCATGCGACTCTAGCTAAGGAAGCCTGAGTAGCTGAAAATAGAGGAAAAGGGAGATCTCCATCAAAGGAATATTCTCGGTGGTAAGAAGATAATCCATAACACATGAAGGTGCCAATTCACAGATAGAACATGACAATGTCAAAAGTTTCAGCACCCAATAACAGACTCCGAAACACATGAAGTGAAACATGTAATGACAGTAAAGCAGTTCAGTCTCTAAGCCAAGCATGTGCCACCGTGAACGTGGGTGTCAAGGTTGAAGCCAACCTGGGCAGCATAGGGAGAATTATGTTTTCTCTCACCACGTCTACTAAGCACTGAGCTGGAGGCTTGGGTGGTATAGTACAGAGAAATAAACAAACAAACAAAACCCCCAAAACCAAAAACAAAACAACAAAAAAAGGCCCATCCCACACCGGAAAGGAAGCAGTAAGACTGTACGCGTAGGCACACAGCTGTCTACGTGTTAAGTCTCATAAAAGCTGCTGCAACAAATAAATTCCCCAAAGTTGCAAGGTATAAGTTAAACCCCAAATCTAAGGCGTTTTTCCCTGTGTAGGAGCAGCATATAATTGGAATCTGGAAATTGAAACTGTTTTAAACACATCAGAAATCTCAAGTATTTAGGAGTGAATATGATAATAGGTATTTAAGACCTGTGCGCTGAAAATAATAAGCAATGGAGAAACAAAAGACAAGCTACGTAAATGGCAGGCATATTAAGTCCACTGACTGGAAGCTTTCCTGTTGTCAAGGTGTCGGTACCATTCAAAAGGATTTATATATTCAGTGGAGTTCTAGTCAAAACTGAAGTAGGCATTTTTTTTTCTGCAGAAATTGACCAAATAATTCTAAGTTACACAGAAAAACCATAAAAGACCCAGAACAGCTAGTCAACTTTGGAACAAAATACCAAAATTGGAGATCTAAAACTATAATTTCATAATGAGACTTATAAAAGTATAACGAATGATCAAGATAAAATAATGATGTAAAATAAATCACAGAGCTCTGCCTGCCTCTCTCTCCCAAGTGCCTCTTGGTCTATGTGTCCACGGCATTAATAACTCTTCTAGTAGGGTGTGGTGACTCACACCTTTAATCCCAGCACTTGGGCTGCAGAGGCAAGCGGACTGATGTGAGTTAGAGGCCAGCCTGGTCCACAAAGTGAGTCCAGGACAGCCAAGGCTACACAGAGAAACCCTGTCTTGAAAAAACCCAAACCAACTAACCAAACAAAAGTCATCTAATAAACTCCTACGTCCCCAGTGATTTGACTCAATGTCCTGTTGAGCCACCTGCCCATCCACAATCTAACAATTGGATCTTTATGAACAATTTATTTTATGAAGAATTCAAATCAGAAGCTCACAAAGATGTGCGGAGATGCTTATTACATGACAGGTGGGATCCTGTATTTCTTTCTATCCCCTTTGTAAAATTATTTATAAAACTAGCTGAAGACAGCTGTATTTCTTTGTTTGAACTATTTAATAAAATGTGTGACTGTTGGTGAATATACTGCATGCTTTGCAATACATTATTTTATTTTAATGTATTATTTATTTGTTCGATTATTATTTTTATTTTTATTATTTATTTATTATTTTAACTTATCATGTACTTATTTTATCTCCAAATTTTATTTATTTAATTAATTTAATTTATGTTATGTTATTTATTTTACTATTTATTTATTATTTCATGGAGGCCAGCCCCACAGACAGATCTTGAAGCAGTATTGTGAATGAAAGAAGTCAGATATCAAGCCAGAGTGCATACCTTATGTGTACACGCTTAGAAGGTTCTATGAAATTTGAGGTTGAGTCAACTCCATGGAACTTCCTGTGAAAGCTTGCTGGTGATTTTGATTCCCAGAATCCATGCAAAGTTGACCTCTTTCATCCACATGTGCCCCCTTCCATCACACACACACACACACACACACACACACACACACACACACACACACACACACAGTTTATTAAGTGATAAGTAAAAATTTTAAAATGGGGCTGGAGAGTTTGGATCCTAGCACCCACATGACAAATGACAAGCCCGGCCCCCTCTCAATGCCTTTAATGCTAGCTTTGAGGCTGGGCAGAGGCAGGAGGATCACTGGGGCTTGCTGGCTGCCAGCCTGTTTGAGACATGAGCCCCAGGTTCAGGGAAAGAATCGGCATCAGCAGAATAGATGGCGAGCGATAGAGGAGGGCACCTCTTCGGCCTCCACGTGGAGTCTGGGCTTTGTACACAACCCCTCCCCTGCTGCAGCAGTAATACATTTGCAACCTCAACTCCTCCCCAGCCCTTGTCATAGAATCAAAAACGTTCATTTGTTCAGGTGAGTATGACATCTTTGAGGGCAAGCATCCTGGCAATTAGAGTCTATCTTGACCACTGGTCTGTGAATCTACTTCACATATATATTTTATGAAATCTTTTGTTGTTGTTGTTGGTTTTTTTTTGTTTTTTGTTTTTTTTTTTTTTTTTTTTTTTTTTTTTGAGACAAGGTTTCTCTGTGTAGCCTTGACTGTCCTGGACTCACTTTGTAGACCAGGCTGGTCTCGAATTCACAGCGATCCACCTGCCTCTGCCTCCCAAGTGCTGGGATGAAATCAAACACCAACCCAAGTAGCCTGCTTTCCTTCCTTCCTTCCTTCCTTCCTTCCTTCCTTCCTTCCTTCCTTTCTTTTTTCTGCTGGTACTGGAGGTCACAATCAGGGCCTTGAGTGTGCTGGGCAAATTTACTACTGAGACACACCCTTACCCCTCAAACCAAGTAGTTTTAATAAAAAATCTGGTATGTATGTTGAAATACACAGTATGCAGATTTCAAAGACAGCATGAAGAATGTAAAATATCTCAATAATTTTATATAGCACCATCGTGAAATAAAAGTATTTTGATATGTTGTATAAATAAACTTTATTATTAAAAGATAACAGAAACATGGGCAAACGGTATTAGCAAGAATTTGATAGTGCTGGGTGGTAGTGATTTACACCTTTAATTCCAGCACTTGGGAGGTAGAGACAGGTAGACCTCTGAGTTCAAAGCCAGCCTGGTCTACGAAGTGAATTCCAGAACAGCTCAAGGCTGTTAGAGAGAAACCCTGTCTCACCTCCCCCAAGGAAAAAAACACCCACAAAAAACAAAGAAAAAGAAAAACAAAATCACAGCATAAAAAATATGTATAATTGTCTGAGTGTGATTGCCCCAAATTCCTATGTTGAATGCTAGTACCCTAAATATCAGTACTAAGAACAGCAGGCCTATGGGAAGTGACTAATTAAAGTGTGGAGGCCTCCTGAAGGGCATCAGCTTCTAAGAAAGGAGCTTGAGGCCCCAGGGATGCAGGGTAAATGGATGTTTACACTGTAGGGTTTGTAAGACGTACGCTTGTCTTCCTGTACATACCAGTGTTTCCAAATCCCTTATAATAAAAACCCAACACAATGGACATGCTATGTAAAAAGTTGTCATATAACGTTGTTTGGAGAATGGAAACAAAGAAAAACCAGGCTCTACATGTTCACACAGGCAGAATCATTTGTCTTTTCCAATGTTTTTAATCTATAGTCAGATACAGATTTGAAGCCTTCAAGATGGAGGCTCAACTGTATTCGGGAAGGGCACAGAGTTCTTATATCTTGGGAGGGTGTGGTGAGACATTTTTTAATGTTCTACCCTGTAATGTCTGCATCTAGATAAGAACATTTAAATAACATTAATTTTTTTTTAAGGGGCAGTTAGATAATTTGTGAAGTGCTGCTCGGGCCTGAGAAATGGGCTGTTGGCATGTGTCTCCTGTCACCCACTCACGGCACATCTCCCTTCGTGTGTCAGGAGCAGGCCAGCCTGCCCAGCCCTTCTGCACCCTGGAATGTCCATCCGTCACTTCTAAGCAGAGAGCCATATAGCTTCTTCATCTGCGAACATTTGGCGTGGCTCTCCTCAGCTCTGCTCAGACCAAAATCAAGTGATAATTCCCCCTTTGCATCCTTTGACAAACTCGGCTTGTCTCGAGTTGGATGTCTCAGACCCAGACTTAACTCATGAAAGACAAGCAAGTGTTGCACCAGAGATGTGACCCACATGGAAACCTCCAAGATTTTATCCTCCGAGGGGTCAGGGCTGAATCCCGCCCCACTGTTTATTGACAGTAGGCACTGGGACGAAGCTTGCCTAGCCTTCCCCTCTCTGTTGAATGTTTCAGGGCATCTTCCTCTGGATCTCTCTGAGTATTTGATGGGGTGTGTTGGAGCTGTGCTGTTCAGGGGCCCAGGACATCTCAAGAAAACTCAGTACTGTACAGTCTTGTGACTGGAGCTTTGGGGTCACACTGGGCCTTCAGCTGATAGCTGTGTCACCCACAGAGTCTCAGTTTTGTACTCAACAGTATGAGGGTGCTTTGAGGATTTCATGTGCTAACACAGACACATATGCAGGCAAAACACCTTTATACATAAAATAATAAAAATAATTTTTAGAAAAAAACACTTATTATGAGCTTTGTAATATTGTAGTATTATCCCTTATGTGGGGCTTAGGCAGATGGCTCCACAGGCTCAGGCCTGATTTTCTGACCTTTAGATATGAAAATATTTCTGTGGGTCTCCCTGTTACCACACTTCATGTACCATGAAATAAGGCAGGATACAGATTTGCGGAGTCTGAGATGGTGAGGACAGGGTCCTTCTTTAGAGTTTAAGACTTGGTCTGTAGGGGCCCCCCTGCAGGGCCTGGGATGGCGGTAGCTCCTCAACCTGCCTGGATCCTGGGGTCTGCCATAGTCTTGAAGTCTTTGCAGTCTTAAACTCAGCTCAAACCTAGTAGCAGGAGGCTTTCAGGGGAAATCTTCCATTTTTCACCGTGACGGTGAAGAAACGGCTTCTGAAGTTGCCCTAATGAAGCTGAAAGATAAGCTTCTCACAGGCCGCGTCTGCCATGACGACTGCACACAGGTTTTTAAAGAGCAGCCACTCAGACTCCTTATCTGGTGCAATGCTGACGGGGCCTCAGATCCATCTTCAAAAGATTTTAACCATCTGACACCTAGCCAGGAACCAGATCTCTCCGAACTTGACATAACTAACACAAACCTGAAGGAATCTCGCCGCCAAGTAGGGAAGCGGCCTCCACTCCCTCTTTATCATCTGGGTCTGTGGCCAGGAGCCCATCGTCCTCCGCAATGCAGAGACCCAGGCAGGCAACAGCGAAGGGCAGAGACAAATGAGTGCTTTGGTGAGGCGCTCCTCTCTGCCCTGAGGAGTGGGGGCGACTCAGCTGGCTGTTTTTGCTAAGACTCTTTCCTGACAGTTCAGATTTCAACATGGACTCCCAGTGTCCTTGCCCGCATACCAGGCCTGGCCCAGGGAACACTGTTTTACACTATGCCTTGGGGTTTCCTCTGATTTCTTCGGAAAATCTTCAACCTGGGTTGGGGTATGCTTGAGGATCAGGGTCCTAAGAACTGACTGTTCTGAGCATGTGGAGTTTTGGGTTCTCCACATGGTCACCTGCCGGGCCATCCAGCCCAGTGAGGAACCCCTGAATCATGCAGCTGAGAGGATGAGTCTAGGCATGGGGCACTGACAGAGCCCTCAAAGACCCTCAGCTCTCCAAGCTAACAGTCTGTTCCAAAGTTCCAAGGGGTGCCCTTTCCAGGGTGGGGAGATCCCGGCTTATTCTGCAATTAGTTATGTGGTAAGGATGAACTCTAAGCTAGACCCCTCAAATTGCGGGCTCCGACTCACCCCAAGTCACAATGGGGGAATTCCCTGCAGATAGCAGCACTCTGCTGGCTGTGCATGTGGTCACAACAGGAACCCTGGGATTCCCCCTTCCTCTCTGTGAGCTAAGATGCTGGTTCATTTTGGGCAGAGTCTGTATGGAGCCTAAGTTTTAGTGTCTTGCCTTGGCGGCAGCCTAAGGTAGGATGTCAAGTGGTGTCCCATCGTGCTATGCAGCTAGTGGAGCAGAGCGCTAAGCCAAGGATTCCAAAGTCTCTGGTGATTATCCTATCCCAGCAAGAGGGGGCAGGCAAAAGAGCTATTTCATCACAGGCCATCAGATCTGTACCTACTACTGTTTCTGAGAGGTCTGAGGGTGGGGACGCCTGCTGCTAGTGGGCCTGGGAGGCAGTGATGCAACACTAACAGGTCTGGCCCTTTCAATCATGCCCATGACCTTCTCTTCTTCTCTCTCTCTCTTCCCTGCTGAGTCAACCTGGGAGGGCTGAGAGATAGCTGAAGCCACAGCCTTGTCTGCAGTTGATGCCGCCCCATAGAAAGGTAAACTTCTGCTATGTTTATTAGACACTCTCAGAGGATGTTACTGTTGGTTATTTTAACTGATGACAGATTATTTTGAGAAAATAAATATTGATTTTGTCTTGAACTACTTACCCGTACACCCCCCCACACACACACACACACTCATACACACATATACACACGCACACACATACACACACATATACACATTCACAGATACTCTCACACACACACACATATACTCTCTTACAATTTTAAGTAGTGACACTATTAAACACTGTATTTCCATATTAGTAAAGTTGCTTTTCATTTTCTGCAGTTTCACTCATTTTAGCCAACCATACTCTGAAAATATGAAGTGGAACCTTCCAGAAATAAACATTTTAAACTGTGTGCTTTTAAATTAAATAGTTTGAAGAAATTTCCTGTCCCACGACACACGGCACGTGACTAAGTCTTTCTTCTAGAGTGTCCATGCTGTGTACACCACCCTCCTGTCTGAACCAAGATCCATTGCTGTGATCATGATCATGCCATCATGACTAAAAGCAGCTCGGAGAGGAGAAGGTTTATTTCTCTTACAGCTCCCTCCATCACTGAAGGAAGCCAGGGCATGAACCTGGAATTAGGACCTCAAGCAGAGAGGCCATGGAAGAACACTGCTCACTGGTTTGCTCGTGGCTGCTTTCTCATACAACTCAGGACCACCTGGCCAGGGGTGGTACTGCACCACAGGGAGCTGGGCCTCCCATGGCCATAATTAATCACAGCTTCCTTACAAGCAGATCTTATGGAAGCATTGTCTCAATTAAGATTCCCACTTCCCAGATATATCCAGGTTTGTGTCAAGTTGACAGACACCAACCAGCACAGTTCCTGTTAGTTATTCAGTGAGTATCTTAGTTCTTGGTTGGCTGGTCTGCACAGTAGCTCTGTTCAATGGCCTCAAGTGCAAAACCTTATTACAGAATAATTTAATTATTCTGTCTTGTTTTCTATTGCTATTATAGTACTTCATTTATAAATCAAATTTTATCATTTATATAATGTATGTATACATATACACACAGCTATATACATATATGCACCTACATATACATTATTCACTTATATACACCTGTACATACACATACATACATATGTACATATATATATATATATATATATATATATATATATATATATATATACACACACATTCATATGGAGAGAGAGAGAGAGAGAGAGAGGAAGAAGCCCAGTGTATATGGGTTTTAGACTATAGCTTCAGGCACTTGGGCGGTCTTAGAATGTATCCTGTGTAGTAAAAGGGGCAGCTGTACTGATTATTACTTTGTTCCTCTGACTGGATACTGAGAAGTAAAAGGTAATGGAAGGCTGCTCCATCTATTTGAAATATGCTACTGGGGACAAGGGCCAATGGACCAATGTCTGGCTCTGATGGTCTACAAGACAGGGCACAGGGTATGGGCTCTGGGCTTCATCTTCAGTGATCTGGAGTATCCCTACCTGCCTGACAGTCGGACTGAAAAATTGGGAAAAGTCTGGTAAGGACTCACATAAGTGCAAGGGGTGTCATGTCTGACTGACCTATTGCGATGCTGATGCCCTGGGGTGCATGGCGCTGCTGGGAGGGAGGCAGGCTACTATACAATTCTTGTCCCTTACTGATCGGGCAGCCTGTGAGGGGCCAGGGCAGGGTGAGGTCCTAGGAGTATGACAGTGGCTCACCTTTCCTTTGTAATCCCTGGAAAAGGTGGAAGTATTGGCCTCCTGACGGGTCTGGTTTCAAGTGGAGATGGTAGGGGAAACTGAGGTAAACCTAGTCCCTTCTGTTACCCATGGTGTATGGTGGCAATGTCACAGCTGGGGCAGCGGAGTTCAGAGCATCCAGCATCCTCAGGCATCAGCTCTAGGCTTCTCTCGACCTGAGTGGCTCTTTACTGGCCATCTACACCTTTCCAGAATTTTCTCTGATGTAGGATGTAGATGGACATCAGAGTTAATTTCTGCCTCTGTACTTTCCACTCAGTTCTGCAGGGCCACCCTATTGGTGCCCTTGGTGATGCAGTCTTGCCTTTGCCCCCATCATAAGGTGCCCATGGGGACACAGCCTCTCCACTACTTAAATGCAATAGACCATAGGCCTGTTCATACTCTCTGGGTTGCAAAGCATTTCCCAGCTGCTTCCTTCGCACTCTGCACCACAGTGTGGATATGAAGGCTCCCTCACAAAAGGTGACATCGTTTTGGGAGGTGGTAGACAGCTTAGGAGGCCTAGTTGAAACAGATGATTCAAGAGGTGTGCCTTGGAAGGTTGTCCCTAGTGCTCATCTGGTCCCCTCTCTCCTTCCTGGCCACCACATGGTGGGTTCCCTCTGACACACAAACCTGCTGTCACTGTCACAACATTTTCCCTCACCATGGGCCCAGAAGCAACAAAGCTAAGGACTCCAGATGGGACTCTCAATTGCAAACCCAAAAAATATTTTCTCTTTTTAGTTATTTATGTCTGATATTTTGTTATAGTGACACAAATTAACCAATTCACCCTGTAGAGCAGACTGCTTTGAGGGCAAGCCTGTTGGCTTAGATGGGATATCTCCTTGTCATCCAGAATCCAGATGGGCAGTGGACCATATTTATTAAGATTTTTTCCCCCTCAGAATATACCTTAGGGACTCAGTTGAGTCGCATGGCTCACCTGCAAGTGAGTGGGACCTTCTGGAAATAGTTTTGATCCAGAAACAGTATTTCCAAGAAACAGTTTCAGTTGATGCCTGAGGGTGCTGGTTGTCTCAGAAGCAGTGTTTGCCTACAGTGGTGTCCATGCCCTGAAGAATATGACGCTGCTGGGAGTTGAGGCTACTGCACCATCAATGCACCATAGGATGCTCACGGGGGATCTCAGGCTAATAGGAGATGCACGGTATAAATACTTTTACACTGACCTGTCTAGACGTGCCACTCTGATTTGCTAACTTGGCCGCAGCCAAGAGAACCTGCTGCAGCCTTTGCAAACGCTGCAGTCTCTTTAGGAAATGTACCCATTTCTTGGCAACCAAGAGAAGGCATCAGTTTGACAGAAGCCATCTCCAATCCCCTACATCGTGCTGATAAACTATAGTTCAGCCATCTCCCAGCGCATTAAGGAGCTAGAATGGATGAACACGAAAGCAAAGTAAGTTATGCTCAGCTAAGCAATGAGTCAGGTACACTTCCCTGCTGCCCCAATGCCATTCAATCCTTTTTCTCTGTGCAGCAATTGACAAAGCTCATAATTTACCAGACGGCCTTCCAGCTATTACTGTAAATTAACTGGGTTCTCCCTGAAGCCCAAGAATCGATCTGGTGTAAGAGGGAGACACTCAACGACTGGAAGCTCTGTGCTGAATTAACTTAGTAGACTAAGAGGAACTCACTTCATTTTTACGAATGACCAGGGACCCTGGAAGAAACACAAGAGCTGAGGATTGGTTTTGTTTGAGATGGTCTTGTGAGGTAGCCCAGGCTAGCCCCGGCTCCTACCCATTTCAGTCACGTGAACCTGCTCTGAGCTCACAGAGGTCAATTTTAGAAGATGATGTGGCTGAGTAGTGACAGTTTCCTTTCCTGAGAGGAGTAGCAGCATATTCCCACATAATTATCAATCGTAGTATTTATAAGTATTACAATTATATGATTAAAATGAGGACATTGACACAGCTAGTGTCACCGTTGCCTCCAGAACTTCAGGACGGTGGAAGACACATTTTTAAGACAACTTGATTCATGAGTTTTCCTTAACACGCTACAGGGAGGGAAAATTGTAATTAAAAATTGCTTGAAGGTGAGCTGCCGAGGTTGCCACTTTTAATTTGGCAAATATAGCATTTTTTTTTATCTAATTTGTTTGGCTAGAACTCAGATTCTGGTATCTATAGACAGCTGAAAGTCACGGTCCTCAAATGGCAGTGAACCCCATGGGCAGAAGAATCCCATAAAGAAAACATGAATTCTCAGATTTAGACCTAAGTAATTGGTACTTCTCTTTTTATAAGCTTCTAATAATTCTTCACAAAAGAGGCATTTGTTAAGTTGTCTCCAAGGGCATTTTAAACAGGGAAGGACCAACAGTTTAATTTCCCTCCCCAATGCTAACAAACCTATCAGGGGTCAATTAACTCAAGGTCATGTCTGTGTCTACTACTACTGAGCGTACCTAACCCATGGTGCTGGGTTTTCCTGCTTGGGAGGACATTGCTAAGTTGTTTATCTGCTGTGGATGGAGAAGGCAGGAGGGAGGAGGAGACAAGTTCACTGAGCAAATACGACTTGTGGGAGCTGCAGGGCTCAGGGGGTGGCTCTGCTCCATTGGGTGTGGTCTAGGGTCACTCGCACAGCTGCACACAGCTGGTAGCTGCACGGAGCAGAAGGCTCAAGGCCTCAGTCATCTTGCAGGGCCCTGGGAGCTCTCCCCCTCCACAGTGTCCCTGTCCTTCTGTGACCTGTCTAGACATGTGCCCAGCTCGACTTCGCAAAGGTGGGGACCAGGATGCTTGCAGCATCACTTCTGGGTCGTTCTAGTTGCTCAGATCCTCTGGAAGAACAGCAAGCACTCTTAACTGTGCAAGTATTTATCCAGCTTCCAACATTTTTCATTTAAATCACAACAACTGTCTTCTCTGGTTATGAGCTAGTGAGTTGGGAAGCCCAAGTCCAGAAAGCTACTCCCTCCCCCGACCCCTTGCTTTTTTCCCCCCCTCTCTTGATGTGGGACTCTGGTAAAATGACTTGCTGAAGTTCAGACACCAGGCGTCCATGGGACGTGTCCTGGTCAACTTCAACTGTCAAGTTGATACAGCCTAGCGTCCTGTGAGAGGAGACTCTTAGGTGAGGAACTTCCTAGATCAGGCTGACCCGGAAGCATGTCTGTGCAGAATTGCCTTGATTGTTAATTGATTGATGTAAGAGGGCCCAGCCCACTGTGGTCCAAGGCAGCTGGTCTTGAGCTGCTGAAGAAAGCTAGCTGAATACAAGCCAGCAAACATCATCCTCCCTGGCTCTTGCTGGATGCCTTTAGCTGTGATGAAAGTTTCTTGTCAACCAAAGTTCTTACCGAGGTTGTACTGGCTTTTATATGCTATTGGAGCACCCCTCATCCTAGGCAAGATGTCAGTCATCCGCATCCCTCATCCAAAAATGAGAAGCTCTCTTCTCTGAAGTGATGAGGGAGGGGCTCCAACACCACCACTCGGGCTTTTGGGGGGCATTGAAAAGCTCAGTAAATGATGGCCCCGGGAAAGGGGGAGACTGGCTGTATGCCGGAACATTCCTTGTGACTTGAATAACCTACTTAGTTTACTATACCTAACACATAATCAATACTGCAAATTAAGACAATTTTTTTTCTGTGTCTTTTAAGATGAGTATGTATCACAGAGACTGTGGCAGCACACACAGGACCCACACAGGTTCAAGCCAGATGAGGTTTCAGTTCTGAAAAATGTGAGTGAGCCCAGGACAAGAAACTATTTGCAATTGACGCCTGACAGGAAAGGAAGAATCTGTTTCCTCCAAAGGAGTCTCATTGGGTCTGTCAACCACCCTCCAGGGCCGGCCACATGCCCAGGAGTAGATGGCCAATGTAAAATGAACTCCTTGTTTGTGTGTTGTGGGATTTCAGTTTCATTGTGGCACTTTTCGTTTTGTTGGTTTCCTTAAGAGGTTCTGATTGCATTAATGCTCTCCCCATCTAGATCCTCTGTCTCTCATCCATCTTGTCTTTTTTCTCTCAACTCCAGGCTTTTATGTTAAATTAAATCAAACTTTAAATCAATTTTCTACTGCTCAGCCTCCTGCTACTTATTATCCCGGAAAAGAAGAAAGAAAACAAAATAAACAACAACAACAAAAGAGGCAAAACAGAAACACAGCCTGCATGTGAGTGGCTCCTCAGTTGTCCCACCTAGAGCCTGCAGGTACCTGAGCCACTCTGGTGTCCCTCAAACACCACAGCACGCAACACCCCCCCCCCAACACACAGACACTCTTCCCACAGGCACTTTCTCTAGGGCAGGGAGGGCTTCCTGTCCCTGTGCCCCCTGCCGGTGTGTCTGAGAATGCCCGGCCCAGGAACTGGGTGCGACCCCCTCAACCATAGCAGATCGCCCAACACCGGGACAGAACTGAAGGCCCAGATCTGGATTCTGGAATGCGGATCGGGCTACATCCCATGTCAAACCAACAGCTGTTCCTTCTGCTATGTGTGAGACAAGCTTCATACTGTGAGGTGGGCTCCCACACACATGCTGTCCATTAGGTTAAGGACTGCTCTTCAGAGGCCATCACGGGACTCTGTGGTCCTTCGTAGCCCCTGTTGACCTGTCTAGTCTCCTACCATCCCTTTTCTAATCATCTGAGGAACACTTTAGTCCTGTGGCCCTGCTGTTCCATGCGTTTTGCTTTTCATTGTATTCTATCTAGGTTAAGTAAATCATTAAAGAGGTCTGCATGAGTGAATACAGTCTGCTGTGAGGAGTAAAATAATGCACACACCATCCTCACAGCGCATTCCCGGGTCCACCCCAAGCCTCACCTGGTGGCTTTGATCTGCCTTATTGGTATCCTTAAAACCCATAATATTAATTATTTCTGTTTTATTTCACTGATGTCGAAGAGCAGAGTTATTCAAGGAGTAAGAAGGTTCTCCACAATGCCACCAGACAGCAATTCACTCCTCCCCCGCCACTGTCAGAATAAGCACTTTCAACTGTCTCTTAATTGGGATTTTCTTTATTTTCCTAAATACCATGTTTATGTGACTGCGTCTTGGCGTAAAGTTGTAGGCATCATCTACAGGATTCCAAGCAGCTGAGGCTGTTTTTCTAGCCTCCCTACCCCCACCCACTTCCTGCACTGGCCTAGGATCTTCTTCATCAGCCCACCCCGAAAGCACTCCTGCACAGAGGAGCTTATCCGCAGTGTGACTCTGAGGACTGGGTCTCTGCGTTTTCTCCCTTTGCCGTTCTAGGGCTCCTGTGCAGACCAGGCTTGTCTGTCCTGCTGCTTCTGTTATTTTTGTCCCCTCTTCCTGGGTGTCTCAGGTTGGAAGTCTCATTTATGACTTCTTCCAGAAGGCTTTCTGTGCCAGCCATGGTTACACAGTGCCTCTCAGAGGATGTAAAAGACAGTTCCTTTGTTGTTCAGATGGTGCTAGCGGAGAACGCAGGGCCCGGCACATGCTGGTCAGTGTTCTACCACCGAGCTTCATCCCCAGCCCTGGTTTCACTTTTATAATTTTGAAACACAGGCTCTCACTAAGTGGCCCACGCTGACCTTGAACTTGCGATACTCTGGCCTTAGCCTCCAGAGTAGCTAGGAGTTCAGGCCTGTCAAGGAATGTTTAAATGTGTGGTTTCTTGCCCTAATATTTTCTGTCTTTATTGCTGATTCCCCCTTCCTTCGCTAGCCCTCCTGCTCTGCCCACTCCCCCTCTTCCTTCCTGTTTCTGCCTGTGTTTCATTTGCCATCCTGCCCTTTACCGATAAGAAGCTGACTATGGGAAGTGTGATGCGTTCTACCAGGGCCACTGCCCTAGTAATCCCCGAAAGTTCCTCACTTTCCTCTCTGGATCAGGGAGGAGGCTGCTCCTAACTGTGGAACGAATACTGGGGAGTGGGAACATAGTGCTCCTCCTTAGAGTTGGGCCCTTAGTCTGAAGTGATGCTCTGCTCACACATTTTCCCAGGTCCCACGCCTGTAATCTTATACCTGAGTGCCATTCAGGAGGGAGCCACCTTCTGACACTAGTTTGTCACCGTATCTTAGGTCTAATGTGTGTGTGTGTGTGTGTTTTATGTATGTGTACATGGCTTGTGCATATATGCATGTGTGTATGTGCATTGTGCATATTTACATGCTCCTGTATAGGTGTAGGTACACACACGTGTACAGGTGTATGTATGTGCCTGTGTACACGTGTATGTACATGCACTTGTACAGGTGTATGAGTGTATGCTCAGGACAGAAGCTGATGTCCAAGTGTCTTCCTCTACCACTTTTCACTTAAATTTTTGAGACAGCGTCTCTCATTGAGCCTGGGGGAGCTAGTCTCTGATTCAGCTAGACCAGCTGCTTAGCAAGCCCTGGGGTCCACATGGGCCACCAGTGTGTGCTACTGTGCTCTGCTTTTCATGTGGGTGTTTGGCATTGAACTCAGGTCCCCATGCTCCGGTCACAGCACCTGACTGAGCTGTCACCCCATCAATTCTCTGATAGATTTTGAAGCTGACTATCAACCTAGGCTCTTGTTCTTTGCTCCTTTTGCTCCATATCCAGAGCTGCCAGTTTCAGCCTGTCGAGACAGGTCTAGTCTGCAAGCCAGAGGCGCCCTGGCAGCCCCCAGCAGTTCCTGGATTCCAGCTCAGCCAGCCATATCAGCTGCTCCTAGGCAGCCTGCCCCAGCATCAGAGGCTGTCGCCCTCTTCTTCATTCCGACCAAACATATTATAACTTGTTAGGGAGGTTTAGGGAGTTTAAATCGGCAAATTAGATTTTCAAAATCTGTTGCCCTTATCTAGAAGGTTGATTTTTATCTTTGTTTTTCATTAACTAGGAAGGAATTTTGACGTGCATGTTCTCACCTCAGATCCTGGTTTTTGTAACTGTTCAGCCGGGGTTTCTTTTTGTTCAAAGTTACTGGTATATATTTTCCCCCACTCTTTTGCTTATTTACTCTTTTAGTTTTTAGGCCCAATCTCCCTGAACTTTCAGTCACTTAAGAGACAGATAAATCTAGTTTATTCTCACTTATTATGAGGGCTGCAACATCAGCATCTACTCCTGCTGTCCTGTGGCTTGTTCTGGACTCTTTCTCTAGTGTGACTGTTTTTTTCTGTCCTATGTTCCGGAGATTATACTTTTGGTTTCCATCCCGGTCCATTTCTGCAGTACCAAGAAAGTCACAGCGAAAGGCCTTAGATAACTCAAGTGAATCTCCGAGTAATGGAAGTGGCCCAAGCTTGTCACCAAAGTATGTGAGGAAGCTTCATGCCATAAGAAAACATTTCCAGCAGAAGTTGTAACCACTTCCCCCAAAGAAGTAATGTGAAGAAAACCCTGGACACCTTCACTGGTGAAGCTGCAGGCTCTGCCTGCTAGAAAGCCTCTGGAGCATGTACTGGGGAAGGCTGGAGGGGTGACGGCAGATGCCAGCCTTTGAAAAGCAACCTCTGCCCGGCCTTTTTGTCTGAGCTCATGCAAGCCACTTGCCTTGTCTCTGTGCTGTCTGCTGCTGGCACTCCTGGCCTGAGAAGGGCAGAGGAGAAGAGATAAAGGCTTTGAGAGGGAGCAGGGATGTGGGGCTACGACTGATGCTTATCATGACTTGTGCGCTCTGGGCAACATCACAGGCAGTTGGATGTGGCCTTTCCTGACAATTACAATAGCTGGTGCAGGCTGTCTGCCAAGAAGGTACTTGCTGCCGGGGCGTGCTGTCACTATGAACAGTGAGCAGGGCATATTTTCCAGGAACCAGATCCTGAGAATTAGCCTATTACATGTACTTCATGAAATTAAGTAGAGACCTGTGGGTTGGTTGTGACAGCAGTTTGAGATCACACTGTAGCAGTTAAATGTCAAGTTGGACTAATAGTGGCCTTGAGACTGGGAACCTGTAGAGCTGGACAGAGTTTGTTATGGAACAATGGCTAGGGGTATGACAATGTCCCAATTCCCCAGGAGTGTCAGCAGACCTAGAGAGTCACAAGAGGAGCTTTGAGCAGAGGCTGGTGTCTGTCAGGGTATGCTGGCTCTTTGCACAGATGTCCCGTTCTCCCTGGGGTTAAAGGACCTGGTCTGGCTTGATTTGGGTGTAAGGGCTACTGATGTATCCCAGCCAGTGACTGGGGCATGTGATTATCACTACTTAATTAGCTGCTCCCACTAGGAGCGACATGTCAAGGTCTGGAAAAGATGGTGGCAATGGAGAATTCTGGGATAGACATGTCCTAGAGCTGTCTGATTGGAAGTAGGGATACCTGGTCTACTACAGGGCTCACTGAGACAAACACATGGGGGAGCTTAGAGTAGAGGGATCTTCATGTAAGTGAGAGACCTCAGGGTTAGCAACACCTAGCATCATCCAGTATTACAATGCACAGTGTCCTGAAGGAAGCCCTATGGGCTGAGTGGAGCAGGGATAATGGCTGGAGCCCAATGCAGGGCTGTACCATTCTGGTAGTTTTTGTCGCTGACGTCAGAGTGAATGATCCTGGCTAGGTCATTTAGGAAACACTATTGATGGGTCAAGGAGGCGGGAAAGAAATGATGCTGTGCCACGCCTCTGGGGTAGAGGAATCAGTGGGCCGGAAGGGAGGAAGGTGAATCCAGGGCTATGGACATTCAGAGTCAGGTTTAAGCATTCAGTGAGCTGAGCTTGGCTCTTGGTTACAGAGCTGTTATGCAATATATATATACATATATATATATACATATATATATATATGTTAAAATTTGTATGACATAACGGTTACCATAGTAGACATCATTAAAGTGTATGGCTCAGTGGATTAAGCTTACTCACATTACTATGCAACACCTTTCTCATTATATTTTGGAAAGGCAAGGTGACGTAACTACCGCAGTAGAAACCAGAGTTACTCTCCATAGAGGGAGGTAACCATTGGAATGCACGAAGTGCAGGTACCAAATCATTAGCTGCAGCTGACTCCCTCTGTCACTGCAGGCTTGGCATGAGGTCGGCCTCAGCCCTACTTCTATTAAAGCAAACGTTGGCAACATGGAAAAGGGACAACCGAGCCAGACTGACACTTGCGACATTCTCAGAAAACAACACAGGCTGAAGAGTCATTTTCTTACTTTGAACTTGGGATTCCCCTGCACCCAGGTCTATCCATTGCTTGCAATGTGTGGGTACAGAGGCCATGGTTACAGAGTTCTGCCTCCGCCTCTCACAAGGATTAGGTTGCCCAAATCCTGCAGGCCCAGCTGTCTTGGAAGTCACTCTGAAAGACACTCAGTTTTGGTGGCTACATGGTCCATCTGGGATGAGGCCATGCATGACAGATGAAGCTACTAGTTACTCTGAGGGAGTGAACTTAGTCCTGCCTGGGTGGAAGGGCATGCGTTTTGAGCTCACTTCAATATGGGGAGGTTCCCCAGTCGCACAGGGAAAAGCCCCTATTTGAGGCAGAGGCAACAGGCATAGACCTTCACAGTGGTTCAAGACTTCAGTGTAAGGCTAGACTGGCCTGAACCCATTCTCCTGGGTCACGAGAATGAAATGTGTGCATACGTGTCTGTTGGACGTGCTAAGGAGCTAAGCAGAACACCGGAAGTGCTGCTTGTTAAGCCAGGCGGGGACGCGCTCTACTGACGTTAAAAGGAAGCTTGTTCATTCCATAAGCTGCCATACTGGGGTGTGCACGGAATTAAGAGCCAGACTTGGGTGCTGGCCTTCCTTCCAAGCACACACTGAACTTGCTCCCCCTCGTCGTGTTGTCCCAGCATTAGCACCCACGGGACATAGGACCTTTGTGCCTTACCTGGGGCTTGCTATCGTCTTTGTCTTTGTAGTAGAAAAGCTGGTCCCCACGTAGCACAAACCATCGCTGCTGCCAGTTCTTCATGATGCTCCTCTGTTTCTTCAGCCAGCCAGCCTTGAGGATAGGGCTGAGCTTGTGGGGGACCGGGGGCCTCCCTGGGCTCCGGTTTTGTTCCCCCATCACCAGGCTCTTGGAGCGAGCTGGAAGCCAAGAACACACAGTGAGTGGGGGAGACTGAGGTCAGTTCTTATCCCATCCTGGCACCTCAGCTACCCGGGGACCAAGGCCTGGGGCCCAGGCTGGCAGGACAAGTTGGATCTATTTTCCTCTTGGATTTCAGGGCCATACACTGGAACACCTCAGAAGGAGCCTGGGTTTAAGCGCTTGGTAGGGATGTATGCAGCCTTCCTTCATTAGTTTCTGCTCTGTCCCTGGGATCCAAGATTCCCCACCTCCCCGGGTTTATTCTTTATGGATAGGTCCGTTCTAGAGACTATAATCCCATGTGCCTGGCTTAACTTCCATGCCACTCTCCTATAAGCTCAGACACTTTTTTTTTTTAGCTTCTCTCTCATTCAGATCTTGGCCTTGGCTTCTGATGAATTCCTACTCTATCTTTAAGACTCAGTTAAAAAAAAGTCATCCCTTGGCAATTGGTACTAATCTCGCCAGCCTTGTCTCAGCAGTGTTTTGGCTTAGTGAGGAACGGGCCTGTCTCCATGCTCACCTCCTACACTAAGGGAGAATAGTGATCTCAGACAATGACTTCCTCAGAGAAACTGAGGAGACATCTGCGGAGTTCTTGGGAGCAGCACAGCCTAGCTCCTTTCCCACAACACAGCCACCTCTGACTCCCAGCAGCACCAGCACAGAGCTGAACATGTGTTTGTATTTCAGATGGCTCTACATCCTTGTTTCCAGCTGGCTGCTCGGCCTGCCCCACCCACATGCCGCTTATTGCACAATCAACATACGCTTCCCCTGATCACAGTTTAAAGGCACTAATCTGTTGGGTTATGGATTTGCCTTTCCTGAATGTAATGATTCTGCAAAAACCCTGTGGACTTACAGAATGCCTTATCCCACCATCAGAGCATTCCAGACAGCACTGTTTCTGACCGAGGAACTCAAGTCACAGCCTGAGAGGTGCAACAGTGGGCCTGTGACCATGGAATCCACTGGCCTTACCATGTCGCTACCGTACTGAAGGAGCTGGCCTCATACAAAGACGGAATGGCCTTTTGGAGACATGGTTACAACCAGTTACAGCACCAATTAGGTTGCAGACGCCTAGGGCAGGGATCTCCAGAAGGCAGTATATGCTTTGAGTCAGCATCCCGGATATGGTGTGGTTTCTCTCCTATCCAGGGTCCACACACCTGGGTCAAGGAATCAAGGGATGGTGTTGGAGGTTGGTCTGATGTATTTTGATGCTAATTGCTGCTTGCTGTCTCTCTGACCCTAACCGGTTTGACTAATAAAAGGCCATCACACCTGGGCAGGGCAAATGAGATAGGCATGATTAAGTTCCTGGGCTTGGAGAGACAGAGAGAATCTTGGGAAGAAGAGAGATAGGAGGAGAGGAGGAGAAGGAAGGCCACCATGAGTTAGGTGATGGAGAAGTACATGGCTAACGTGGATGGAGATTTGGCCCAGATGAGGAACATTAGCAAGTATATGGGATTATGGGTGGGAAGTAGCTTGATAGAAATTATTAGAAGAAGATGGCATGGGATTGGGACAGGTATGGGATACCTGCCCTACTATGGGAAGTAGTTTAGGGGATTAATATCTATCTGCCTTGCCTCAGGTTAACTAAGGCTATTTTAAAATATAACAGGTGTCTGTGTCTTGATTGATTGCTAGTGTCTTAGAAAATACTGCCATAATAATAATTATAGGCCTGATAATAAACATTATTAGGCCATACTGGTAAATTAACTACAACACGTTGGAAAAGGGAATAGGCCCACTCCTATCACCCCTAGTGACCCCACTAGGAAGAACAGCCTAGAACCACACAGCCCATTGAATGGTGACACCTAGATTTAAGGTTGGTCACCCCATCTCAGATAACCGAAGCTAGGAACTCTTTCATAGACATTCATGTGCTCCCAGATCTTATAGACTTGACAGTATTAACCATCAAAAGCTCACAACCTGACAACCTGACACCAAAAGATATTCTGTTAAAGCTATAACCTTCTACCCCACATCCTCATAGACTCATGGCTATCTAATAACGAAAAATTCATTCAGTCCAACTTCAAAAATACTCAAACATTTTCAACAGCTCTAACACATGAAAAATTGCAAGCACAAATTCTCTTCTGGAACTCAGGCAATCTCTTAACTCTGAGTCCCTAGAACATCAGAAACAAGTTATGCACTTCCAACGCACAATGGCACAGAGTAGAACATTCCCAAAAGAGGGAAGTGAACATATACCAGGGAAAGATTGGACCGTAACAAGGACCAAAACACAGTAGGGAAAACATCAAATCAAAGGAGCTGGTCATATCGCACCTGCACTCAGGAAGCGGAAAGAGGTGGGTGCCGGTGTGTGGCTTACTTTCTCCTCTGTGTTCAAGCTAGGACTCTACTCAGCAGAATGGTGCTGTTGACATTTAGAGTGGGCCTTCCCACCTCAAATCACTAAGTCTAGAAGCTCCATCACAGACATGCCCAGAGATTTATCAGTTCTAGAACTTGTCAAGTTGACAATAGATATTAGCCAGCGTGCCATGAGGCCTAGTTGAAGAAGTACAGACTTTGGGCAGACTTGGGTTTACCTCATAGCCAGCACTGTGAACTCGTCCTCAGTCTACAGGTCAGTAACTCTGGCCTGTATAGCACTGTAATATCTGCTTCAGAGTAAATGGGAGAAGGAGAAACTGCCACAGAGGAGGAGAGATCACCAAGCCCTGCTGAGTGCTTGGCACATCAATTGGCTTCGTGACTGGTAACCATGGTGATGATGATAGTGATAAAGGGAAGAGTAGAGTGAATACCTCCATAGATAATTTGTTTCCTGAATCTAAGCAACCAGCAGTAGGCCCACAGAGCAGAATCGATCTTTCTGTGGCTATTGGCACTTAAAGCATCTTTACATACCGTAGTTTCCTCAAAATGGTGTGTGGCTGTATTATACCACACAGGCACACTGACACACCATTTTCCCCATGACCGCCGGTGCTGTAGATCACACTTTGAGGATTCACACCCCAGAACTTAGTGGGTGCGAAATGATAGTATTTCTTCTTTTTCTTCCTGCATGTTTAATCAAGTAGGGCTCTCTGCAAGAGTTTTACTACCAGTAGAAGGAAGACACGTGGACATTCCCTTTGCTTGCCCAACTCATCCCTCTCAATGGGAGGAACAGCCATAGTCCTGAAGTTATAGCTTCTTAGGTCTCTCTCCTTGTTCACATGAGACTCAATCTTCCACAAAGTCCTCTCATGGCCCTGGAAAGGCTGCCCTTCTGTTTCTGGTGAACCTTCTCTGGGGTCCCCATTTTACTAGTTTAGTGGCCCTGCTTTGAAAGACACAGAGCTGGAAGAAATGTTTTGTCTAATTGGGGCTCAGCTGAGCCTGTGATGAGGCAGAGAGAAGTTATGCCTGGTAGAACTGCATCAACTATCAGGAGGGACCTTTCTGTTCCCACGGTTGCCCTCTTCCCTGAACTTATGTCAGCCCATGCTGACATGGCATAGCAAGGCTGGATTAGACAGATACTGGCTGACGTGGCTCTGAGGAGATGAAGATGATGCCCATGATGAAAAGAAAGCAAACATGGCCTCAGTATTCTGATAAGATCTGAAAAAGGACCCAGGAGGAGATATCCCTCTGGTTACTGGGTTTTCTTTTCTGGGTCTCAATTTGCTGTCCATCTCTTAAGATGTTTGTTTGTTTGTTTGTTTGTTTTTTTTTTTAGCAAGGTCAATACAATTAAGCCATCAAATACATGGATTTTGTGTTTAGATTGCCTGACTTCTGACTAAAGACTTGGCAGGCAGTGGTGGCCCACTAAGTAAGGATTCTTTGGTGTGGGTGGGTTGGCTTAGTCTCCACTGTCCACTCTTGAATTCTTCTTTTCAGGCAGTCTGCAAGAGGCACCTAGAACCTCCCATACTCCAGCAGAAGATGGCACAGACCCTTCTGGAGTCTTCGGTGGGGACTGGACCCGTGGCCCATCTTAGGGCTACATTTGGGGCTCTGTCTTTTATACTCTCTTATAACAGAACCCGATGCTTGCTTGTTCCACAAGACATATACCTTCTCTCCCACTCTAGCGCACTAAGCAGGGCAGCTCACAGCAGGAACTCAATGTCTTAGGACTGATGAGCATGGATGGGCTCTCCTGAGTATACTGGGTGAGGTCTACCAGATGGCTTCTCCAGGGAGGATGAGCTCCCTGAACACAGGCCCATGGATGCTAAGCCTGGCGACATGGACAAGAAGTGACTGTGTGGCTGACCATGCATGCTACTGTCATGCATGTTCTTTGGCATGTCACCACAAAGAAGGGAAAGATTTTTTTCACCCTGATTGTCAAGCTGTAGAGACCAGCCCTCTTGGGAGCTACAGGTAGCGGGAAGCCAGCCCCACTGAAGCTACATTCCAGAAATGGGGAAGCAACGCCAGTGCCCTGCAATTCCCCAGAGACAGTCTTCTTAAAACAGGCCATGTTGACTGCCAGTGCCCTGCAACTCCCCAGAGACAGTCTTCTTGTACAGGCCGTGTTGATTACTAAACCAGCACTGCTTTCTCCCCAGATGACCAATCACATAGATATTACTTATGAGACCCATGAAGCTTCTCATGAGGAAAATAGCCGTGGGTATGGTTTATTAACAATCACTGGTCCTGTCCTCTGCACTTCCTTTAAGCAACGTATTCAGTTCTGTAAATATTTAAACCAGGCCTTGAATCCAGCAGCGTGGGCAAGCTAAGGGATATGGGGAGCAGGTCTGAAGCAAGCTAAGTCTAGGGAGGATGGTAACCTTTACCCCCTCAGTTAGTGGCCCTACCCTCACAAGAGGACATCACCTCCTCTTTTTCCCTCTCTCCTTCTGTCTTCCCTCCCTCATGAACAAGCACAGTACAGAGCTCTGAGCTGCTGTTTCTCACTGGAGTCCCCAGTAGTTAAAGAGAAAGGAAATTAAACCAAGGTGTAGACTATTGGGCTGTAGATCTCTGCAGAGCCACCAGGAAGAAGGAAAATCTCTGCAGCGCCACCGGGCCAGGCTTTACAGGGTGACCAGGATGTGAACCCACCTCAGGGCAGGGCAGACAGGGCTCTTGATCTGAAGGAGATCAGCACAAGTGTGGTGCTGCTATGCCCTCAGCTCACCTCAGCACACGCAGCAGGTGGCTGTTGTCACTACCTCTGCCGGGACAGCTCGTGCAACTGTGTCTCATCCCCGTAGCAGGCTGTATTTGAAGACTCTGGCCTCTCCCAACGTTGCACTAATCAAACCCCAAAGCCTGGTTCCAGCCTCTGTCACCTTGGTGGACAAGACACCATCACCACCCCTCCCAGAAGGCTGCCTGTTCTCCACTCTGACGCGTCTTCCTGCTAACTTTTCTAGTCAAGCCTCAGCAACCACTTCCGCTTGCTTTGGACTCCCAAGAAGTTCTCTTACCCACCGTCTTTTCACTGTTGCCAGGTTGTCCCAGCTTCCCTCTCTCCCATTGTGAGTCCTTTATTTATGAGTGTTAGCCTTCTTTGTTAAGCCTGTACAGATGCTCTATAGAAGGTCTCAGGTCTTTTTGGCCTAAGTGAGAAACTCAGTGGGAAACTCTCCTAAACCTGCAGCACCTCCTCCTCACTCTTCAGGTAGCCAATGCCATAGCTGAGGTGCTGCTCAGCCTCAACGGGCGATCAATTTCTAAACTCTGTTGTTTCCTGTGCTCCTCTTTCTTTTCAGTCTCCTTTACTGAACCAGCTCAGATATAATCATTCTTGCCTGGGCAACAACCTGCAGGCCTCTCCCAAACGCCTATGCAGTGGCCAAGGAACCCACAGCAGTGGTTGCAGGCTGGCAAGCGGCACAGTTTAAGACTCTTTGTTTGCCTGGCTTCATGCCCAAGGGCCAACCCCTTCATCAAAGTACCGTGGTCCCTAAAGTCAGGCCTAACAGTCTTGTCCTCTCTCCAGATGCAGTTATGATCTTGTGGTGCACAGAGTAAATCCCGTTTCTGCCCTAGACCATGAGTCACAGCACATCCATCATGGCCACATACCACCAACAGAACCACCTGTCCAGCTAACAGCTGCCGAGCTGTCTCATAGCACATGCATGTACCCGGCTGGGATGCTTAGGCTCCCGCCTACATTACGTCTGCTCAACCAAAACTTCTGAGGTAAAGGGCTTAGAATCCCGCTGCTGAGATGACTGTGCTATGGTTACTACCCTGGGGTTGTTACATTGTAGGAATCTGGTCTCCAGGGACAGCTCCTCCATGTGGTCTTCCAGACCCCTCCACAGAAAGTCATCTTTTTTCACTTCACCTTTAACACTGTGTGAATAACGGGCATCGTCAATGTTGCTGTCTGTTTGGTTAGCTACTGCTCCCTGAGGGCACAAGACTGCTGTGTTCATCTCTGCACCTGGAGCTGGCCAGAGGATGCATTTCGGTCCAAGGACTGATGAGCTAGGGCTAGGAGAGATCCAGTACTCTCCTGGCAGGGGTCAGGGGGTGTCTTTCTGTGTCTCCCGTGTGTGTGTGTGTGTGTGTGTGTGTGTGTGTGTGAGAGAGAGAGAGAGAGAGAGAGAGAGAGAGAGAGAGAGAGAGACAGACAGACAGACAGACAGACAGACAGACAGACACACACACACACACACAGACAGACAGAGACAGAGATAGAGACTGAGACAGAGAACAGACAGACAAAGGGATGGAGAAAGGCTGCAACATACTAGATTACAGATTATGCAGGAGGCGCTCAATAATAACTGTTATAATAGCAGCAACAGTTGCAGTTCGCATGGACTTTGGCATTACATGCTGTGTGAGGGTCTCCCCCTTCTACACGGACTATTTATTCTTACAGAAGACTCCACTTCCGTATTACATATATGCAGGCTACAGTCTGCATATTCGGTGCCTGAAGTCACAGTACAGGAAGGTGACACACCCTGCGCTGGTGTCTGCATTTGCTGGCTTCAGGGCCAGTGTACCTACTCCTCAAGAGATTGCTATGACCTCTTCCAGGAAGCCTGTGCAGGGAGAAGGAAGGGAGAGGTTGGGAGGTGAGTGAGGAGGAAGATGGAGGGGCTACGGGGCTTAGCACTATAGGACCTGTATGTGACAATGCCACATGCAGACATGCATACACACACACACACACACACACACACACACACACACACACACACACGGACATATATACACATGCATGCACATACACATATACACATGGATGTGCACATACTTCTTAAAATAACATGGAGAATTCTTTCTGGAACACTCCTTGTAAGAACAGGAAGAAAGGGAGGGGTGTACATGCTTATGGCTAAAGCATGGATAGGATCAGATGGAAGAAGGAGTCAGGGAGGGAGGCTCACAGGTACCAGGATGGAAGTCTGCTCAGGCCAAGTGTGTGGGGGGTTCACTTGGAAAAGTGGGAAGCCATCCCGGATTATGGCAGAAGGCAAAGATGTGTTCATGGGTGTGTGCAGGGGTCTTATCGCAGTGACTGGGCCCTCCAACTGGAGGTTCCAGAAACCAACTCTGTTCCCATGGTCCTCTGTGCTCAAGCTTGACTGCACCCTACCTCACTACTGCCCAGAGCTTCTCCGAGCCATGGTAGCCTGGTGCAGACTTTGCTGGCCACTGTACTTGCTGCCACTTGGTCAGGTGAGGGAGCATGGGTTGCACTAGTTGCACTAACTCTGGCTCGGCTTTCCTGAGTAATAGAGAAGGCATGGCTTCCTGTCTGTCTGACATGGGAGAAAAAAGAGCCTCAGTGCGTGACTAGGGCTGGGCTGGGGTGCCTGGATGGGCAGTAGAAGGGTAGATGGGCATAGGTGCCTGGGACAGCCAGGGCTGAGGCCAGGTGGCCACAGGAAACATGTCACTCCTTCCTCACTGTGGTCCAGGATTTTCAAAGATGGGGCTGAGACTAAAGAGAGAAGTGCTTCATTGAGTCACACAGCATTTCTCTGAGGTAGTTAAGCCAGGGCTGGGTCCTGGTTACTGGGGACTCTCAATCCTTCTCAAGAGGCCCAGAGCAGAGGATGAAGGTCACTAGCTGAGGAAGGTACTTAAAGAGCCAGCAAGAATACAGCTCTTATTGGCCAGGATTGCCAGGGATAAATATACAAGTTGACTCGCACTCAAGAGGTCAGAGCCCAGTGTAGACAAGTGAGGTTATAGTCACAATGGTTTGTTCCTTCTTAGAGTAGGGTTCTGGGCTGCATGGCTCAGACAGGTGTGTCAGACAGCACCAGGTATAGGTCCAGAGAATAAGGAACAAGTTCATGACCTGCCTCCCACAAGGCAGTGGAACAGTGGCTTCTCACAGCCAGTAAGTTTAAAAAAGCAATAGACAATACACAGAGATGACAAGTCAAGGACCGGTGGGGACAAGTAGAGGCATGGAACTCTGTCACCAGGGCAAAGCAAACTGCAGCACCAGGCATCCTGTATGTAGGCAAAGTTTATAAGTTTGGAAAGATTGCCTAAGTCACTACATAGCAGAGAAGTGAATGGATTGTGAAAACTGTACCCCTTAAGTCTCCAATTCTGCTCTCTCCTTTATCCCAACAAACAGAACCCCAGTCCAGGGCTGGTGATATGAAAAGATGCCCACAGATGAACATGCAAAAGCTAAATGTCAGTCAGCAGGAAACGGCCCTATACAGGGTACGTTGCCCTGTGTCAGACCCAAGTTGGAAAGAGTCTGAGATCAATGGACTTGCGCCACTGAATGTGGCCAGCTCCCTGTGTCTGCTTCTACTCTGTTCCTTTTTTTCCCTATTCCTTTGAACACACTTCTGTCTCACTCCACATCCTCCACCTACCCAGGCTTCTCTATTCAAGGTCTCCAGTGAGGCTCCATATTCCTCAGCCATAGGGTCAACTCTGGCCTCTTATTTCTTGGCCACTCTACAGCATCCCGCTGAGCCTGCCCTCTCAGACAGCACTTTCTACTCTGGGGTCCCAACATCACCTTCCCACTCGTCCCTCACTGGGTGCCACACGCTGTTTCCAGACCATTCAGATTGCTCAGCCTGAGTGTCTAAGGCTGCTCCTTAGATCCACTTCTGTCTACACTGCCTCAAGGATTTAAATGCTATCCATGTGCAGTTCAACTCTGGACCTGAGATGACACGTCACACTCACCACCTGACAGTTCCACTATCACAAGCTGGGAGTTAAACCCCATCCTGTCCTGGCAACCGTTTCTCTCATGGCTTCTCCATCTTTGTCGGCGGGAACCTCATCCTCAGGCCCACCATCCTTCTTTGGTCACTGCTGTCCTCTCCCCACGCCTACCTGCTCTGCAGTCATCTCCTGAAGTGGCCAGCCAGGGAGTTTTCAAAGAGAGGAGTCAGAATAAAATGCTCAATGGAAACCCTGCAGGACTCCATCACCACTGTGGCTCACGAGGGTCCTAGGGACCCAGCCTTCCAACTTTACAGCCCAGACCCCCATTACAGTGGCTGTGTTCAGTCCCATGCCCTCCTTTGACACCATTAAGTCTTCCTCAGTGTTTCAGCTCCCTCCCTCACTCTTCACTCCTCCCATAAACGCCTTTCTTCTGAGGTCAACAACGCAAACTCCTTACCTCTCTCACCTCCTCTCAGTTTCACTGTTAACATTAATAGTCACATCTGAGACTAATTCTGGGACACCCTCGCCCCCCACTCCCAGGTATTTCAAACCCCTCAGAGGTTCAAGCCCCTCGTATAAAAAGACAGTATCTGCCTATGACTTACACAACCCTCCCAGACACGTTCATTCTTCCCTAGATAACGTATACAATGCAGATGGTCTGTCAACAGTCATTATACGACACTGTCTAGGAAACAATGATACACGCAGAGTCTGTCCCTGTTCAGCACAGATGCAGGTGTTTTCCTCACTCTGCAGTTGGTTGTATGTGAGGATACAGGACCTGTAAAAACGGACAGACACCTATGCTTAAATACTGTTATGGAACTCAAAGAAAGCAAGCTGCAGGAAACATAAACTCCACAAAAGCAGAGAAAACCACCAGCCCATCACCAGCCCCAAACAGAAGACATCAACAATGTGCTTTTGGGAGGCTCTAGGTTTTCATATGGAACAAGGTCTGCTGAGGCACATATTCCAGCTAACGGGTCATGTGTGTGAAGGGAAGAATGGAGTGGTGGTACTCTATGGGTTCAAACCATTTGTGTAAATTATACTGAAGCACTGGGAGTGAGAGCTGCTAGGAAAGGAACTGGATGCTTTGGGATGTCTAAAACATCAATGACCAGATCACTAGCTTGGTAGATGTTTGAGTTTTTCCTGTGACAAGCACCATGCTTGGCTGCGACCACAACTAAGAGCTGCAAAGACCGAGTCTGCCTGCTGGAGGCACTAGTCAGGGGACAGGCTAACATCACACACATCAGGACACAGGCAGCAGACTTGGGTTGGAGGAACCGTGGGCCTGTCCTGTCCATGAAGCTTCCAAGGACCACAGTTAGGGGGCTGCGGTTGTACGAACCTCTCCGTAGGTGAGTCCTTCATGTGCCTGGGTCTCTCTCCTTCAGCCTGTAGATGGGCTCAGTGTGGGCCAGCAATCACTCACCTGGGTCGACTACTGATGCTAAGGAATTCTGAGGATGCTCAAAGATGCCTTTCAAATCATGGTGCACAGCTGCAGCAGCTCTGCCCAGATTCACTGGGACTCCTTTTCGGATCTTCATGCCCCCTCTCTCCCAGTGGGCTTTACTTTAGACACAGTCCACTCCCAGGAGGAGTCTCAGGATGGCCAGGTTGTTTCAGGACTCCCCTTCCACTGCTAGAGTCTGGTTTGCTCCAAACTGGGAGAAGTAGGAGGGCCTGGGAACTTATGTCATCCAAGGCAGCTAACCTTTGCAAAAAAGCTGACTTCCCTGGGGCTTAGGCAGAGACCTCCTTTTATGGCCTGGGCTCCTTCCTCATGGCGAATCCTTCCTGTTCTCCTGGCTCCCTCACTTCTCCACCAGCCTCTTTAATGAAAACTGAGTGCGAGTCCTCTTTTCAGGGTCTACTTTAGAGACCCTCACCGGACACATTCAATAGCTTTCAGGAGCTTTTGAAAAGGCTCAAGGCAGCCCAGCCGCAGCCACCATTGACCCATCGACCCCTCTGGACCACATGTGCTGGGGTTGGGCAGCCTGCAGTAAGCCTGAGGGTGTCAGCGTCTGCAGCTGTGTGTAAGTGTAGCCTCAGAGCGCTGAGCAGTGGCAGCAGGAGAGCAGAAACACAAGTGATTTATGAAAGCCGATGAGATTTGAAAGCGGGCTAGGGAAACAGCAGGATGACTCTCAGAGCTGAATTGATTTAAAGGGTAAGTATTGAGGTCTAAAGATTGATTGAGAGGAGAGGGGTGAGGTAATGGAAGGGCACTTGGGAGGAGCCAGTGGGATGTTTTTATAAAGTTAATGTGATTTGTTGCCAAGGTTGAGGGGCCCTGCCAGGGTCCTGTGCTGTCCCAGGAGTGAGCTGCAATGGCAGATGATTTATTGCATGGTGGCTTTGAGTGCCTCTACTGTTTTTGTTGGTTTTGTTTGTTTGTTTTGGTCTTGAGAGCCAGCCAGGCCATCACAATGGGACCCACTTCCCTGCCTGGAGAACTTCACGGGTAAAAGTGTGTAACCCTACTCCCCAACCCCATCAATGGAAACCTCAGCTTATAAAATAGTAATGAAGTAGCCTGGAAATTCCGGCAACTTTTCATAAAGATCATTCTGAAGGTTTAAAGAGTCAATACCAAAGATTACATCCTTAAAGTTGGCCTCATTGGCTCAAATGGCCTGCTTTTCAGCTAGGCTGTGCGGGGCAGAAGAGGCTAGGGGCTATCTAAATGGCTTCCTCGTCCTTTTCGTTTATCCAGTCTTTGAATGTAGGGTCCTTCCATGTGTTCAGCACTGCCGACACTCTGGGAGAGGATGCCTGGCAGGCAGAGCTAAATGGCGTGTGCAGAGGAAAGGGGAACAGGAAACAGGCAATGCCGAAGTCAGCCTAGGGGGACAAGGCAGGAAGCCCATAGCTGAGGCTGAGGCAGAACGAGTGGGTAAAATGAGAGAGGACCAGGTAGTGAAGGCAATTGCCCACCAGGAGGACATGAAGAAATGGTGGGGGTGAATGGGGGGAGGGTAAGAAGAGAGTCCAGAACCCAGTCCATGTGGTTGGCTCCTAGGCTCTTAGTGCTGACCTTGGAGGAACCACTCTTGAGCTGCCATCAGGATTCTCAGTTGAACTTCTCCTACCCACAGCCTCTATCCACACTACGCAAAAGTCAAGGGCATAGTGAGATTGGTGATGATGTTCGTGTGTGCAATTGGAGACCCAACAAACAGAAACCTGGAAGCATGGAAATACAGCTTTCTATCATTTCCTAGCTTGGCAGCTCAATGGAGGAGCCCCAGACTTCCACTCATAAACGGGGGGAAAAAGTGCTAATCCTGATCACTGCCTAGACTGGCAAAGAGTGGAGGGCCAAGCATGCGTATGTGCTTAGAGAGCAATGGTGTACTTAGCGTGGCTTCTCAGCTCTGCAGGCTGAGCTTCCTGAAGTTTGTCTGGGAACTTCTGGCTCAGGAGCCATCAGCGCTGACCACTTTTACCCCATTCACCAAAAGCCTGCAGTTGGTGAGTCAGTATATGTGATTCAATATCAATTATAAATTTCATTTTCTGCCTGCCTACAGGCCATTAGCTGAGATCAATACAGTCTCTACCCTTGCTAAGCAATCATGAGGTTGTTGATGATTTCAGCAGATGCAGAACATGGTCCCAAGCTGCCTGTGTCAGAGAGTCAAGGCAGCATTCTGGACCAGGCCTGAGCCAACTTAGGCTTATCTTGCAAATCACTTACTCTCCTCTTCAAACTAGGTCAATGGCCGATGCTAAGGTTATCTGGGGTCTCAAGGACAGGCTGGTGCTCCTCTGGCCCTCATCTGGAAGTACTTTTGCCCTGTGTGTCTAGTGTTACAGACATTGGTGTCTTCTTTGTGGGAGATGATGCTGTTTGTCGGTCAGCTTGTCTGACGCCTCTCAGAAAGAGAGCAAAAGGTGGGAGGGGCTTGAGCCTCTAGTGTCTGGCTTCTGGACCCAATAACCTTCTCTCCCAGCACATGGCCTTGGGCAGCAGCAGTCCACAGGACATGGCTAAGGTAGTGAACAGATGGGAGTATGGGTCCTTAGCTACATACTTAAATACTCTGGTTCTTAAAGACTATGTATGGGTTATGGCAAGCTGGTTAGCTGCTTCCACCTGCAGCTGGCACCTGGGACAGAGTGCCCATATGCAGAGGAATCTAGCTGGCCCAGGCCAGCTTAACTGGCTCAGGCCATCTGCTCTGAGAGTGACCCCCTTTGACTCCCTCATCCTTTGCACATGGTACATGGGAAGCGCCGCCTCTCCTTTAAGGAAACAGTGGCCTGGTCTTTGTTTGTCAAGCGATCCCAGGGAATCCTATTATCCAGGAGTGCTCAGAGTTGACAGGAGACCTAGTAGGTATAGACTGGGAGGGCCTGGCCCCAGGACAGAAAGGCACAAGTGAGGTCACTCCCTGAGATAGGCCAGCTCTCCACTCACATAATTTCTCTAAGCACCAACTGTGTATATTACTATCACTGTAAGCTTCAAAAGTGCTGGAATTCTCAAATATGTATCCAACCCCCAATGCAGGCAGGCGGGGAAGCTTCCTGCTGCATAACATCTAAGAAAGCTATACCACTCCCAAGATACAGAAGTCAGAGTATACATTAACAGCCAAATTTGGGGTTCTTCAGTATCATGACACCAGGCCTGCTTGCACAGAGCATGCACTTTTGCATCCATGGCCAACACAGCTGGAATCTGCTCTGCACTGCCACTTGGGGAAGCAGTGGCCAATCCTAACCCTGATTCTTATTAGCCTGTGGCTCAGTGGGCGTGCCTTCCAGTAAAGCCATCTGAGATGGCCAGGTGAGAGTGGATGGGATGATCTCAACTATCCTTTTGTGTCCAGCACTGGTAATGGCATCTAAGTCCCTGGGGGAAGGGAGCAGTCACACGGGGGATTCCAATCAACAGCTGCTGAGACACCATGCACCTCAGCCAGTCACAGGCACAGCTGTGTTTGGGAGGAGGCTGCTTGCACTTCAGAGGCCTAGATTTAAGCTCAAGATGTCAAGAGTGCTCTGACCTTGGACCATTTAGCTCCGTTTTTCTCTCACCTTCTTAAGGCTGGCGACAGGAGTGAAACAGAGATGCTCACATGAATAAAAATCTCAGCTACACTCAGCACATTCCAAACCTTCTATAAAAGATGAGAGAAGAAAGACGGCCTAGGTGAGACCCTGTGTTGACAGCAAGATTCATGCTCATAATTCAGTTCGTACAAAATTTAAAATGATTGAAGAAAAATACTCCATGGTGATCAAGTCAGAAAACAGACAGAGGGAGGGACTTCCTTGAGCTAAGGAAAATGCACTGTGTTGACCTGGATGGCAGTCATTAGGTAGACCCCCCCCCCCTTTTTCCTTTTTTTGGTTTTTTGAAACAAGGTTTCTCTGGGTAGCCTTGGCTGTTCTGGAACTAACATGGTAGACCAGGCTGCCCTTGAATTTACAGAGATCTGCCTGCCTCATCTTCTGGAGTGCTGGGATTAAAGGCGTGAGCCACTGCTGCCCATCAGTGTGTAGACATTGAAGGCAAGAGCTATATGGTGTATCAGTGCCTCTTTCTCTTCAGGGAAGAAGTGGCGGCCTTAAAACACCAATACAAGTGAATCCTGTAGAAACTCTGTTTTCTTCTATATGTACAGATGTCTATGACAAAGTTAGTCACTTCTGCCTTCCCACACAGCTTTTCTCTGGCATACTAATTCCTTTAGGATCACTACGCTTGTGCCTTGGGGCCATTATTCAGCAGAATAAGGGTTGCTTAAATACAAGCACCGTGTTACCATGGCTACCAATCCCATATCCAGGATGTCTTCTGACTGACTAATGGGGAGGTAGCATATACAGTGTGGACATAGCAGACAGAGGGGTGATTCATGTCCCTGTGAGAAATTGTGAGATTTCCTTATGGTACAGTTGGGACGAGAAGGCAGTGAACAATTTAAAATACATCAATTCTTTACTTTTTGGATTTGAAAAAAATGTTAATTTTGAAACATGGTTGATCACAGGTAATTGAAAGTAACAGAGAAAGAGGAACCATGTATGGAAATTATGTCTCATTAGAAACAAACAAACAAACAAAAGAAATAAACAAAACCTCTAAATAACAGTTAAAAAATCTATTTACTTTGAGGCTACTGTCATTCAGAGATCCTAAAACTGGGAGTTTTGATTTCCTCTAATCAGATTCCCTGGGTTTGTTCTGCACCCCATGCTGACCTGAGCTCTTTGTTAATTTCATATTAGTTCTGGAAGGTGCATTTGGGAAATTGTAATCTCTGTGTGAGGGAGAGATCTGGGCTTCAGTGGAAGATGCATAGACTTGGGCACTTCTGTCATCAGGGTGCAACTAGCTGGCGGCAGCAGTGCCAGGGGTTGGCCTGGATGTAAGGACCTGGCCAGGTAAAGGAGACCCATGGCTTCTCTTCTTTCCTTTAGGATCCCAATCATGAGGTGTCTACACTTGGCTGAACTCTGGCCTGTATCCTGTGTCCTACTTAGCTGTGTCAACTCGACATAGGCCAGGGTCATCTGAGAGGAAGCCTCAACTGAAGCACTGTGTCTATCAGACTGGCCTGTGGGGACACTCTTGAGTAATTACTAGTTGTCACAGGAGGTCCCAGCCCACCCTGGGTGGTGCCATCCCTAGGCAGGTGATCCTGGGCTCTATGAGAATGCTATCTAAGCATGGCCAAGTCGGAGTGAGCCACCAACCAGCTCTCCTCCATGGTTTCCACTGCACTCCCTTGACCGTGAGTGAGCTTCTCTGGTCAGAGGCAGCAAAGCCTCTGCAAACAGCCAGCAGTTATGGCCGCAGGGCCCTGCCTTGAGTTCCTGCCCTGACTTCCTCAATGACAGGCTGTGACCTGCAAGTTTAAGAGGCAATAAAATCCTTTCCTCTCCATGTTGCTTTTGGCTAGTGCTTTACCACAGCAACAGACTGAAACTAGAACACTAGTGCCTCTACCCACCGCAGGAATAGCTCACATACACCCCTCCTTGGCATTGCTGACTGAACGCTTTGCCTCTCTCTGAGTGGGAAGCAGGCAAAGCCAGATGCTGTATCACCTATCTGACTATGTTTCTTTGTGACTCCACTCTCTCAGGTCATGAATGTGATCTCTCCTAGGAACCCCTCAGTGTGTTTGGCCCACTCGGGAGTATGCAACATCGGGTCATCATGGGCATTTTATGGAAAGGCACACTGCTCAGAACTAAGCATTCAAGGGGGCTGTGGACCCCCACGATGCCCTTAAGAACAGAAACTTCCAGGATTCTGAACCATTCCTTGACCAGTGGGTATGGGTCAGGCTGCTTCCTCGTTATCTTTCCCTGAAAACATCTCAAGTAATCCCACAAGCCTTGGAGGCACGACTCCAGAGCCTACAGTTCTTGCCTTCTCCCCTTACCCCAAAGAGGAACCACCTTTTATCTTTGTATAGGTAAAAATGCCGCACAACAACAGTTTGGTCACAGAGGGGTCACATCTAGTGGTGGTCCCATGATGTTACTCTAAAGACAAAAATTCTCAAAGCTAGTGGTATGGTAGCAGGTCATTAAGCTATACAAAACGCGGTGATTGGAGACTCTAGTATTGACTGATTGTATGATCAGTTGTATAAAAGTCCAGGACACACAACTACGTGTGCTACCTAACGTTTGATAATGATTAAGACCCACTGTGTTGTTTTTTGTTCTCAGTATCTAGATGTCTAATCATTACCTTCGAGCATGTCACAACTTACTTTTCAGAGCAGTTAGCTGGGGGCTAAAGAGCACTTGCTGCCCTTGCAGATGCCCTGGGTTCCGTTCCCGGCCCTAACACGGCCACTCACAAACACCTGCAACCACACCTGTACCCTTCCCTGGCCCCTGAGGTCACTGCACACACATACTACACATTCTATAATACATGCGTGCAGGCATGTCATTCATACTCATAAATAAATAAATATACACATTTTTTAAAAGCTAAGTGTGAATCAGGTAAAGGTCAGCGGCATTAATGAGCCCATCCATTGTAGGCTGATATGTGTGACCCTAGCTTTTGCTTGTGAACCTAGCCTTTAACGGCCAACCCATTTCTCCTGGCCTCTATGTTAAATTTTTAAAATGATTTATTTATTTATTATTTACATAGCACATATGTGCCTGCAGGCCAGAAGAGAGCACAAAATCTCATTATAGATGGTTGGGAGCCACCATGTGGTTGCTGGAAATTGAACTCAAGACCTTTGGAAGAACAGACAGTGCTCTTAACCTCTGAGCCATCTCTCCAGCTCCTGTATGTTAATTTTTAACAACAACAACAACAATACTAGAATAAAACCTATGTGACAAGGGTACAATGAATATTTTGGTATGGTTTAGAGTGTATTTGTGTTGAAAGCTGTCAAAAAGGTTCAAGAAATTACATTTTAAAAGTTTGTAAAGTTAAAATGTCACAGCAAGCTAAAATTATTTTATTATTGAAGAAGGAAAAATGGTTTTCATTTAAATCTAGTGTCTAGTGATGTGCAGCCGTGTCCTGGGCTTCCATGCTCACTCCTCAGCCACTCTGTGACTCACCCAGGGCAACTTCCGGTCATGCTAATCTCCACACACAGGAACTGTCCTGCACAGCTGTGGGCATTTGTCTTTTGCACTATATTTTATTATAGCTTTTTATACTTAGACATGTGACTACTGTACAGTAATTGCCCTCAATCACATGTAAAATGTTATATCATTTTGTAGTGCAGGAGCAGTAGGCCGAAGCTGTGCCATGAAGCCTAGGTGCCTACCAAGTGGCATGTAAGTATGTATGTTGGTGGAATGATGACATCACCTAATGATACATTAGGATGAATCCCTGTCACAGGGGACACGTGACTATAGTTATTTTCTCCCTAGTGGCTACCATACTTAGATAGCGTTCATTTATTGACATGCTTTGATTTTTCCTTTTTAAGTGCTGTGTATTGACTTTTAACTATGGAAGAGGACTATACACACACACACACACACACACTCCCATCACACACAAGCACCCTCCTCACTGTTCCCATACAACTATATTGTAAATTGCATTAGCTCAATATATAGAACGTTGTCCATTGTTAGTCCCCCACCAGCTCTCTATCACATACCATCACTGTCTCTCTCCATTTGGATTTCACTCTTTGTTTTCCTGGAGTTGGTCTTGTTTTTATGTTTGCTCAGCTTTCTGCTAGGCCTTGTTTTCCCAAGCTTAAACACTGTATCAGTTGACTACATCCAATCTCTGTTTGTTCCAAGGCTCTAGGAACTTTGGTCAACTTCACTGCATTTTGTAACTCGAAAGCTGGAGACCTGCAGTGTAATTTGCGGATGTCTGTAAATAGTTTGGGTTAAGAACAAGCAAAGGACTTAGCATTAGACAAACACAAATGTCAATTCCGCCATGTTTGGTCAGGATACTCACGATTTTCCTCTCACACTTTTCAAAGTGATAACCAATGCACTTAATTTTAGTGTAGCCCTAAGAGTTAAGGAATTGCAACAAAGTGTCTGCACCATTGAGGGAATTTAACAAATCTGCGTTTCCTTTCTTGTGGGGGAAAAAAGTCCTAAGAACAAAGCCACAGAAAAGACTTCACCCCACCCCCACCCCACTGGCTCTCTCTTGCCACCCCGCAGTAGCTAGACTGACTAATTACTCATGAAGCAGCCAGGAAGTTATCCGCAAAGGCAGATGCTCCAAAGGAAAATAAGTGAACGATTGGTGACAAGAAAGAAAAACGTATAGACATCTGAAATAATAACGAAACCTCTAATATACTACTAAAGGACAACTGTAGACCGGCTCTTTGTAACATACATGCAGTCAAAGGTAGAGATGGACTTTCCTAAAAAGCTCAATGAGTTAAAGCAGAGACAAGTTCAGGCCTCGTGATTATTGATTCACTCATTGATTCGCGCATTCAAAAATATATGCTGAGCACTCACCAGGCACCGAGGGAATAATGTTGTCCAAAAAGAAAAACGGGCCCCACCCTCACAAAGCTTATAGTCCACGGCAGGTGACATACTTAAAAGTCACCCAAAGGAAAGACTGAATAACAAAGGTGGTTTGAGCATGCAGGGACCCAAACTGGAGTAGGGTGGGGCAGAATTGCACTGGTGGGAGGAGCTGAGGCCTGGAGGGTGAACAGCAGTTGTGTGTGTGTGTGTGTGTGTGTGTGTGTGTGTGTGTGTGTGTCGTGTAAGAGGAAGCCTAGAGGGAATGCACAGAACACAGAGAAATGGGGAGAAGGTCAGTGTATTTGGGACTTAGTGAGTGAGAAGAGGCTGGAAGTGGCCTGGGCTATGAGGGACACTCAACCATTGTAAGAACTGTAGGTTTTAATTAAAAAAAAAAAAAAAAAAGAGTGGAGACTGTGCAAGGACTTCTAGTTGGAGGGTGGGGGGGAGACAGCTGGAGAAGGGGATAATTTACCCTTTGGACGATGGCTTTGGCCAGGTTAGAGATTCTGACGGCTACAGAGGACTTGACTTGAGAGGAGGGGGATGGACAGAGAGCAGGGCTCTTTAGGAGCCCTTCTTCAGACCTGTCCAGGGCCAGGCCTGAAGTGGGACGGTGTTCATGGGCCCCGAGGAACCTGGATCAAGACCAGAGACAGGGGGATTATAGGAGACAAATCCTGGTGGAATCAGGACAAGTATCAGGAAGCCTGGAGAGACGGGGATGAACCAGACCTAGTTCCTGTTCACAAAAGGGTTTGGTCTCAGCTGCAGGCGACTAGTACTCCTAACAGTACAAGCTGAAAAATAAACATGGAGGACGCAAGGGTAGAGAGTGCAATCATGGGGGTGAGGGTGCAGCCTGGTCCCCGAGGCTCCTCCTGCCTGTTCAAGGCATCCCCATCAGTCCAAGGAGGAAGAGGCCCTACCTTGTGCTTTATATCTTAAAAAGAGATTGCTATTCTGTCTGTGTCAAAGAGCACATGAGCTTGTGCCCTGCTGTGGAGGTTTGCAAATGCAACCTGTTTTTCTTCTATGAAAGCAGGCAGGGATCAGGTGAGCTGTGTTTTCCTTTCCCACCCTGAGAACAGGGCTGTAGTGGGAATAGGGGTCAGTGGGAGATGACCTGCTGGGGACAGGGTCTCAGGAAAGGGCCCTATGGAGTTTAGATCCTGGTGGGAACTAAGTGAACAGGGCAAGCAGCACCTGGCTCCACTGGGCAGCATGAACTCCACCAGGGAGTGTGTGTGTGTGTGTGTGTGTGTGTGTGTGTGTGTGTGTGTGTGTGTGTGTGTGTGTGTGTGTGTGTGTGCACGCGCGTGCGCGCGAAGCCTTTTAAAAAAATTGTTCCCAGAGCTGGGCATGGTAGAGCACACCTTTAATCCCAGCACTTGGGAGGCAGAGGCAGGTGGATCACCATGAGTTCGAGGCCAGACTGGTTTACAAAGGGAGTCCGGGGCAGCCAAGGCTACCCAGAGAAACCCTGTCTCGAAAAACCAAAAAAAAAAAAAAAAAAAAAAATTCCTTTTAAAACATAATTTTTATTTTTTATGAGTGTGTATGTGGGGGTGAGAGAATGACTTTTGAGGAAATTGCTTCTTTCTTTCCATGATGTGTGCTTGGGGGAATTGAACCCAGGTCATCAGGCTTGGCAGGAAGTGCTTTTTACCTGCCGAGCCATCTAGTCATTCCTGAATCTCTTCTTGTTTTTAAGAAGTCTTAGGCACTCTGTTACAGCAATAGATAAGACAGTTTTGCATTTAGGTAATGGACAGCGAGGTTTCTCTTGGGAAATTCTTAATTGGGGACACCTTCTCCTACCACTAAAAGATGATGAAGACTCCCTTCAGAGTGATGGTCATCTTTACCTGATCCTTCAGGGTTGACCTGGTTGGAGCTTTCCAGAAAGTTATCAGACAGTGTGGCTTCAGAGAAGGGACCCCAGAAGCCCAGGTATCAACAGCCCAGGGAGCAGCTTTTCAGCCAGACTCCAAAGAGGAATCCTGATCTTTTCCAAGTGACACAACACTTGGAGATATTTCCACACAGGCGTGGCTGGGAAGACTCTAGGCCAGACAGCAGCAGCATAGCAGGGCTGGGGACTTTGTGTTGTGCGGGCTCACCCCTAGGGGGTTACATAGACCCTGTCCTAATACTGAATGTTTTAAATAGGGGTGCATTTTGGTGAAATTTTTTCTATCCACCAGACCCCAATTTTTAAAAAGATGTATATTTCCTAATATGCTGTAAGTCTAACCTGGCGCCTGGCCCAACTGTGGTCTCATGCTCCACACACTGCCTCTTTCTGCTTTGAGTTCTAGCCTCATTGGTCTGTGTTCACCCATGTGTACACACCCACTAACACACACTGGGCTATCTACATGTGATGCTCCCTGCTTCCACCCCAGCTACATGCTCTGCCTCCCTCTGCCATCTTGCCCCAGATTAGTTCCTTGTCAGTCCTCAGCTTCCAGATCAAGAATCACAGTCCCTCTGGCCACTTCCTGGCACCCTGTGCGCAGCAGCTTTATTTGTAATCCATCTTCTCAGAAAGTCTCTCTCAGGATTTATGATCAGACAGTATTATGGACAAGTGATTCCTATATTAACGCCTGAAAAACTACACTAGAAACTTAAACGTATCGCATGTCTAACCAGATGATATGGCCCAGTACAGAGGGCTCCTCAACCTTGCCACAACTGGCATTTGAGACCAGATACTTCCATGTGCCGGGCATTGTGTGGAGTGTTTAGCAGCATTCTTGACCACTACCTACAGGATGTCCATAGCACCCTTGGTGAGACGGTCAACAGATGCCTCCAGACATTTCCTGAAGGGAGGAAGAGCTGCTATTAGTGGAAGGCCACTGAACTCAAATATCAAAAAGAAGTTCAGTGGAGGCAGGGAAATGGCTTAGTGGGGAAAGTACTTCTTGTCAGGCAAATATCAAGATATGAGCTCCGATCCTGAACACCAAGAACAAAGCTGGCCCCATGAAGTGGTATGTGTCTGTGTGCTGATGGTAGGCCAAAAAGATAGATCTCTGGCTGGTCAGTCTAGCTAAATCAGGGCTCTCTGGGTGCAGTGAGAGATCCTGTCTCAAAGAATAACTTGGAAAACACTAAAAGAAGACAGCTGAAGTTGACCTCTTGTTTCCACAGGTGCATGCATGCACAAGTGCGCGCACGCACACACACACATGCACACATACACACATATGCATACACACATACATGCACACACATACATGCACACACACTCATGCACACACACACGCACACATGTACATGCATGCACATGCATGCACACACACACACACACGCACATGCATGTGCGCATGCACACACTCATGAAGTTTGGGATTTTATAGACAAGCCCCTTTCCTGAAGCACTGGTCTCTTTTCAGACTAGTAAGATCTACATAGCTACAAAAGGTCTAACATGAGCTTGTCGGCCATGGAAATAACTCAGTTCCTGACCTCAAAGCCGAAGAAAAGGAAAAAAATGGGTGAGATTAAATTTAAAAATATGCTTCTTTAGCCCACTGTTAGTATTGTCATCCCATCAAGTTATTAGTCTAAAATAATTATTAATAGAGTCATTAAAAGCTGCTGTGTACTTTTCCCTTTGGACCAGTTGTATGCCAAATGCTCACTAGCCTCGTGACTTGCAGCGCGTCTTCAGACAGAAGTTCAGGGAGGGAGCCTGGCCTGGCTCACCTTTTGGCCATCTTTAGATTATTCCTTTCAGGAGACCTAGGCACCTGTGCCCTTTGTTCACTAGGTTCCCAGCTTACACTACATCCCAACAACCTACAGAGGAGCCCGGATGCCACTGAACACACTGGAAACATCACCCATGTGGCCTCAGTATGCTGAATGAAATGGAGCATCCATGAGGAGGTACAAGGAGCCCAGACCCTTGCACCCTCCCGACAAAGCTGCCTCCAAGGAGCACACCCATCTCTAAAGACCCATCTTTGTCCTCTGTGCTGAGAAGGCAGGTTGTCCCCAAGCGCTGGTCCTCTGAAAAGTCTGTTCTATCTCTTTAAAGACAGATGTTTTCACCAGAAGTAACACTCCTGGCCAAGAAGTTGCTGCCTGGGGGGAAATGCTCTGTTCTTTTCCTGTCTAGTGGCTGGGTCCCCAGGCCACTCTGCCGGGACACATGCTGATGGGTCAAGTCCAGGACTACAGATTGCTATCTCTTGCTTTACTGAACTATTAGTATCTGCCCCACCCCCACCCCATCGACTTTCCAACAGTGCAGTTCCCGGGTCTAATTCTGGCATGCAGGTGGTTATGAGACACACTCTCTCAAAGCCGGCTGTGGCGGAAACTGCTCCCAGCAAGGCTGGCCTGAGACGTGAACCAGACTCTGCTAAGCCTGGGAGGGTGATTTCAACTTTTACTGCGCGTGAAATGCAAAGTTTTCTTACAGTTGCCACCTGTTTACTTATAACACAGAGGTACTGTAAAACATGAAATGTAGGGCGGAGGTGCTCACCACCTAAGCACTTTAAATAGCTACTGCCCTGAGCTACGTCAGGTCTGACGCCCACACACAGTCCCCCACCCCCATCTCCCTGGAACTGCAGGCACATAGGCTGGCTGCCCAGGTGCCCAGCCCCAGAGCGCCTTCCCCACCTGCTACCCCGCAGGACAGCTACCCCATCGCGTTTGCCCTCCGGAGCACGCTGTGTGCCTAGCAATCCGCAGGAAGTTGGACTTACCCCTCCTGCCCTGTTTGATCTTTGGGCTCAGCATGCTGCAGCCACCTGGCCAGACCTGCTGGGCCGATCATGCTGCCATCCGCTTCCCTTTTCTCTTCTTGGCCACTGGCCCTTCATGCCCAGCTCCTTCCACCCTGGGACCACAGGCGTCACCCCTCGGCTCCCTCTCCTGGCTCCGGCTTGCCTTGCACTACACATAAATCCTGATGCATTATTTATCCATTCCAGAATTAATTTCCATCCAAGCGGACCATTAAAGCCACAGTGATCTTTGGTGATCAATCAACGGGCCAGGGCGGGGCCCGCCTGGCTATCCTGTTCGCGCACGCGGGGATACCCATTCCTAAAGGAGGAGGCGGGGTCTTGGGGTTTGGGGCGGGTAGGTGGGCGGAGCCATCTGAAGCCCTGTGGAGATTTCCCTGCTGGCTACAGGTTCCCCGGGCCTTGGAGGTTTGCCTGCCAGCCAGCTGCAGCTACCAAGAGGGCTGAGGACACGCATAGCACCACGGTTGCCCGGGCCAGCGCGTCCTGCTAAGGCGAGTGAGCGGAAGTGGCAAGTGGCGAGATCCCTCCGAGCCCAGCCCAAGCGGACAAGCATCTCAGCTCTCTGCCTTTCTTAAATGAGCTGGCATTCTGGCGTTGTTCACATCCTCAGCAAGGCCACTAGCAGAAAGAGTCCGGCTGAGAGTATTAATTAACCACTTCCTTAGTAAGGTGACAGAAACCAGTGCCTGAATAGTGTCACAAAACTTACTGAGTTGAATAGCCGATCTCTGCTAAGACCAGCATAATTCTAAAGGGTGCGTACTGGGGCCTTTGTTGGGTTCCACTTCAATACCCTAAAAAAATCACTCTACAAATGCAATTACAACAATAGCTATAAGTTATTATATAATTCTCTTGTTCCGTTCTCTTACTACTGAGGAGGATGCTGTTACTAGGTGTTTCCTGGAGGAAAATAAATCTCAAATGACTAGCTGGAAGTCACCCTGCTGCTTAGTGGCAGGGCTGTCATCTGAACACGAGGCTCTAAACTCATTGCTGCTGCCCAATTTCGTTCTGTTTTGGCAGAGTCTTGCTATGTAGCCCAGGCTGGCCTTGACCTCTTGGTCCTTTTGCCTGACCATCTGTAGTGCTGGGTTACAGGCATGACCCTCCACACCCTGACTGTAAACTTGGACTTTTCTATGAAGCCAGTCTCTCAAAACTATTCCAGTTGCTGAGCACAGCATCGTAACAGCTCGCACCTTGAGAGTGTTCTGTGAACTTGTTGGATTGTGAGCCCCCCCCCCCCCACTTTGTGCTCTGACAACGACCTCATATGTCCTCTTAGCCCCTGGGCATAGGGTTGGGTTATTTCGAGCTGTGTTTTTATCATTCTGCTTTGAATGTCTCTTGCCTCTGTTCCCCCTCCACAGCTTTCTATGAGCGTCATGTCTAAGATTCTTCAATGTCCCACCAACAGTTAACCACCTTCAGAAGCTGCAGGGGAAGGAGGGTTCCTGGGAGACCTCGGAAGCAACGCAGAAAAGACAGCTAAGAGAGGCCTGAAGAGAGAAAGGCAAGACTGAAGGCTGCGGTCAGCCCACATCCAGGTTAACAGGAGACAGCGTCCACAGCGTCCACAGAGAGCAGGCAGTCTCAGTCAGCTTCAAGCCAGTTCTCCTAGCCTTAGCTTGCTCCTCAGATAGAGGAGTAGGTATTCTGAAATGGCGTTCAAGGCCTGTCACGGTTCTTCATGCTTTCAAGGCCTGTCAGAGTCCTTCATGCCTCCATCCAAGGCCTGACACAGCCCTTCAGGCCTCTATCCAAGGCCTGTCACAGCCCTTCGTGTCTTTCCTTCTGCCCCATGCCTTGCTGCTGCTGAACTTGGCCATGATGTAGAGCAGGTCCTCTGTGCAGGTCACACGAGGGCCCCATGTGCAGCCGCTTTCACATGCAGCCCCTGCTCACACTGCCTCTGGGAGCTTCCCTCACAGTGCTTCAGCTCCACAGGCACTATCATGCTTTTAACTAATCCCCTATGGAACTGTTCTGATCCTACCAGTTGGGGAGACACTAGGCACTTTTCCTGAGCCCTTGCACACCTTCCTACAGCTGGCCTTCTTGTCCTCCCAGCCACAAGCCCGAAACTACCTTATAAAGAGGCTCCTGAAGGATGCTGGGATAGAGGATGGGGAGATGGCCCACTGGGTAGCATGCCTACCATGTGAGTACAAAGACAAGAGTCTGGACCCTTAGAGCCCACACAAATCCTAGTGATCGGGAGGTGGAGATAGGGGATCCTGATCCTGGGACACGTTGGTTAGCTAGACAAGCCTAGTTGGCAAGCTCTAAATTCAAGCCAGAGATCCTGCCTCAGTATACTAGTTGGAAAGTGATTAAGGAAGACACCCAATGCCAATCTCTACCATCTACACTTAGGTACATACACGTGTATCCACATACATGGGAACACATACACAGGTGCAACACACACACACACACACACACACACACACACACACACACACACACACTACGTATGAACAGATCTTTGCATAGCCCTTCTTCCTTAAAGGTCAAGTACAACCCAGATCAGGCTAGGACAGAGCCCATCCAGGAAAGATGAGAGAATACAGAGCTGGACAAATCACATGTTGACACCAGGGTCACAGGGCAAGTCCCGTGGCTGGTGACAGCATCTTGAGCAATCCGGAAACCATCTGTGAGTAATGCAGCCTGGCCAGTGTTCCCCTGAGCCAAGGGCCAGTGAATGCCAGAGCCTCAGCCCAGGACTACTCACGATTGTTTTGCTTAAGAAACCACCTCCGGGGGCTTTTCCTGTGCAGCTGCTTCCCCGGGACTTTAAGTCACTGCTCTCACAGCCTGCTTTTCTGGCCACTAGAGTCAGAGGAACAAAAACCACAGGCTCTGGGCAAGCTTGGAAAGGGCAGGAGCTGATGTGATTGGGGCCGTGTGGTCAGCGGGTGGAGAGCAGAGTGGCTGCTCTTCCATCCTCTTGCCCAGACTCCAGGCTCTTCCCAGTCCTACTGATGCAGGAGTCACAGGCAGAGCTGGGAGGGGCCGAGTTGCCTAGCCCTGTGGCAGTGGACATTGGAAGCCCCCACATCCCTTCCAGGGCTGGAGGGTGGCAGTGGGGACAAGAGCAGGGCTAAGGGGTTTGTTGACTGTGAAGACTTTCGATTAGCTTGTATTTGAACAAACAGTGTTATTCCTCTAGGTGTAAGCTAAGATTAGGAAAGGGAGTTCCTAGTGGGCTTGGCAGCAGAGACTGAGGAGTGCCCCCCAACCCCTACAGTGCAGCCCTTACCCCACCCCCACACAGCATTGTGATTCCTGTGGCTCTGCTCTGCCTCCCACTCCTCTCCAGCCTCACAACTTTTGTCATTTTTCGGAGGGCTGCTCTGGAGCAGGTGCTGAAAGCGGCAGGGGACTGGGAGGAGCAGAAACAGCTGCTAAGATGCACATTTGTTGATGGACTATCTGCCTATCAATGCACTCAGCCCAGAGCTAGTGCATTTCAGTACTGTGGCTTTTTCCTTTGGCTGCAACCTGGCGACTTTGCAGAAGAGTACCAGCATCCCATACCTCCACACCACGGCTCTTCTTCTTCTTCTTCTCCTCCTTCTCCTTCTCCTCCTCCTCCTCCTTCTTCTTCTATTTGAAACAGGGTTTCTCTATGTTATCTTGGCGGTCCTGGAATCATTTTGTAGACCAGGCTGGCCTCACCTGCCTCTGCTTCCTGAGTGATGGGATTAAAGGTGTGCACCGCCATGCCGGGCACTACTGCACTTCTTAGCCAGTACAGGATGCGCAGCCAGCGTGGGCTTCTAAATGCACAACCTACATGCAGCCGGGCAAGGAGCCACTGCCTTAGAAGATAACTAGACATGCCTGGGGCCAGGGCTACCAAGGTGACCTCTGTTGGCTGCCATCCTGAGGGAGGGGTCTTCTTATGGAGAGGTGCATGTGTCAATCATTCATCAAGCTAGAAAGAACCTCAAGCTTTAATGAGAAACAAACCCCTTGCATGGACAGCCACTGGTGCAGTCGCTTAGCCACCCAAGTATCCAGGAGGGGGCAGTGGGGGATAGGGTTGGGTTTGGGCCAGACCAGCCAGCACTGAGAGTGGCAGCTAGGAGAAGAAACTTTTCTCTAATTTTCACAAAGATGCCACATCCCTTTTCCAGATGCTTCTGGCCTTTAGACAGAAGCATGCCCTTGCAGAGGCCAATGTGGAAGCAGTGCTGACCTGGCTCTCCACTGTTTGTCCCCAGTCACCACTGGTCCCCACCAGGCTGCTTAGAGTACCCTCTGTTCCCTGCTGTGAGGAGGCTGCTACCCTCTTCTTTAGCCTGTCACTCAAGGCTATCACTTCTGTCCCTTCTATCCAGAGGCATTAATCTGTCAAGAAGCTGATGGCTACAGTTTCAGTAAGTTTGCAAAGCCAATAGTTTAAGATGGGCACCGCCAGAAACCGAACAATATAAACCTGTAATTGAGTGAATTGTGGTCCAAAACTTATCACTTCCCAATCCATTCGAGTCATCAATATGGAAAATACTGTATTTGCCCACTGCCATGCAGATTTCGCCAAATTCAGAGCTATTACACTAAGGGCATTCATAGCATGGAGATCAGACTACACTAACTCAGAGCATAGGAATCTCTCTTCTTTTCACATGCGAGATCCCACATCAATCCCCCTGGGACCTGCTGCAAGGTGCCCAAATGGGCATGTCTCTGCCCCCTTCTCTACCACCTTTACTGTGTGCCCCAGTCAGTGTGGAGATTCTGCTCTGAGTAGAAAACACCAGGTGCCTACCTGAATCAGCCTTCTTCTCCTTCCTCATGGATGCTCTGTGTTTTCAGCCACCTACAGTCAAGTGTGGCTGTATTCTGGTCAGCGTTTATGAGTAGAAGTGATGTGGCTACTCCCAGGCCTGGGATACAGTACTCGGCCCGCTAACACTTTACCGAGCTTAATTCCATTTTCTGTTCAACTAGGATCAGGCCACCTTGGAGATCTTAAGTGGAAGGTGGGACGGGCTATACGGCCTAAGTGGCTGTGTGGGAGGAAGCCCTCAGCGCTAGCCCAGAAGCACTCCATATGGCAACGAGGCTCATTGCATGGCTGGTCCTCTTTGTCACCACAGTTGACTTCTCACTGGAGCCACAGTTTAGTTTTATCTGTTCTTCTTTGCCTGGGAGATTTTGCAACATCCTCCAGTGTCAGCTCCGTGTTCCTCTCTATGGCTAGAGTGGGTCATCCATGCCTAGGCTCCAGGGACCTTCGGCAAGGCCGTGTGTGTGTGTGTGTGTGTGTGTGTGTATGTGTGTTTGTAGGGGGGCTGGTAAGAGAGTGTGAACTCCTCAATCTCAGTCTCTTCTATAATTTAAGTACCAACGTCACATAAATCATCAGGTTGGACTAAAGTACTCTTTTTCAGATTTGTTTTTTTGTTTGTTTGTTTGTTTTTTGAGACAGGGTCTCTCTGTGTAGCCTTGGCTGTCCTGGACTCACTTTGTAGATCAGGCTGGCTTCAAACTCACAGCAATCTGCCTGCCTCTGCCTCCCGGGTGCTGGGATTAAAGGTGTGTGCCACCACGCCTGGTTCTTTTTCAGATTTTTAAATTGAAAAATTGTGTGGTATTCCACAAAGGAGAATTTTTTAGTGGTCTTTCTTTGCTGGTACTATGGTCATGTCCTTCATCTGTGTCACCACTGGGAGGGTGGGAGCCTTAGGAGTCTCTACTCCAGAGGACAGGCCTTTCTCTCTGCCTCCTCTCCTCTGGCCCTGATCTGGTCACTATTGATCTTTTAATTAGTGCTGTGTACCACCCATGGTGCACACGGTCATTCATAGCCAGAGCCTTAGATTCCTACTTTTAGTGTCCCGGTACCAAGGTCAGGATAATGATGCAGAATCCAAAATCACACACGTTGAAAAAAAACACCCAGGCATGCCAGACCAGAGCAAGAGGGAGAAGCCCAGAGCACGGAAGCTTGCTTACGAAGCCGCTAAATTATGATGGTTGATTTCATTGTCACCTTGGAATTACCTAGGAGACATACTTCTGGGGATGTCTGTGCTTGTATGCCCAGAGAGGATAAATTGAGGAAGATGGACTGAGTATGAGCAACACTTTTCCACGGGTTGGTACCCAAGACTGAATAAGAAGGGGAAAGAAAGGACGCAGCTGTGTGTTAGCATTCATCTCTCACTGCTAGCTCATCCACCCAGATGCAAGCCAGCTGCCTCTTACTATCACAGCTTCTCTGGCACGGTGGGCTGTATCTTCAAACTGTGAGTCAAAATAAACCCTCTGTCCCATAAGCTGCCTCTCATCTTTGTCTCAGGGATGAGAAGTAGTATTCAGCAGGACCATGGCTTAGGTGCAACTATCTGGCTGAGACACAATAGCTTGTCATGTGTCAACTTTATCTTTACAGCAGCATCTCTGCCTTCTGGGAGTGCCAGAGAGCTGGGCTACTGGATAGGTCTGGCTTTGGGCAAAGGAGGTCAGACCTGTGTTCCATGGCCTTGTGTTGTCATAATGTAGGGATGTGGCTTTGGTTGCTACCTTCTTGCATGGTCATTGTCTGGGAACCTCCCAGGAAGAGAAAACAGTGAAGTTGGCTGGAAATCTGAGTGTGGTTGTTTGAATGGGAATGGTGGAACATTTTGGGAAGGATTAAGAGTTGTGGTCTTACGTCCCCTTGATGAGAGACATGGTGGCACTCAGAGGAAGGGTAGCAGCCTACCAAGAAGAGACTTGATACTCTATGAGCATATACAGGGAGGAGGTCCTCATCAGTCACAGACATAGGGGAGGGGAGTAGGGGGAAAGCAGGAGGGAGGGAGGAATGGGAGGATACAAGGGATGGGCTAAAAATTGAGATGTAATATGAATAAATTAATAAAATATTTAAAAAAGAGTTGTGGTCTTCACTTCCCCTTGGTGGGGAGGCTTGGTGGCACTCAGAGAAAGAATAAGCAGGCTACCAAGATGAGACTTGGTAACCTATAACCATATAGTGGGGGAGGAGGTCCCCCTCAGTCATAGACCTAGGGGAGGGAAATAGGGTGAAAGAGGGAGGGAGGGAAGAACAGGAAGATACAAGTGATGGGATAACAATTGAGATGTAATCTGCATAAATTAATGAAATAAAATTTTAAAAAAGAGTTTTGGTCTTGTTGGAAGAGTTTGTGTCACTATTGGGTGGTGGGACAGGACTTGGAGGTTTCAAAATCCAGTGACATTCCCAGTTAGCACACACTCTCTCCCCTTCTCTGTCCCCATCTCTCTGTCTCTATCTCTCTCCCTTCCTCCCTCTCTCTGTTTCTGTGTCTGTCTGTCTGTCTATCTGTCTCTCTATCTCTGTCTCTTTCTCCCTCTCCCCTCTCTCCCTCCCCCCTCTCTCTTTCTCTCTCTCTGCCTCATACTTTTGGGAAGGATGAGAGCTCTCAGCTACTGCTCCAGAGCCATGCCTGCCTATCTGCTTGCTGCCATGCTTCCCACTATGTTAGTCAGGAACTCACTCTGAAACTGTAAGTCCCAAGTAACTTTTCTATAAATTATCTTGGTCATGATGTCTCTTTATAGCAGCAGCACACTCTGAGGTACACCCCAAGAAAACAAATAGCCAGTGTCAATTGGTTCACCCCACTCTTGACCCTCCCCACTCCCTCACGTAGCAAGTTCTTTCTTGAAGGGGGTGCTCTGCAGAGCAGAGCTCATGTGTGTCGCTTTTAAACTTCTGTAAATGTCAAGCTCAGGACAAACACTGCTCACCTAAGTGTCTTTGTTTAACCTGGACCAGTGCCTGGGACTCTGCTGCATGAAGTAGCTTTCAGATTAAAAGCGAAATCATTTAGCTGCAAATTCTTCCTGAGCCTTTCTCGGAGGGGATGTTTCTGTCTGTGCACATGTGTTGGGCTGGGCCACTAAGGGAGGTGGGGAGGGAGTGGCTGGTCCTGTAGCGTACCAACGGCTATTGGTCAGACAGAATCCCTTGTTCTATCAGTCTGGGGCTGAGAGGACAGAGGGGTGTGTGGTCTTTCCATCAGAACAAGGTGTTCCTGGTTGTGAGACAAGGACACATGGAAAGTCCAAGCAGCTGCCATCATTCCTGAGACAGGCTGTGGCACACAGAGGGGAGGGCTGCCATCATGGGCTGCCCAGAAGATGAGTAGCCCCCAATCTCAGAGGGATCCGGTGAGGGTCTGAAGTGACTTTGCCTCCCTGAAATCAAGGCCAACGTTTATGTTTGAGGAAACAGTCACTGTTTTGGGTAGTTCTTCTTGTTAACTAACAAGTATGGTCCTTAGCTGCTGAAGAGAGGCTGGGTGGGACCTGAGCAGGGGGCAAGAGTGGATTGTCCCCATGCTCCCTTCTGCATTCACTCCCTCAGTCTCCTCTATCCTTACTCAGACCTTCCCAGAAGAAGCCCTTCACCTTGATACCTCTGTCTGCTTCCAGTCATTTCCCTGCCTCTGACATTTTTAGTCTCATCCCTTGCTGGTTTCTTGCTCAAGGCCACAGACAGCCCAGTCTTTTGCTCTCTTGGTTAGAACTTAGTTGCCATTGGGCACTATCCAGCCCATTCATGACCTGGGGAAACATCCCTGATTCCTCTTCAGAAGCTATAAAGAACCTATCCGTTTGGCCCCCAGTAGGGAGTTAGACACAGCTGTATGACTCAGGCCCAGCTAACCTGGACAAGGGCAACTGTATAGCCTGCAGCAGGGACAGTGTTCTGCATTGACAACCGCACCCTGCAGTGTAGGGTGGTGTCCTGCAGCAGGGCACCAGCTTCCCTGCTTGCCTGTGCTGCAAGCACGCAGGCCCTCCTCAGCCACTGCCACTTCTGACCATATGCCAAGCCTGCTTCAACTCCCAAAGAGTCCTGTAAATGTCCGATAAATGCCCTTTCCTGCCTTTGGCTGCTTTGGTTGCCTTCTCCTTGGAATTGAAGCCTACGTCATAGCCCTCCATCCAAACTTGCCTGTTCCTCATCTCTCTGACCTCGTTATCTTCCGAAACCAGTGCAGACACACAGTCTCCCCTGGCCCATTCTCGAACTGAAGTCACTTCCTTCCCTATTTCCCTGGTTGTGCTACCAAGTTTTCTCAGCCTAGAAGGCACTGGCTATCTTTCCAGACCTGGCCTCTCTAGCCCTTCACTCTGTTTTCTCAGGAGACTTGTTGGTCAACTCTGACTGTGACTTTTGCTCACCTAAGGGATGCCTCTGGGTGAGATCTTCCCACCAAGATACTTTCCCCACAATCTTTATTTTATCCTGATCTGTTTCGAAACCTAACTCAGGGCTTAGCTATCTGTCTCTCATCTCCACTAGGCGCTAGTGTTCATATTTCTTTCCTTCAGCTGATTCCCAGGCACTATTAGGCTCCCTGACTGTCCAAAGTATGGTTTGTACTTAACACCATTATGTAGTCTCTGTTACCACTGTCACAGTCATGTGACACTAATGAACATCTCCATAACCAATTCTGTGATCACCCATTTTGTTAACAAAGCAGGCAGCATAGACATAGCATAAGTCCATAGCCTTAGCTCTCACTCAGGTCAAGCATGGTTCTGCATGGTTTTCCACCATTTCCCCAACTGCGCTCGTATCCTAGATCATTAGTGAAGACAAAGAGGCAACTTCAGCCAAATGTGTCATTCTTGCTAGTCCTTAGAACCAAGCTGGTCTCATGGGGTCCCATCTGTGGGCCGTGGCCTTGACTACAGAGGACGTCCAGTGGAGAGTTGAGAAGAGATGCAGATATAAGACTGTCAAACAACAGGAGAGTCACAGCTGGGACTGCGAGAGACCACCAAGAAGAATGTAAAAGGAAAAGAAACCAAGACCAAAGTTGGAAAGCCCCGGCACCTACAGGTTGTCAGAGGGAGGTTTAGCTAAGGGCCCTAACAGCATAGGCAGAGAAGGTGGGGAGAACCCTGACAGGAGAGGCTGGCATCACAAGAGCCGGGATAAGGAGCGCTTTCAAGTGGTGGCTCACTGTGTGGTATGCTGAGGAAAGAGCTGGCAGTGGGAGAGGACAGTGTGCAGAGGACCCAGCCTATGATGCTATGTACGACCCAAGAGTAGATTCTCTGTATGGCTGAAGGAGGATGCCAGAATTTGCGATTATCAGTAAATTCCAATTCTGGCAATGTTATGGACTTCCTACTCCCTAAGCTGTCTCATGGAAAAACCAAGACAAGACCCCAAAACTTCCAACTAAAAACATTGAATAGAATATACAAAATGCATACTTGAAAATAAATAGTGGATCCAAGGTAATGGGTTGGGGGGGCAAGGTGAAACTACATGATCACCATGTAGAACGTGTCATTTTTCTACGACAAGTACAAACCAATTAAAAAAGAAAGAGCAAGTAAACAGAAGATAGCTGAGAAATGAAATCACGGAGGAGTTTCAAAAGACTTCTCCTTTATACCAGCAACAACAATAACAACAGAAGCTGACAAAGACGACGAGGCAACATTTTAGAGCTTTAAAAATTAATGAGGAATCATTAGCAGTTCTTAATTGCTGGGAGATGAAGGGTCAGTTATCTTTAAAAACATAGCCCCCCCGCCAATAACTCTACCATGCTCCAATGGAAGGCCACACATCCCAGAATATTTGGGCAGCAGAAATTGACCTTGAGGCAGCAGAGAAATACAACGTTGGATGAGAAAGAAATATGTGATGGGTATGAGGAAAACTGGGGGATGAAGAGGGAGGAAATATGATCAAAACTTGTATGAAATCCTCAAAGAACTAATTAGATATATGTAATAAAAATTAACCTAAGCTTGCATGGCCTGGGGGGTGGGTGGATCTTTAACTAGAATCCTGATCTGCAGATCAGTAGGCACAGCTTGGCAACTTCACCCACCCACCCATCCACCCTCAAGGCCTGCTCCATTGTCAAGCTCAGCAAAAACCTCACAGGAACCTGAGTCTCCACGCCAACATCATCACTGTAGGGAGGTGTGTTGGGATCTTACCTTGACCTCCCTAATGCAGGACTCTCCCGTGCACAGCAGGGAGCAAGGGTCTCTTCAAACACAGTCAAGACAAATGTTCTGGTCACTGGGGCCTCGGGCAGTAGATAACAGGACAAAACTAGCCTAACATGAAGGTCTAGACAAAAGGCTTGGAGGTGAGGTGGGTTGGAAAGAAGAGCTTAAGACAATGTTGAACATGCGTGAGGCAGTGATATTAGTATTTTTGCTTGGCTGTAACCAAAATGCCCAATCGAAACCATTTAAAGGATAACGGTTTATCTTGGCTCCCAGTTTCAGAGTGATTTGAGTCTGTGGTGGGGAAGGCATGACAGTGGGAATGTGAGGCAGTGGGTGTTCACATACAGGTGACCGGGAAGCAGAGACCACAGCTGGAAACCAGTGTATAATTGCAAATCGACCCACTCCTACTTGCCAGTCTGTACCACCAAAGCCACACTGGCCTTCAAGAAAGTGCTGCGAGCTGGGGGAAGGAAGAAGCATTACAAACAAGCCTGTGGAGAACACCTCAGATACAAACTATGACAATGAGCCTGAAGAAACCATGAGCTGTCACCTCCCTGTGGTCTTCAGGCTCTTCTCAGTATAAGGTAAAGAGCAGGCCACAGCTGTCAGATGTGGAGCTGAGTGTGGAAGGTGGGAGCCAAGACACCACAGAGACTAGATTCTCCATGCAGTGTTAAGATCTCTGTTCAAAAGAAATATATAGTTTACCAAATTAGTTCAGAAAAGCCATGAAACCAATGAACAGCGGCGATTGTAATGAGCAGCACCCACAAATCCCAGGAAGGAACAGAAAGCCCGAACTGCCACAGAAAGGTGGTGACCCGGCAGAGCACAGGCAGCATCTTGCTGCGGGTGTGGATGGCAACAATAGACTTTGTCAGAACGTCTGTGAGCCGAGGACTCTGCTGTGTTCCTCAGACTTTGTCCATTGCCTCTAGGAGAAAGTCAATATCCGTCTCTCGACCACTGGCTGCCATCTTTCCACCCCAGACTGTAGTTCCTATTCCAGCATGGCGCTCACACAGACAAGATGACCTCATTGAGGGCTCAAGAATGGTGAGCAAGAGGGTGGGAGCGGTTTAGGCAAGAGATGATCAGAGACGCATCTAAAGCAAGGTGGGGCAATGGGGATATAGCTTATGGCACAGCACTCTGTGGCATCCCCAGCCCTGGGGTTCCAGGGGGCCTTAGGGACAGAGAAAAGGTCATACAATTGGAGCCTGGAAGCTGAAATGCCACCAGGCCATCTATACCTCCCTAAAATTTGGCCCAGGCTAAGCTGGAAATACCAGTCCCTGTGTGTGTGTGTGTGTGTGTGTATGTGTGTGTGTGTGTGTGTGTGTGTGTGATTTATTTTTCATTTTATGTACATTAGTGTTTTGCCTGAATGTATGTCTATGTGTCAGGTCCCCAGGAACTGGAGTTACAGACATTTGTGAGCTGCTATGTGGATGCTGGGAATTGAACCTAGGTCTTCTGGAAGAGCAGCCAGTAGTCTCAACTGCTGAGTCATCTCTCCAGCCCCTATATTTTTCTTTTATTAAAAATTTAAGTGAAAAGGTACAGAAGCATTTGTTCAATGTGGCCCTATTGAGAAAAGGAAAAAATAAAGAAGTCTAGTAACCCCCTGCAATCCATTTTAGAGATGCTGATGTGGTTTAAATTCTAGCAGAAGGCAAGAGCCAACCTCATTTTTAAAAGAACAAAAGCCTTTGGTCCTGGAGCAACCTGAGCCAGGGACCTCCACTTAGGTGACATTGTCTGGTCACCTCTGGGGACTGTCTGGGTCCTGTTTGGTCCCTGACAATGAGGCTGGCATTCCCCTTCTGCACTCAATCAACCTTGGATGGATGCCCTGATGTCTTCCAGGGTGGGGCTGCTGTTCTTCCACCTAGCCAGAGATGAAGAGACCTGGGGTCTTGTGTGACAATGAGGAGGAGGGCTGGCCAACAGCAGCTTGGAGTGCATGTATCATTGTCTCCCCAGGACTCCCACTGGATCTCTTAGGAAAAGATGTTGTCCCTTGCACAGCTATGACTCCAACAATCCCAACTATTAGGGATTAATTGAACAATTGCATCGTCTCAGTGAACTTCAGGAAGGCCTGGACCGAGGTTCAGAGATTTGAGTGGCTGTGGAGAGCTGTGTATTTTCTTCCAGAGACAGCATCTGGTTGCAATGACTAATCAGGCTAGGTCTCTGGGGGCCCAAGTCTGCTGACACCTCTTTCCCTTCACAGTACTTGGAAGTAAGAGGGTGATGCTTCAGGAACCTGGGTCACAAGCCAAACTCCTGCTTAACAGGCTAACAATCACCACGGTGGGTTTGGGCTTCACGCAGGTCCTACCACAGTGTCCACAGGGGCATAGCCCCAAAGAGGAAGCCAGCACAGTGCGTCCCTGGGAGCCCTTTGCTCTCACACTGCTCAGAGGAAGTCAAACGGATCACAAAGTACCACTTCCTGAGACTATTAGTGGTTAGGGTGGTTTTTCTTTCTCCATGCGATATATGTTGGGCCGTGAGAGTAGCTCTCAGTGACTGACATCCTGACTCAGTGACTCAGTCCTGACATCCAATGTCCACCGGGTCACTGTTGAGCGTGGCTAGACCATGTTCATGCTCCTGCTCTCTCTTTAAAATGAGGACATGAATGTCATCTGGCAGGGCTGTGAGGATCAAATGAACAGAGTGACGCCCCCTCACTTCCCAGGCAATGACTACTCTACCAGGAGTGACTCAAGGCGAGACTTTCTCTTGATCCCTAGCGTGGTGCTCATTGGAAGCTCCTGAGTGAAGGGAGAGAGGGGAGCTTTGCTTTTCGAAGGCTTCTGAGTGTTTAAAACATTTTAATTTGTTTATTCTTATGAGCGTGTGTGTGTGCACATGTGTGTGTGTGTGTGTGTGTGTGTGTGTGTGTGTGTGTGTGTTAGGGGAGAGGGTGATGCACAATTCTCATGGCACACATGTGGAGGTTGGAGGGCAACTTTGGGGAGTTGGTTCTCTCTGTCCATCTTTATTTAGGTTTTGGGGACCTAATTCTGGCTATCAGGATTGTGTGGCCGGCACCTGAGTCTCTGTTAATGCAGCGATTCTGGAGGAGTGGAGTCAGTTGCCATATGAACCCACTAGGTGACTAGGGGCGGGACTGGAGATCAAGTTTAACCAGCAGTGCTCAGTCATTCCTATGATGTCATCTTAAAGTCCCTCCATGGTTGGCTTCCGGGAGCTTTCAGATTTGTGAAACATGGAGGTTCCGTGTACGTGGCTGGTCCCAAGAGGGTGTGGAGGCTCCTACCCCTCCCTCAGCCCTTGGTCTATTGTCTCCTCCATCAGCTTGTCTAGGGATGTAGCTCTCATAATAAAATCAATGTATTCTTAAATTTTGTGAATCATCCTAGGGAGCTACAGAAACCAAGAGGGGCTGTGGGAAACCTGGAATAAGGAGTTGAGAGGACAAAAGGGTGGGCGGCCTAGGCACCCATTTGTGATGGGCACCAGATGTCAAAGCAGTTTTGCGAGTCTGAGTCTATAGTCTATAGTCCCATAGGTGATGTGCTCACCCTGTGCAGCTCATGTTAGACACGACTTGAACTGAATTGTTGGGTGCCCTATTGATACTGGGGGATCTGAGTGAGCAAAGCAGATGCCCAAAGACAGCTGTCACCCTTCAAAAAATCCAGCTCTCGAGGACGGGGTCAGTGACCACAACAGGGTTTGGAGTAAGCACGTTCTATGTATGGAGCAGGAACTCTGGACCATGTAGAACTGGATGCAGAAGGGTAGTGGTGGCCCCTGCCGTAGCAGCTTGATCCTGTTAGCAAATGTTTAATTCTGGCTTTTAGCATCCTCTGATATGCCAAAGAGCATGTGATAACTTCTGATGAGGATGCGTCAGCAGGAGCTGTGGGTAGGGCTGGGTAGTGTTCTTCCTGTCTACAATGTGACTCGCTGAGGAGCTATCTGGGGCATCATTCGGGGTACCAGCTTCATTGATTAGCAAGCTGTAGGCTGGGCACAAGGCTGGCTCATTCTGGAAGAAGGAAGAAGGGGCCCCTTGTCCTTTCTAAAAGGCCCTGTCTGGACTCAGGGTGCTGGTCCTGCATGTGAATCGGCTGGAGAGTCTGTTTTGGGGAAAGGATGGGCACTGTACTCTGACAGAGAGGAGGGAAGCAGCATCTGCAGCCGAACTTCAGCTCTCCTCTCTTCCTTGCAAAGGGCAAGCTGATCATTCGTGAGCATCCTGGGGTGGAGGATGCTGTTTATCCTTAGGCTCAAGATACCCTTGCTTCCAGCTCTACACGCGACATGGCCAGGGGCACACTGTGCCTGAATGGTAGTGTCTGCCTTTAACAAACATCACACTTGTTATCAGGTGCTATTTGCTAAGCACAGGCCACACAGTAGGGACCACTATCCTGCATTATACATGGAACAAACTCCTTCGTTTCTTCATATCGTAGAGGAAAACGAGGTCGAACAAGGTATATGATATGTGAAAAGTCATTGGCTAGGAGGTGGCTATGCTGTCATCTCAAGCCCAGCCTGCCAGTTTGAGCAATACAAGGTGGCCCCTGGCTGTCCCTACCAGGAGGACAAGGCCTTAAGCCCCATAATGCTGACCTAGCTCTATGGGGAAACATTCTTCCCTGGGAATTTCTTACTTAAGGTACACCCTCTCCTGAAGGAGTCAATGTTGATGGCTGGTCTTCCTGGGGCCATAGAGCTCCACCCTTCTTGCCCTAACAGGACAGCCATAACAAACCACAGAGATACAAGTGCTCGACTGAGGCTGTCATGTGCCTGTGTTTTCATCCAATTCCTCCCGGTCCACTGTGCCCAGCCCCAGTGTGATGTCCATCTCAGTCCACCTCCAAGGCCCAACCTTCCAAAAACCTGCAGTCTCCAGGAGCACCGGCGTGCTGCTGAAAACATGGGCATGGTGACAAGTGCACTGCACAGGGTGTCAGCCTCTGCTCAGGATGCCATTTCCTTGTGTCCCTCCTCACAGGAAAGAAGCTTGCTGTCTCAGAGGCCTCGGAAGATGGTAGCAGCTATTTCTGTTTCCTGGGATGGGAGTTTGGAGTGCTCAGCACTCCCCTATGCTGCCTGAATTCTTTCCATAACCCTGCAGGAAGTGGCTGATGGCATGCCAGGCTCCAGATGGGGTTCCCTATGTCCGAGGTTCCACCATTTCACTCTTTTTATAAAAAAAAAAACTGCAAGAGGACTTGGAGGGGCCATAGCTTAGCTCTTGAAATGCTTGTCTTACAAATATGTGGACCTGGATTTTATTCCCGGGATCCATGTAAAAAGCTGGGCTTGACGGTGTGTGCTGGGAAGTGGTGACAGGCAGATCTTTGGGGACTTCTGACTTTTCAAATTAACTTACTTGGAATGTGAAAGACCTTGCCTCAAAAAACAATGGGTAGTTTGTGAGGAAGGACACCTGAGGTTGCTCATTTTACACACACACACACACACACACACACACACACACACACACACACACACACACACACACTATAGCTCTAATAACAGTCTTATTATTGGAAGGGAATTCCTGTGAATTCAGGGCTCATCCAGAACCCTCTGTGAGCTTTACTTTCTGTTAAATACTCTGTTCTCACCATGGCTCTGTAAGGAACAGTCTAGCATCCTCTTTTCCACCCAAATGGACAGAATAATATTATGGAGTAAGCACTAGTGAGCTGACAGACGTTGGGCAGATGCAGAGGGTAGAGGACAGAAGACCATGGGCTTGTTGTGTTTTTAATTTCTCCACCCACCTCGGGGATCTTGTTTCCCCAGCTGAGCAGGAACAGAGGTTACCACAGGAAGTTGGTTCTCTGAAAAAGCTGCTGACTCAGCCCTCCGTTGGCTCCCTGGAGGGCAGTGTGCCTGGCAAACTATCTGTCTAGACATTTGCTGAGGGTTCTGCCAGCACTGTTTCTTGGGCACAGGTTCTTCATAGCTCTTCAAAGCTGAGGCAAACAAGGACGCTGACCCAAGCTCCCCTCAAACCCATAGGCCAGAACTCCAAGCCCCAGAATGTGCCTGCTGGAGACTGGACTCTCACAGCGGTGGCTAAAGGTCATATGGTGGCCCTAATCCAGCTTGACTGGTATCCTTATATGGAAAGCATGCAAGAACACAGCCATAGATAGAGGGATGGCCACAGAAGATACGGAGAAAGGATAGAACCCAAAGTCAAAGCCAAGGAGGGTGCTGCAGGAACAAACAAGCCTGCCAGCACCTTTATCTTCTGGCTTCCAGAATTGTGAGGAAATAACTTTCTTCTTAAACTGTCCAGGCACACCACCCTGCCCCTCTCCCCGTTTTGTGAGCAATGGACTTCCAGGCTCAGGAAAGACTTCCCAGGGTGGGCTTCTGGGACTGCCTTGAGGGAAGCTACTTCACCTACTCCCACACTCCTCTCTCCCCTCAGCCGTTTCTCTCGCTTTTGCACTGGGCCAGAGTCCCCCTGAGCCCTTCCATGTGCCCTGGGCCATCCAGTTCACACAGTGTCCTACCCTGGGGAGGGGAATACTCCTGGTTGGATAGGCTGTAATTTCTGCAAAGCGTTAAGTTTTCATGCCCATGCCTTTGGCTAGTTCTGGCTTCAGCTGTAGTGATGAGTTCTCTGTTGGGTGAGTTGACTGCTGGCTGGCTTCTAGTACCAGGCCCTTCTGAGCCTGTGCAAATGAATTCAGCACACTGGGAGGAGGGTTCTGGGAAGCCATGGCCCTTCTACTGGAGGCTTTCAAGCCTTCCCCAGAATCCCTGCGAGGGCACTGTTGGTACAGAAGTGGTCTCTCCCATGGCTCAGTGGTGGCCTTCCTTTTGTCCGGCCACTTTCCAGCCACAGCCCTGCTTCCTGGCTCAACTTCCCAATATACCACACCTCCACCTTGGCTCTTGTTTAAGATGAGCTTTGGGGAGACCCACATTTATACATGGCTTCAATGCTTTCTGCCTGGGGCTCTGTTTCCTCCCCAGCAAAATGGAAGCACTGCCATCTCAGGGCCAAGTCCACTTGCCGACGTGAGCTGGGAACAGGACAAAATGATCCCAATGCTCTTATTATAATTTTGTTTGCTTGTAGCATAAAAAGAGGAAATGAAGAGGAAAGGGGGAAAAATCTACCTTCTGAGTCATTTCTTACCAATGGAGCATCTGGAACTCAGGGGCTAATGACAGTGCTTCTTCCTACCCATGCCCCGCCCCCCACAGGAATTTGCCAGTGGCCTTCTATATAGAGTGGCTGGGGAGGCAGCTAGGTTAGCAACCTGCTGCACCTAACTCTGAACTTACAGCACTAGTGTTATGGTGGCATGAGCTTGGTAGAGAGAGAAGCATCCCAGGGCTGACTAGACAGTGTATTTAGCCATTGAGGATCAGGTCCCAGTGAGAGACCCTGTGTCAAAAAAGAAACCAAACTGTTCCCAGGGGATGACAAGTGAGGTTGAAACCCCTCACCCACCCCCACCCCCTGCCCCAGCCATTCACCTAAATAGCATGAAGTAGCAGCTGGCTCTAACATCTGCCTTGATCTATTTTCTGTGTCTTCAAGAGGTGTCTCTAACTTAGAGGCCAGCATGAGTGCTAGTGTGTGTGTGTGTGTGTGTGTGTGTGTGTGTGTGTGTGTGTGTGAAAGCCCCCACATGTATGCATGTCTGTGTCTGTTTGTTTGCTCACCATCATTATGAAGGGTGCTGGCTTTTGCGGGATGATTTTTTTTTCAGACCTGAAGACTGAACCCAGGACCTTGTGCTTGCTAGGCAAGTGCTCTACCGCTGAGCCAAATCCACAACCCCTTGCAAGATGTTCTTGCATCACTCAACCTAACTGATCCACTGCGCAGCCTGAAGCCCCAGTTGCTTCACTATCTCCCTGTCCATTACTAAGTGTTATGCAGTGTTTTTATACCCAGCATTTTTATTCTTATTCAGGGCCTCAGCAAGGCCACATGACCTGCATTAGTTTTTCCCTGCGCTGCTCACTCATTCTTGTAGTCACACATTCTCTCAACAGTAATTAAATACATGCTATATGTCAGGTATAACTTAGGTGACCAGTCGCTATACAAATAGCTCTAACCAACTCTTCCTCCTCCCTTCCTTATCCAAAGTGATGCTGCCATGAGCACCTATAGGGTAGCCACAAGGCCAGAGGATGGCTTCTACCCTAAGAGAGCAGACTCAGGGAAACCCAAAACACAAAAGTAGGAGGCAAGACTCCAGCTACCATTATAAATCTAGACAAAACTGACAAACACAATTACTTTTGGATTCCAGGAGCTTACCGAATGCATGAAAACCACCAGAAAATGCTTTTAATTGAAATAACTGATGAGCTTTTGAGAAAAGCCGGTACAAGTCTGTGGTCTTCTTTGCTTGGGGCTGCACCTTGCCAGTGAACTCTAGCTCAGTTCTCAGAGAGGTGGTACCAGGATGGAACCATCATGGAAGCCAGACACAAAGCAGGAATGGTTCACTCACTCCTGTTGTGAGCTGTGAGCAGTCAGCAACAGTCATACTCAGTAGAATGCAAGCAGCTTCTCTTGTCTAGGCAGTAGGGAGTTGGGAAGACCACCACTCATGCTTGGAGCTTACATATACACGTGCAGTGGGGCCAGAGAGAACCCTAGTGCCCACATGCTCTTGCAGTCGTAAGCCTGAACACATTGCTGACACACGGACTCAGCAGGAATGGAGAGCTAGGATAAGCTTAATGACCACACAAACATGAGAGAGTTCCATGTCCTCCCACAGATCCATTGGCAGAAGGTGAGGAGAAGAAGAGAGTAATCAACTCCTAGCTGATTACTATATGACCCAGGAACAGGGTGACCACGAGGAAACCACATTTAAAAGCCAAAACAAGAATAAAATGCAAACATAACAGCGATGTTAGAGCCAGCATATTGGGAGGGACGGGTGTCACAGATTTAGCCCAGGCAAACAACTCAACTGGGGGGCAAGTGAGTCATGGGACCAGCAGGACTGTCCTGGAGCAAGAGTGAGGTGGAGAGGTGTCCCAAACCCCCAAAATCTCATCTTGACACAGGCAAGAGTAAGGATCACTCCCTCTCTGTTCTGAGCCTGCATGCCCTGGTGCACGTAGCCTTGTGACCCCCCCCCCCCACCTCTGCCACCCTTGAGGTTGTGACATAGCCTGGTAGCCAAGTTTCAGGATATGTCCTGCTTGCATCTGGAATTCCTCTCCATGCAAAGGAGCATTCCCAGCACCTCAGCTCTAGTCCAATGATGTACATACATCCTCGTAAACCCTACTCACTTCCCCAAGGTTTTATAACCCTATTCCCCCAATAAAAAAAAGAGCCATTTCACTGAAAACCATCTTGGAGAAGGCTCCCTGCCCCCACTTCCTGCCAGGACTCACCACTGGACTGAGATCCTGCTAACACATGAAGTGCCACAGAGTAGCTCTGCTTCTTCTGACCCAACCACTTCCTCATCTTTTGAGTCAAAAGCAGCTCAGTTCCCACCACCATGGACAGAGCCCCAGCCCCCAGCCTTCTGCAGTGAACTGGTGAAACAGATAAACCCTCCTCCCTTAAGCTGCTTCCTGCCAGGTATTTGAGAAAAGCCACACCATAAGCAGGTAAAACGACCAGTTTTTTTTAGCAACAGCAAAGATGTATATAAAGCCAAAGGGAGACAGGGCTCTTTAGGAATTCTGAGTCCCTCGGGGTTTGGATGAAGACCTAAAAAAAAAAAAAGAAAGAAAATTCCCACCAGAGCACTCAAGAAGCTAAAAGAAAACTGCAAAAGACCACAGGGAGATATGAGACTGATGGAGTGATAGAATTTCAGTGAGAGAGAAGGAACAGAAATTCTTGAGTTAGAATGACAAAAATGACAGTCTGCAAGGTGAGCACAGCAGCACATGTGGGGGATAGAAGGAAGAATGAGTGCACTTGAGGGCAGAGATGCAGAGACGATTCAATATGGCTGCTCCTGGTAGAGCAGGTCTGTAATGCCCAGGTCCCAAGCAGAGGCAGGGGATCCACAGGCTACAAAACAGCTGAGGGAAAAGGACAGAGTAACAGAGATATGGAAAACAGCAACAAGAATTTCTGTCAATATGGAGATGCATTAGAAGGCAGATGAAGAAAGAAGAGACAAGGAATAGAAAAGTTACTTGGTAAAAAAAGACTGGAACTTTCCAATTTGATGTAAACTACTATTTTTCACACATAACAAGGATCCCGAGGAGGAGGAGGAGAAAGGAAAGGAGGGAGGAACATAGAGGGGAGGGGCATTCTAACACTGAGGAGGATGGGGACAGATAGACATTGCCAGGGTTGCTTCTGAGAATGAAATGCAGAATTTGCAATCAAACTGTTGAAAGACAAAGGAAGTGGAAGAGTGCCGGTGTGATTAGCAGTTGACAGCTCCTCTCAACAATGGAAGCTAGAAGTGGAGGGAGACATTTAAAGTTCTGAAAGAAAAATGAAAACTGTTAATCAATGCCAGCCTATGGCAAGGCTGATTTTCAAAAGTGAGAAAGGCAAAGTGGCAGCCTTCCCTGATGTACAGAGACAGAGATGTATGTGCTGGCAGATCTGAGTTAGAGGAAACAGTGAAAGAAGTGTCCACTGGCAAGACAACAGCCATAAAAACAAAAGCAAAAACAAAAACCAACAACAACCCCCAAAACAAAACAAAACGGAAGAAGAGCAGATAGGATAGAAAAAAGGATTAAAGGGAATATTCGACAATCTAAGTGATACACAAAAACTCTACATGTTAAAGATACTGATCACTTCCCATAAACAGATTAAATTGCAACCTTCTAATATCACTAATGTGTGACTGGGGATGAAACTCCTGTGAGAATTCAGGGGGGAAACGTACTCAGATCTATACTATTTGCTTACAATTGTGAGATCTAGTCACATGTGTAGTGGAAGTTTTGGCTTCTTAAAAAACCGAGTCGTGTTATGCCTTTGCTTTAATCCCAAGTGTAGGATATGGGGCTGCTTTTAGTTTGTCCACAGCTGATAAGTGTCTCATATGGGCTTGGAGAAGGGCATGGTCTTTGCCAGCTGAGATAGCTGAACTCTGAGAACTCTGAAAGGATATAAATACCAGAGCCCAGAGACAGAAGGGAGCTTGGAGAAAATGCTTTGAGGAGATGGTCAGAGGAGGAGAAGAAGAAGGAGAAGATGAAGAAGAAGGAGGAGGAGGAGGAGGAAGAGGAGGAGAAAAAGCAAGGGGCTGCTGGTTCTTCCTGATGCTGTGTTTGCTGTTTGCTAGTTAGCTGGACTGCTGGATATCCTAAAGACTGAGATTGGTATTGCCCCAAAGAACCCAACAACTCTACACAGCTGGAAGCAGTAAAGAGAACTTTGCCTCTCTCTCACTAACCTTTCCCTTCTACCTCGTGTTGGTGGGTTGAAAGTAATTAGGAGGGAGAAGGAATGGAGAAGGAAGGAAAGTAGAAGTATAAGAAACCCAAGTAAAATAGTTTAAAAAGTTCACCTACACACATGTTCTCTATAAGAGACCCTCAGAGCTGGCTGAAAGGAAGTCACAAAGTGAAAGGAAAAAGATGTGTGGCACCATCCGGAACTGGTCATGTCAACCCATGATCAAACAGGTGCTGAGGAAAGAGATGTTAAGACACGGTTATTCATGGGGACTAACACACGAACACATCAGCACGCTGCTATGGCTTGATCTGAAGAGATCCTACAGGCTTAAACAGTGGAAGGCTTGTTGCCCCTGGATCTTAAAGAGATGGGAAGTTAGTGGAAAGAGATCAGTCACTGGGGCGGGGGTATGTTCTTGAAGGAGCCAGTGGGGCTCTGGCCCTTTCTTCGCTCTGTCTTTATTTCCTGGTTGCAGTGGGTGAACATTCTTCTGGCACACGTTCCTGGAAAGGTACTGCGCTGCCAGGGACCCAAAGCAGAGGACAAGTGACCACGACTTTCCCCTTTAGTAAGCTGATTTTAAAACTTCATCACAGTTATCGTTATTGTTGTGTGTGAATGTGTGGACATGTCACAGTGCTCACATGGATGTCAGAGGTCAGCTTCCTTTCTTTCCAGTGTTTGGGCCACTTTACCAGCCTGCAAGCCCTCCCTCCCCACCCCACCCCCGTCTCTCTCAGGTGTGTGTGGACATATGCATACATGTGCATGTTTGTGTCAATGTGGGTGCCTGTGTGTTACAGTGTGAGTGTGGAGATCAGAGACAATCTGAGATATTAGCTGTCCATCCCAACCCCCCGCAACCTTCAGCCACCCCATTTTGCTTCAGACACGATGTCTGTTTATTTTTTACCTTTGCTGTGTTTACCAGGCTAGGTGGCTAGATATCCTCGATAGAGTGTCCTGCCTCCACCTCCCATCTTCCTACAGCAGGCACTGGGATTTCAGAAGCTGTGCCATGTGTCTAGCTTTTAATATCTTCCAGGGATTTGAACCCAGGTCCTCATGCTTGCATGACAAGAGCCTTTACCTACTGAACCATCTTCAAAGCCTTAGCAAGTTGATTCTGTTTTCGGATGTTTTGTCACAGTGATAGGACACTAGCACGGAAGGGGCACTAGATATCAATGTGTACATGCCTAAGAAGAAAGCCTCAAAATCCCTGTCCTGGCACTGCTGGACAAAAGGTGACGGAGTAATAAGACTAGAGAGTTAAGTAATAAGATTTTCATTCCCTGATCCCAGTAACTGAAGAGCATTTAGACAGCCACCAGGAGCTTCACAAAAGGTGTGACACATCACTAGTTTGACTTACTGGGCGTGCAAGGCGTGCCTCACACAGGCGTATTTTGTTCTCAGGGACCTTGGACCATTCCCGAGGGTAGATTATATGCTAGGCTATAAAGTAAGTTTGTAGTAAGCTTAAAAGAACTCTACTGGAATTAAATTAGAAATAAGAACAGAAAGGGAAACTGGAAATTGTCAAATACTTGAAAGCTAACCCAACTTTAAGCTCAAGTGCTACCATTAGGATATCAATAACACACATTTCTACCTAAAATCGAGCCAGGCCCAAATCAAATGAAGAGGATGCCACAAAGCTGAGAACATAAATTCAGACACCACTGAAACAGAAAAAAAGCATAGCATGAGAGAAAAATCAATGAAGCAAAAAAAAGAAAAATTAGTTATTTGAGAAGATTAATAAGCTCAGCAAACCTCTAACCAGATTGACCAACAATAATAAAAAGAATCAGGAATGAAAAGGGAAACCTTGACCCAACTCCAGGGAATGCACAGAGCCTTGTAAAGGAACTCCGTGAACAACCTTTGCCAAGAAGCTGTGGGGCACCCACGTAGCAGGCAGGGTCCCAGTATGACAATGACGGGTATCCTGAACAATGAAGCTTCCAATCCCTTCATCAAAGGGCTGTCCCGGTCAGTTTTATGATCAGCTCTACACAGCCTAGAGTCACCCATGAAGCTGGAACCTCAGCTGAACAATTTATCTAGATCAGATCACCCTTAGCATATCTGGGAGAGACTGCCTCGACTTATGACTGGTGTTGAAGGACTAAGTCACCCATGGGTGGCGTAATCCCTAGGACGCTGGGCTGTGTAAGCTAAGCATGAGGCAGAGGAGGAGCCAGTAGGCAGCTTTCCTCCGTGGCTTCTGCTTCAGCTGCTGGCCTGACTAACCTCCAAGTGTGAGACAAACCCATCCTTTCCTTCCCAGGGTGATTTTGGTCATGACATTCATCACAGCAACAGAAAGCAAACTTTGACAATGTGCTGGCTACTGGACAAGCTAGAGTCACCCAAAAGTTGCGGACCTCAATTGAGAAAATGCCTCCAGAAGATTTTGTTATAGGGGATTTTCTTTATTAGTGATTTACAATGGAGGGCCCAGCCCATTGTGGGTGGGGCCATCCCTGGGCTGGTGGTCCGGGGTTCTATAAGAAAGCAGGCTGAGCAAGCCATGATGAGCAAGCCAGGAAGCACATTCCTCCGGGCCTCTGCATCAGTTCCTGCCTCTGGGTTCCTGCCTTGTTTGAATTCCTGTCCTGACTTCCTTTGATGATGAACAGTGATGTGGAAGTGTAAAGGAAATTAACCCTTTCTTCCCCAGTTTGCTTCTGTCATGGCAATAGAAGCCCCAAGTAGGACAGACAAAGATAAGGATTGCTTCCCACTCATTCTTCAAAGGCACTGTTCTTCTGATGTCAAAGCCAGGCAATGGATTATACTGAAGAAGGCCGCTGCCCACCCTCCCTCACGAACATACCCAGCAGTGCCAAGAAGAAATGCCAGCAAAGTGAATCCCAGTGAGATACAAAAATATAAAGCATTAGGAAATAGGGTTCATTTCAGGAGCACAACTGACACCAAGAGATGCCGTGTGTGTATATTTTTTTTACCCCTTTCTCTTAACATAACAGAATTAAGAACATAAACTATGTGACCTTTCCACAGGGCATACAACATCTGACAGAGTCAAGCAGTTCTGGCTTCTTGCTACAAGGAAAGTTCCCGCAGGTCCTCTGGCAAAATGGAGGTGCTCAAGGTGACGATATGAGGTACAACCGAGAAATTTAATGCCCACAAACTGTACATTTGTCCCAAATCTCTGCAAGCAATAGTCAAGAGCAAACTTAGTTCCTTAGTAATACTCTACAGGTGGGATGACTAATCTCAGATGTCAGTCTGACCACGTCTGGAATCAACTAAAATCCAAAGCATCTGAGGATGCCTGTGAGGGGTTTCTCTTGATTGGATCATTTGAGGTTGGAAGACCCACCCTAAATCTGGGCCACACCTTCTGTTGGCCTATGGAAGGACATAGGAGGACGCTCTTGCTTTTTGCCTGCTTGCCCTAACTCTCACTAGCAAGTTCACATACCCTCCTGCCGAGGCAAGCATTGGAGTATTCTAGTCCCTAGCTGGATTTAGAGCCTACTTCTTTGGGATTTTGACATAAACTGAAGACCAGCTGAGGCATCTGGACCCAGACCAGTCAACTCCCAGATTCTTTGATACTTTCTGTTTGGAGATAGACATTGTTGGACTAGCTGGATTGCAGTCTATAAATCCCATATATATTAGCTAGTTCTGGTCCTGAAAAGAACCCTCCTGACTAAGCCGGGAGCAGGGGGTGAAGACTAGATCAAGGATGGGAAGAGAGAAATTGTTTCCACCTTCCCTTTCTGAAGGCTTCTGTGAAACGACATTGGCACCCCCACTCCCCCATCCCCAGTCACTTAAGTGTCTGAGATGATCATCATTTAAATCCAATGCAGTCAGAAAGAGAAAAGCTCAGGCACCTGCTACATCACACAAGAACCTGGATGACATCACATGCTGGGTGTGAAAGGCCTGGCACAGAGAGACACACACACATTTGTCAGACCTGTGCAGCAGTTAACTCCACACAGACAGAAAAGCAAACTGGTGCCTGGGGGGGGGGGTGGTTGTGCTGGGAGGGCGACCGCTTAGTCCCTGCAGGATGACATGGTTGATGACAATGCTTATCAGCTAGTCTTATTCACGGCCAAACGGGAAGCAGCATGTTTGGGCTGCCGCTGGATTTTATTTACACTTTGAAACGCTAACTCGCTGCCACGTGAATTTTACTTTAAGATAAAAGTCAATACAATCTTATTCGTTAAATTCTCATGTAACATCTCCTTTGTCCCTCTCTCTACTGGTTGGTGCGTGCCCTCCAAAGCAGGTTGGGTAGGGGATGACAACCAATCAGATCAGACAAATCTGGCTGTTGGCTCCCCCAACAAAAGCCGGGGCTTTTCCTATGGTGCCGGATGACACGGTGACCCCAGCTGGAGGAAAACACCTGGAGTGTGTCAGATACCCTGATCCTTTCAGCCCCCAGCCAGATCTCTCCTCAGATCTCTGTGCATTGATTCTAATGGAGCCTCTACCTAGCATCTAGCCCAGGGCGCACGTCGTGGCTTCCAGCCCACCCAATCTTGCCTCAGTGAAAGAAGAAACATTCTCCTCACCCCACATTCGGCTGCTCAGGATGGCAAAGGCAGGGCTGGAGTCCAAGCCCCGTGGCTCCGCTCTCTTTCGCCGGATGCTAGCAGTGCCATAAACATATGCTGATGCCTGTGGTCCACCTAAGGCTGGTTAAGCAGAAGTCCGCAGAGGAGGATGGGGAGTCGGAAGACTCCTTCAGTTTCTAACACAGGATGGGTGGGAGTGGGTGGGGGCTCTGAGGATGCCACTGATGGTATCTGTTTCCAGGACTCAGAGCTCAGGTCCAGACTGCCAGAGAACTCTATCCAGCTACAAGCAGAACCAGCTCCTTCCTGCCTGGGGTCCAGCCCGTGCCTGCACATCTGAGTAGGGCAGCTCTTGGTGGACCTAGCATCTCTATGACCGAGCACTTGTACGACCCTCCACCTTCAGCACCAACATCCATGTGACCCAGCACCTACAAGACTCAGCTCTTAAAGGGCCCAGCACCTTCAGGGAACACCCGACCAGCACCTGTCTGTGACTCAAACAGACCAGACAATAGTCCCAAACTGTGGCTAACTCTTGCCTTCCCAGAACTTCCTGGGGCTACTCGACCATCCTCCACATCTTTCCACTCACTGCCCGGCTGGGTTGCTTCCTGGCACAGATGGAGGAGCCTTGGGATTCACAGCTCTTCCCATGGAGGCTTTACCTAGTGTCCAAGCAGTCTGTGGACATAGTGGTCCTCTGCCACTGGAGCCCAGAACCCCTGCCTGATGCGTGCTGTCATGCTGGATCCTGTTTTCCAGGCAGACATAGAACAGATACTAGGGGTCGTGGCTGACTGCTCAGTAACCAGCCCGTGCCGGGAGTGGGAGGAAGATGGAACCCTGGCTTCCTGGTGCCCACAGCCCTCGAGACCAAGGAGGCTCTTTCAGTAGCCCTGAGACACCTCACCCTCATGCGAGAAATCAAGCACACAGGCAACCATCCCCCCACACAGAGCCAAAGCCTTACTGAAGTATTTGGCAGCGAAGGTTTTTCTTTTGCTGGTCGCCGTCGGCAGCATCTCTAAGCTGGCAGTGTGCAGATTTCTCCCGTATCTTCTTTCGAAGGCAGCAGTCACATCCTCAGGCAGACAAGCTAATTCCTGGTTTCAGTAGCAGGCGATCAGTATCTATAGTAAAGAAAATATATTTAGAATGCCCTTTCCAGGCATTTTCTTGGATTTCAAACGTGAAGCCTGCTGTGAGGGACGAATTTCTTTTGCGGAGCATGTAGCCCGGGGATCCGAGAGCAGACTTGGGGAAGTCGGAGTATCAGTTCCTCAAATCTGTGAAATGGGACCAGCAGTGACAACTGCCTCTCAGAGGGAGCAGATGCCAGATGCATCAGCAGAAGCAACGGCTCTGTGGGCTAAGAGCCCTAAGCTTCTAGAGTTTTTTTTTTTTAAAGGAACCAACATGGATCTAATTGCTCTGAACATGCAGGGTGGCTCCTGGTCCACACTATGGCCTCTGGGGCGTGTGGTCCAGGGGCTGAGGTAGAACCTAGGAAAAGCTCTGTCACATCCTCAGGGTGCTATTTCTCCATTCTACTTTTGGAAATTTGTCATCATTGTAACATCCTTTACAGTTGTAGAAAACTGATAACAAACAAAGAAACAAGTAAAAAAAAAAAAAAAAAACTTGGTTATTTATTATAGCCAAGTGGCATTTCTGCAGCCATCAAATGTCATTCACACAGCTGTCCTAGTGACTTCCAAGGAAGCCGGGCTCTAAGGTGACAGGCACAATGTTGCCTGTCCTAGTACAGATGACGCATCTGCAGATGGAGGAAGACCTCCTGGGAGGATAAGCCCAGAATGTTCTTTCTCCCCACCTTGTCTCCACTCTGCTAGCCTCTACAAGCTGAGCTTGTAACAGGCCTGAAGTTACAAACTGACTGAGCACTGGTGGGTCTTTCCAGCCTGGGCTGAGGGGGAGCAGGGCTGAGGGGGAGGCAGGAGTGTGGGCTGGCATCAGTCCACCACAGTGCCACAGAGAACGGAAGCTTGGGGTTATGGATAGTGGCTGGCATCCATGCTGCTACAGAATGCTCCTGGCCCACGCTTTAGCATGTGTGGACATAGTTCCTGTCACTCACCGGTCCCCAGGGAATGATGGACAGCATCTGGAATGGAGAGAGTCGACTGTCCTTGGGATGGATAGCTGGGAGACAGAAACAGCAGGCAAGCACTAAATCTACAAGAGCCCAGGACCAAGAGGTCAGCATGACCTGGGGCACTGGAGTACAGACAGCCCAGCTGGCCCGGGAGCCTCCAGGGCAGAGCTGGGGCTGGAGCCGAGGAAATGAGGACCCTGGAGCTGGTATAGACCTCAGCGACCCTGGTAGATGCAGAGTGACACCTCCACTCTGTCCTAGACGCGTGGAGGGCTTGGAAGCATAGGTGCATTGTGATGGAAGTGGGGACACTGCGAGTGGGAACACCTCAAATCCATTGCAGCAAGGCTTAGAATGAAAGTTCTGGGTCCACACTCTAAGTCCGGTTCCTAGCAGGACACAAAGCCAGGTGTGTAGTATGTCTGTAATCCACTCAGGAGGTGGGAGCAGAGGGTTCAAGGGTACTTTCAGCTATATAGTGAGTTCAAGGCCAACCTGAGCTATAAGAGACCCTGGTTATTATTATTATTATTTTAAATAAATGGAACAGGAGGCTAAAGTTAAAGTTGAATTCAAGAACAAAGGGCATGTGTTGGCTCCTTTAGGAGGCACAGCCTCGCAACCTGGGTGGCAGCAGGCTGGTTCCAGCAGGTTGATGCTGTCAACCAAGCCTGGGTTTCTTTCCAGTTCTGTTTGCTTCTGGGATGTTTCCTCTCCTCCCTCCCCCACTTTTTGGCTGGCATCAGCTCCAGGGGCTAACATAGACTTTCCAGTCTCAGAAGAACCAAGAGTCGTCACTTCTTCCGAACCCCGTCAAGTCCCTTCTTTGCTTGACTTAGGGCACTAACCAAGCCACTTGAGTCTGTATCCAAACCAGTGGGGTGTGCTGATTGGCTAAAGCCAGCACATCTCATCTCAGGAACTGGGTGGGGCTGGCTTTCCACAAGACCAGAGAGGGCCCACAACCCTGGGAGACTGCTACAAGTGTGTGTGTGTGTGTTTGTGTGTGTGTGTGGTGTGTGTGTGTGTGTGTCGGGGGAGGGTCTCCCAAACTCCTACGCTACTCTGGGGGTTGAAGTAAAAAGGGGTCACCTCTGTGAAAGAGAGGAAGAAACTGCTCTCTAGCCCTCCACCTCAGCCTTCTCCTAACCCACCTTTCTAAGCAAGGTCAAGAGCAGGCCACACCCAGCCAAGCCTCCCTGAGCATGACTCAGCTCTAGCCATGGCTCCACAACATGCTCACAACAGATCGGTTTGCCCTGGACTCGGGCCAGTGCCCCTGTGCCCTATATCACCCCACCTGCAGGTATTAATAACAGCCGTCATAGGACTGTGCACGGACACATTTACCAGGACAGCAGCTGGTGGAGGAGTCTCACTGTGGAACGTTGGCACTCCGAGCCACGCAGCAATTTAATGTGGCCTAGGAGGATTTAAAAAAAAAAAAAAAAGCACGAACTCACAGCCTGTGGTCTGGAAACTCGTGCAGCCCTGGGTACCCACTCACCCCTCAACACACAGGGTCCCTGCAGTGTGGTGTGGGAACCCTGCTGTGTGTAGGAGAGAGTGTAGTCCTGGCTCACCTGGACCTCAGCTCTGCTCATCTGGACCCGGAGAGCAGGCTTCTCTGCCTTGGTCTGAACCTCCGAGGGCTCCTTCTTCGGCCTGGAGGGAGCACTCGGCCTGCCACACCTCTTCTCACCCCGTGGGCTCCCTGCCTTTGGCCCTGTCCCGGGCTCCCATGGGAAGAACCCGCTGGCAGGACCAGGGCATGCAACCAAGGCTGAACATCATCAGGCAGGATGCAGGTTTCCTGTCTCCTCGGTGCCTCTGGGGATGATGCTATGACGGCAGGCAGTTCTTGGCTGGCCTCTTAAGGCTGCAGCAGCTTGAGCTGCGTTCACAGGAAAGCGTTCCTGTCTAGGGCTGACCTCTGCGGGAAAGGGCCTCTCCTAGGAGGGCCTGAGTTGTTTGGTTTGGCGCGCCCTCTGGTGTTCTTTTGAGGCTCTGCCTCCCGCGCTTTTAGACCCTGGTCTAGTTCCTGGCTGTTGGATTTTACATCCCTTCTAGGGTCTAGGGGCAGCTTGAGCGGGCCTGCGCTTCCCTGTGGCCTCGCCTACCTACACTCCACGAACTTCTGGCGAGTCACGTGGGGCTCCTGGGGCTTACATAGGTTCTTGTTCCCATCAGTTCTGTCCTCCCACCTTACACCAGGGTTGGGCCCTGAGAACTGGAACAAAAAGAGCCTTTGGGTGGCAGAGGCAGAGGCTGTTTCCCAAGTCATAAGGCTCACTGGAGACATTAAGAAGCCAAGGCACTGTAAAGAAGTGGGTAGGTGGCTCCACTGCGGGGGGCAAAAAGTCCTCTCCTTCCAGGATGAGGCAGCCTCCCGCCCACCAGGGCTCAGCAAAGGCACTGCCAGGCATCCCCTCTGATTAGGCTAACAAGCTAAAAAGCAAGGACTTGGAATGCTGTTCTTGACCTCATTGCTCCCCCCTGCCCCCACAGCAAGCTACTGACTGGCAAACTCACTGGAAAACACCTGACCACGCAGGGAAAAGAACTTAAGTCCATCCAGGCTGGCTGGTGACTGGGATGCCAAAACAAAGGAGGAGAGGGCTGAGATGAAAATGATCTTGACTCCCGTGGTGGACACAGGTGGCTCTCTGGGTAGTTTTACAGTCTCCGTGAGCCCAGCCTAGCTTCTAGCTCCTGAGCCCAAGTTCTTGCAGTTGCCTGCTGATGAGCTGCTCCTGTTTTGCTCCTCCTTATTGTCTTTCTTGGGGATGGGAGACCCCAAGGAAGGAATCGCACACCTATCTAAAAGATGGGATCTATAATGCTAAGATCCTTGGAGAAGGCCTGTACCCACTTTGCTCCTTGTACCCCCAGCAGAACTGGAATCTTGTAGAGCCCACCTTTCTGGACTCTGCTCCCCCTCCCTCCTAGCTCAGTGTTCAGTGGCACCTGGAGCATCTCGCTGCATGGCAGACAAGTGGCAGGGCCAGCTCTCCTGTGCTCACACCCTCAAGGGTGACTTGCAAGCACCCCCACCACCAGAGTCAACTCTACCATGCTGCCCAGGCATGTTGAAGAGCTCATCCTTCCAAGCGCTGCAGCTAGTGAGGAGCAGGGATAGCTCTCCTGCTCTCATGACCTCAGGCCAGGTCTCCCAATCTTTGCTGGTGATGAGGGTCAAGGAAGGAAGAGGGTATCTCTTGTCCATGCCATCACAGGGAAGACAAGTGGTAATGCTAGATCACGTAAACTCATATCCTTGAGCTGTTTCACCTGCAACTCCCACAGTGTGCAGGGTCTGTTCTCACTACTGCACCTGGCTAGGGGTTGGGGTCAGCTCTTCTGCTCTCCTGCCTCCAGGGCCAGCTATTCCATAATGCCCAGGTGAGGGGTGGAGCCAGTTCTCCGCAGCCCTTCTTGAGCTACAGCTCAGGCCAGGCAGTCTACCTGGCCTTTGGTGGCAACAGACTCCAGATCTTGCAAAGCCACAGGCTCAGATGTGACCTCTGGTGGCAGCACAGGCCAGGACTCCACCACGGTCCCAGATGGCATCAGGCTGTTCCTCACTACCTTAAAGTCTCCAGTTCCGCCTTTTCCACGTCCTTCTGTTTCTATTTTGCTTCCATTTCTCCATCACTTACTTGCTTCTCTTAGGAGCCAGAGTTTCGGCACCCAGGGTCTCAGAGTTTCTGGGGTTGTGCCAGGAGTGGTCTCAGGAGTGCTATGGCCTGCTTGTTCATTATGGCCCTGGGCAGGTGCCATCTTGGGCATGGCCTAACCACCCATGCCTGTGCAGGGCCGGACTGCTGGTCATCTCAGGCTTCCCTTTCTTCAGGGAATGCTAAGCTACTAATCATCCAGATGTTCATAGGTCAGAACACTGAGCCTTCCTCCTCTCTGCCACCTACCAATGTAGGCTTTGGCCTTTTCCAAACCTAATTTATTTGGGCTTCTTTAATGCATATACCTCCCTTCCAACCCACCTACCCTAGTTAGGAGAGAACAGAGGTTAACGGGAACAAGAGAAATAGACCTTTTTGAAGTCAGTTCCTGGGAGTGAGTGCCCTGGCGTAGTCGGCCGGATGTCAGCAGCCCAGCAATTCCACCAAAGTTGTAGCTGGAACCTGGAACAGCAGCTGGAACCTGGATCCCTGAAGTGCTCTCTGGCGCTGTTCTCTCTAGGAGCGTCTCAAAATGGAGCGATGAACAGCCAAACAATACCAAGACCCAAAAAGCCCCTTCTCTCGTTTTGGGCTCATATATCTCCTCTCAGAGTCTGTACTAAGATGTTTTCGTCTGACAAAAATCCAAGGTCCCACACGAGGTGGTTTGTCTTCTAGTGGATAAAGATCATCTGATCTCTCACAAGTCTGTTCCCCATCCCACACTTGGGATCAAAACAAAAAACATGCTTACATCCACTACATATCCTACACTTGGGATCAAATAAAAAACATGTTTATATGTGCTACATATTCCACACTTGGGATCAAAACAGAAACATGTTTACATCCACTATATACTGACACGCATATGACACAGCAGCCACACCTGCCATGCCTCTAGCAACAGGAAACCCTCCTTCCTTTTCGTTGGTTCTTGTCCGGCATTTTGTCACAGCAAAGGGAATAGTAACCTATATGGACCTAGCCTAGATGTCATCAACAGATGAACAGGTAAAGGAAGTGCGATACATATAGACAGGGGGATTTTTTTTCATCTGTGAGATGGAATTATGGGTTGGGGAGAGGGCTTTGGTGGTAATTGTGCTCCTTGTACAAGCCTGACAACATGAGTTTGATCTCTGGGACCCATGTGAAAAGCTGGATACCATGGTTTTCCATTTTCATCTGTAATTTCAGCTTTCCTATGCCAAGAAGGGAGGTGGAGACAGGAGATGGCCTGGAGATGGTGTGCAGCCTGGGTCCCCAGGTGTGTGCAGCCTGGGCTCCCAGGTGTGTGCAGCCTGGGCTACCAGATGTACAGCCTGGGCTACCAGCATGGCAGACAAAACAAAGCAGATGAGGACAATGGACTCCCAAAAACTGTCTTCTGACCTCCACACATGTAGTCATGGCTCACACAGGCCCCACTTTCCTCCCTAATCTCTCTCTCTCTCTCTCTCTCTCTCTCTCTCTCTCTCTCTCACACACACACACACACACACAAACACAAACCTAAAATAATAACATTTGCAGGAAGTGGGTAGATCTGGAAATCCTGTTAAGAATAAAAAGACAGATTCAGAAAGACAAATAGTATGTTTCTCTCTTATGCATATATACGCATATGACATAACACAAATGTAAAAGAAGAAATGAGAAGTGGTGGGGGAGGCAAAATATGTCACTTTCCCCTGTGATGTGCAGAGTCTGTATTAACTATAAATAATATAGTTTCTACTTTTATGTCACCTATATGAAAAGGAGCATATTTGGCATGAGAAAGGAAAGATTTGATTGAATAAGTTATTATAAAAACATCATAACACAAAACTCAGATTTTGCATGCTAACCAAAACCAGTATTAATCATCTGTGAAGAGAACCGTAACTGTGAGATTTTTTTCAGGGAATGCTTGAATCTGGAAAGTATGAGACAACCAAAACCCAGAAAGAAAAAAAAATAAGCCACATGAGTTCCCTTTTGAAGATATATCTGTGTGTGACAAGTATAAACTTAGGTGAAATCTAAAAACATAGAAAGAAAACTAGGAGGCCGTGATGTTTGTTGATGAAGGATGGGAGGGACACAAGGACACAAGGGGCACGAAAGGGGCACTATCAGGGAGCGGCTACAAGGAGAAAACAAGAACTTCAGCGGAGTGGGGGGATGGCTTAAGAAGAATCACTCTGTACTGAATATCTCATAACGTTATCTATCTAAGTATGTGTGGGTTTTAAAAATGTTATAAAGGAAAAAGAAGCAACCAATTGACATACTAAACATCCGGACTGTAATTGGCAATCATAACCACAAGATGGCGCCCTCGGCATATTGTTTAGCGTGTTCCGCGCCCCCTCCCATCCCACCCCGCAATTCAGGGTGGAGCCTAGAGGGTGCACACTTAAGGCACAGTCAGTCTCTCACTTGTCCCACTTTGGTCCAAGCAGCAGCTTTGGCCTCAGTTCTAGTCCCGCAGTGCTTCCCAGTAGAATTTCCAAAACAGGCATCAGAGCATCCTGGGCTGTGGAGAACCAAGCAGGACTGTCTGTCCTAACTCCTGAGCATCAGAGACAATGTGCATGTGGCCAGTCTCAGGTAGCCGGTAGGGTTATGCTTTGGAGGGTTCCTTGTCTGGAGCTCAGGCTGGCCTGCATAGTGTGAGGAAGCCCTTGGGTAAACCAGGTAAACCAGAAACTTCTTAATTAGCAGAGAATGAGCCAAAGCTTGGCCAGAACAAGATGGAGCTGTGTCCAAACGCTGTGGCAATCAATGCGCACAGTGACGTAGAGGAGGATAGGTGGAGCAGGGCAGCCTCCAGAGCCCCAGGCTTTGAGGAATGACACAGGGCCTGGCACATGGGAGACCCCCAACAAGTGCCTAGGGAACTGTAATAGAGCCATCTGCGCCGTGTGAGTGTGAGGCTTGCTAGTGACTGTGTAAAAAGATGCAGGAGAAGTCAGTTTGCTAATGGATTTGCACGATACTACACAGGCCAAAAAAGAAAAAAAGAAAAAAATCTTCTCAACATGTATTAGTATAAATACTGTTGATTGAGGGTTGTTATGTCATCTTTCTACTACGTCTTCTAACTGTGGTGTATTTTACATTTACTCAAATTGTGTGCTAAATTTCCATAGAAAATATTTTATCTATTTGGATTTCACAGAATTTTGAGTTGAGAGAGAAGGTTTGCACTTGTTTTGAACATATAAATTCATAGTAGTCTGGGGCTGGAGGGACAGCCCAGTGGTTAAGAGCATTTGCCATTGCAGAAGACCAGCATTCAGGCTCCAGAGCCCGTATCAGGAGGCCCACAACTAACTGCCTGTGACTGCAATTCAGGGAGACTTGGTGTCCCTTTCTTGCCCTTATGTACACTGTGTGTATGTGCTACTCAGACAAACATGCACGAGTCTACATACGTGACAAAAATAAAACGACACACAACAGACACGTAAACACAGCCACAGCCACACAGGCATATATGCACAAAGACATGCACACACCCTCCAACTTGTGATCCTCCTGCCTCAGCCTTGATGTGATGAGACTACACATGCAATTACTGCTGTGCTTGGCAATTGTAAGTATTTTAAAACACTTTTTATAGATTCTCACACAGTATACCCTTTTGCGCACATATCTTTATTTGCAAATGTTCATCACAATGAGGCATTGGTCTGGTTTGAAGCCTCTGGAGTCTGCTACACCATCAATGCTGGATCCTCACTGGGACTCCTTTCAGATATCCTGTTGTTCTGTGTTGGGGAGATCCTGCAGCTTTGGACCTTCAGGACCTTCAGGACCTTCATGGACTCCAGCAGCTCATCCAGGGGTAGATATGGAGTGGGTCAACTCAAAGCCCTGGATCTGGGTGTATGTAGCTGAGTTGGTGAGTCTGCCAGCTATCCTGTGCCTGTGCCACCAGGACCAGCTCTCCTGCTTTGTCCAGGCAAGGGGCAGGGTCAGCTCTCCTGCCTGAGGCCACCAGCAACAAGTTGAACTGGCTTTTTGGTGCACATGCCATTGGGGATAGCTCTCCAGCTTCATCATGGTGAGGAGCTGGGCCAGCTCTCCTGAGTGCCGCAGCCAATAAGGGGCAGGGACAGCTCTTCTGCTCCATGCTGCCCAACCACGGGGCCGGGCCAGCTCTGCATAGCCCTGGGATATCAGCATGGCCCCATTCAGCAACCCATGCAGGGACACCTGCATGACCTTTGGTGGTACCATAGGGCATGAACATCAACACAGACCCCCGATGCTGCAATACCATGAGACCAGACATGCTCCTCGGTGGCAGCATGGGCCAGGACCTCACGATGGCCTCAGTTGGCAACACAGGCTACTCACATCACGCTGCCCTTCACCACCCTCAAGTGCCCAGTTCCGCCTCTCTTCATAGTGCACAAACTGGTCCACTTCTCTTTCTTTCCCATCGTTCCGCCACATACCTACTTGCTCACTTGCACATAGTGGCTCCCATGGTGGGCCTCTGGGTGTCTTCTGCTTGCCTGCACTGCATCAGCAATGACATCTTCTTTTGGAAGGTAGAATCATTAAATGTTTGCCCAACTCAAAGATGCCAAAGGAAATAAGTCCCTGGTGAAAGTTAAACACAGCACAGAAAAACTGCAGTTCGGCATAGAGTCTCACGGTTGAACCGCCATTACACCCAACTGGAGAGATTAGCATGTAGGGCCAATGATGAGAAGTAAACACAGCAGAGCATGTCAAGTCAGCTGTGGGTCTCCTTTCTGCAGACACTGCTCTTCTTCCTGGGCTAGGATGAGGTCCGGGAGTCCCAGAGACTCATATAATGGTGAGTCTCAGAGAGAGATGTCACAGGCCCACTGTCACTTGTGTTTTTTATTGGCTCTACTGATGGACAGTGCAATTCACCATTTCCCAGGGAGCAAGAACAGCAACCACCTTTGCATCTCCAATTCTGCCTCTCTTTGTAGCCTACAAACCACTCTGCTTCTCTCTCTCTCTCTCTTTCTCTCTCTCTCCCTCTCTCCATCTCTTGACCACCTACTTGCTCAGTTCTATTATGCCTGCCCATCAAGAATAAGGCATGGCCTATGGCTGCCCACTAGCAGCCCTGACATCCACCCTTAACCTACTGTGTACACATAGTAAGAGCTGTCATGGCACTATTCTTATTACATTTAAACTTATTTTCACCACTCTGAATAGGTAAGAGGCCTCCTTCCCATAGAATCCTCTCGTGTCATCAGGATCTCAAAGACTCACCCTGATGACACCCCTTCCCACACCACTGCCATGCTCCCCCTCCCGCCCCTACATGGGAAGGCAGATATCTGCTGCTCAGGCGCAGGCCACAACAGTCAGAAGAATAGAGAATCCCTGCTGCACCAGGGGCCACTAGCGCTTCCAGGTGCCCAACCCCCAACTCTGATGGAGACTCTCTTCTGGACCAGAGGTCATGCCAGCCACAGGAAATACAGACCACAAAGACTGGAAGACCAAAGAGGAAATGGAAACCAAGGAACAAAACACCTACCCAACAAAGACAAACTCAGAAATCAGCACCTAGACATATAATCAGTCCAATCCCAGATGCCCAAACTCCAGTGTAAGAACACAACCAATGACAGTCAGAGCAATATGTCAGCACCAGAGTCCAGTGAGCCTACTAAAATAACTCCTGAATATTTCAACACAAGAAAACTACCTTAAAACCAACAAAACATCCAGGAAATCTGGAACTCTATGAAAAGACCTAATCTAAGAATAATACAAACAGAAAGAGGATAATCCCAGCTCAAAGGTCCAGAAAATATTCTAAAAAAATCATAGAAGAAAAATTTCCAAATTTTAAGAAGGACATGTCTGTACAAGTACAAGACACTTACAGAATACCAAATATATTGGACCAGAACAGAAAGTCCCTTTGCCACATAATAATCAAAATACTAAACACACAGAACAACAACAAAAAAGCATATTAAAAGCTGCAAGGGAAGCCAGGCATGGTGGCGCACGCCTTTAATACCAGCACTAGGGAGGCAGAGGCAGACAGATAGCTGTGAGTTTGAGGCCAGCCTGGTCTACAAAGTGAGGTCAAGACAGCCAAGGCTACACAGAGAAACCTGTCTCAAAAAAAAAAAAAAAAAAACCAAAAAATCTGCAAGGGGAAAAGGCCAAGTAACATATACATTACCCCTGACTTCTCAATGGAGACACTAAAAGCCAGAAGGGCCTGGAAGGGAATAACATTGGTAATTAATATCTGTCAACATCAATGGAATCAATTCCTTAATAAAAATACAAAGACTAACAGAATAGATGTGAAAACAAGATCCATCCCTCTGCTACATCCAAGAAACACACATTAACATCAAAGATAGACATTACCTCAGAGTGAAGGATTGGAAAAGATTTTCTAAGCAAATAGACCCAAGAAGCAAGCTGGTGTAGCTATTCTAATATCTAACAAAATAGACCTTCAACCAAAATTAATAAAAAGAGATGGGGAAGGGCACTTCATACTCATCAAAGGAAAAAGCCACCAAGATGATGTCTGAATTTTTAACATCTATGCCCCAAATGTGAGGGCACCCACATTTGTAAAAGGAACATTACTAAAGCTTAAATCACACATTAGTAGTGGGAGATTTCAATACCCCATTCTCACTAGTGTACAGATAAAAACTAAACAGAAACAAATAGAGCTAAAAGATGTTCTGAAACAAATGGACTTAACATATTTACAGAACATTTCAGCCAAACACAAAAGAATATAACGTCTTCTCAGCATCTCAAAGACTTTTCTCTAAAATTGGTCGTATAATCTATCACAAAGCAAGTCTCAACAGATCCAAGAAAATTGAAATAAGCCCTTGTATCTTGTCAGACTATCACAGGTTAAAGTCGGACTACAACAACACAAACAACAGAAAGCCTACAAACTCATGGAAACAGAATAACTCTCTACTCAATGACCACTGGGTCAAGGCAGAACTAAAGAAAAAAATTAAAGACTTCCTAGAACTCAACAAAAATGAGGGCACAGCATACCCAAACTCATGGCACACAATGAAAGCAAGGTTAAGAGGAAGGTTCAGAGCACTAAGCACCTTTATAAAGAAGTTGGAGAGATCCCATACTAGCATCTTAATGGCACACCTGAAAGCTTTAGAAAAGAAAGAAGCAAACACACCAAGAGGAGTAGACATCATGGAATCGTCAAACTCAGGGCTGAAATCAACAAATTAGAGACAAAGGAAACAATACAAAGAATAAATAAGACAAGATCTGGTTCTTTGAGAAAATCAACAAGATAGACAAACCCTAAGCCAAACTAACTAAAAGGCAGAGAGACACTATCCACATCAACAAAATCAGAAATGAAAAGGAGGCCATAAGAGCAGACACTGAGGAAATCCAAAGAATCATTAGGCCTTACTTAAAAAACCTGAACACCACAAAATTGAAAAATCTAAATGAAATGGATGGTTTTCTAGAGAGATACCACTTACCAAAGTTAAATCAAGATCGGGCAAACTACTTAAATAGTCCTATAACCCTTAAGGAAGTAGAAACAATCATTAAAAGAACCCTCCCCCAAAGAAAGGCCCAGGGGCAGATGGTTTCAGTGCAGAATTCTCCTAGACTTTCAAAGAAGAGCTGATACCAATGCTCTTAAAACTATCCCATAAAATAGAAACAGAAGGGGCATTACCAAACTCACTTTTTGAGTTCACAGTCACTCTGATACACAAACCACACAGAGACTCACCAAAGAAAGAGAATTACAGACCAACTTCCCACATGAACAAAAATAATCAATGAAATACTCACAAATACAAGAACACATAAAAAAGGTCATTCCCCATGATCAACTAGGCCTCTTACCAGAGATGCAGGGATGGTTAAACATAAGAGAAGCCATCAATGTAATCCACCATAGAAACAGACTGAAAGAAGAAAGCTACGTTATCATCTCATTAGATGTTGAAAAAGTCTTTAACAAAATCCAACACCCTTTTATGAGAAAAGTTTTGGAGAGATCAGGGATACAGGAGACTTACCTAAACATAATAAAGGCAATCTACAGCAAGCCTACAGCCAACATCAAATTAAACGGAGAGAAACTCAAAGCAAGTCCACTAAAATCAGGAACAAGACAAGGCTGCCCACAATCTCCATATCTCTTCAATATAGTACTTAACATGCTAGCTAGAGCAATAAGACAACTGAAGTAGGACAAGGGGATACAAATTGGAAAGGAAGAAGTCACAGATGATATGATAGTACTGTAGATGAAAAAAAAAATGGACAATAGCCTTGAATGCATTGGCACAGGAGACAACTTCCTGAACAGAACACCAGCAGCCCAGGCACTAAGATCAACAGTTAATAAATGGCGCTGTCAATAGTACAAAATGGCAACCTCCAGACTGGGAGGAGATTTTCAGCACCTCCACATCCGACAGAGGGCTGACATCCAAAACATACAAAGAACTCAAGAAAGTAGACATCAACAAATGGAATAAGCTTATCAACTGAGCAATCTCAAATGGCTGGGAACACTTGGAATGTTCAACATCCTTACCCATCAGGGAAATGCAAATTAAAACAACTCTGAGACTCTATCTTACACCTGTCAGAATGGCTGTGACCAAAGATACAAGTGATAACTCATGCTGGTGAGCATGTGCAACAGGGGAAGATTTCTCTGTTATTGAAGGGCGTGCAAACTTGTACAACCACGTTGGAAATCAATACGGCAGTTTATCAGAAAATTGGGAATCGATTTATCTCAAGAGCCAGGTATACCACTCCTGGACTCATACCCAAAGGACACTCCATCCTACCACAAGGACACTTATTCAACTATATTCACAGCAGCTTTATTTGTAATAGCCAGAAACTAGAAACAACCTAGATCACCCTCAACTGAAATACGGATAAAGAAAATGTGATACATTTACACAATAGAGTATTACCCAGCTGTTAAAAAAAACGTTATGAAATTTGTAAGTAAGTGGATGGAACTAGAAAAAAAAATTATCCTTAGTGAGGTAATCCAGACCCAGAAAGACACACATGATATATAGTCACTTATAAGTGACTAGTAAAAGTAAAGAATTATTGGACTACACTCCACAGACCTAGAGAGGCTAAGTCACAAGGAGGGACCCAGGGAAAACAAACGGATCTCCCTGGGGAGGAGCAATAGAATAGATTTCATAGGTGGACTTGGGGGCAGATGGGGATGGGGACAGAGTGACCAGGTCGGTAGTGGAGGGAAAGAGTATTGGAAGAAGCGACTGGATTTGGGGGACACTTTTTGGGCTGATGTAGAAACCTAGTATTATGGAAACTCCCTGGAGTCTACAAGGGTGACCCTAGCAAAGACTGCTAGTAGTGGGGGACTCAGGGTGTGAACCAGCCATCTTATGTAACCAGGGAGACTTCCGGTAGGGGAATTAGGACACCAAACCAGCCACAGAACCTTTGACCCATAACTTGTCCTGTCTGCAAGATGTGCTGGGGTAAAGGAGACACAGAAATTGTGGGAGTGGCCAACCAATGACTATTCTAACTTGAGACTCAGGACACAAGTGGAAGCCCACATCTGACATTGCCTGGAGGGACAGGATCAGAGGCTGGATAGCCCAGAGGCCTAGGATAGAACCAAACATGACTGGCAAAAAAAAAAAAAAAAAAAAAAAAAAAAAAAATCCATGAAATGATCCCTAATTCTACTCCACTATACTTGTAGATCGGAGCCTAGCATAATCTTTATCAAAGAGGCTTCATCCGGCAACCAGTGCGAGCAAAGACAGAGACCCACAGCTAAACATTATGCAGAGCTTGGAGAATCCCAAGAGAAAAGAAGGGTTGTAGGAGACAGAGGGGTCAAAGACAAGCAGAAGAACCCAGCTCCTGCCCCCGAATCAACTAAGCAGGCCTCATTAGGGGCTCAGAGACTGTTTTCTTTCACTGGAAGAGACTGAACCGACAAGCAGGGAGCCGGCATGGGTCTGACCTAGATCCTCTGCATATTTGTTATGATCGTGTAGCTTGGTGTTTGTGAGAGACTCCTAACAGAGGGAGCAGGAGCTCTTTTACCCGCCGTGGGGACCCTTTCCTCCTACTGGGTTGCCTCCTCCAGCCTTAATAAGAGGGAGGTGCCTAATTATAGCAACTTTTATATGTCATGTTTGGTTGATATCCCTGGGAGGCCTGCCCTTTTCTGAAGGGAAACAGGGGGAGGAGTGGATCCAGGGGAGAGGGGAGGTGGGGCCACTGGAGAGAGGGGACACCCCAATCAGGATGCTATATATAAGAGAAGACTAAATAGACAGGTGTGGTGGTGCACATCTGTAATCCCAGCATTTGGGAAGGCAGAGGCAGGTGGATCTTTGTGAGTTCAAGGCCAGCCTGGTCTACAAAGTGAGTCCGGGACTGCCAAGGCTACACAGAGAAACCCTGTCTCAAAAAACCAGAGAGAGAGAGAGAGAGAGAGAGGAGAGGGAGGAGAGGAGAGAGAGGGAGGAGAGAGGGAGAGGAGAGAGAGAGAGAGCGTATATGAATAAATATGAAAAAGAAAAAAAATTTCCACAATATCAAGAGATAAGTGTAAGAACTAGAAATGGTGAGATAGCTCAGCAGTTAAGACCACTTGATGTTTTTCCTGTCTTTATTTATTTATTTATTTATTTATTTGTCAACTTGATACGAGCTATAATTATCTGGGATGATGAACCTCAGTTGAGAAAATGCCCACGTACTATTGTCTGTAGGGCATTTTCTTCACTAATCATTGATGTTGGAAGTGCCAGATCACTGTGGGCAAAGCCATGTGTCTGGTCTGGGGGGTATACGAAAGCAGGCTGAGCCATTCACGGGGAGCAGGCCAGGCAGCAGCACTCCTCCACCGTCTCTGTCCCAGTGCTGCCCTCCAGGTTCCTGCCCTGTTTCAGTTCCTGCCCTGTCCTCCCGAGGTGATGGAGGGTTACCTGAGGGCTGTGAGATAAAAGAAGCTCTTTCCTCCCCAAGTCACTTTTGGTCATGGCGTCTTATTTTGGCAATAGAAAAACTAACGAAGCCAGTGTTTCTACAAACGACCCAGATTAAGTTCCCAACACCCACATTAGGTGGCTTATGATCGCCTATAACTCCAGTCCCAGGAGATCTGTGCCCTTTTCTGACATCTCAGGTACTTCACACACAGGGGCTACACGAACACCTCCAGGCAGACACTAACACACATAAAATAAAAACAAATAAATCTTTTTAAAATGCAAATGTATATAATGGTTAACATAAAAACATAAGTAAAATTATTTTTTGAGAAAATGAAGCTTTTATTAAAAAATAAAATCAGTGCACACGGTACTTATATCCTAGTATTCTTCCCTGAGTAGTCAGTGTGAAGGTCTCCGTGTTGACAGAGGAAGTGATCTGTTCAGTTGCATGAAGTACTTCCAGGCTGCTGTGTAGGAACAACCGCGGTGAACGCTGCAATGACATGTATGCACCTATCCGATGGACATGCCTGCTGGATGTACGTATCAGACTTGATTTTGAACTTGGGGAGAAGCCAGAAATGTGTGTAGTGGGACTGTGCTGTGGATTGCTGCCTAAGCTCAGATAGTCGGAGAGGAAGGGTTAGAAGACTTTACAATGTTCATGGCCGTATTTTAATCCCCCTTGCCTCCTGAGGCAGTGTGTCCCCACCAGGACCACAACCCACACCTCAGTGCCGAGCCTACTCAAATCCAGAGCACTAGAATCCACTAGTCTTTCCTCTGGGGGTTCTTATGGGCTGCACGTGGCCCTATTGGGACCCTTCTTGCTTTGCTGGACAGGTGGCATTTTCTTCTAGAACTTCTGTGGACAGGCAGACACTGCCTTGCCAGGTTCCTGCCTAGAGAGCATGTGAGATGCTCTGAAGAGGTGGATGTCCATCCTGTCCACCCTGGTCTCCAACGACAAGGCACAGCCCATGGGAACCAGCTTAGGGTCCCCAGGGAATCGAATAAGAAGGCGTCTTTGCATCTCCGGGGTTCTGAGCCCTGTGGTCAGTGTGCAAGGGACGCAGCCTCCTCTGAGAGGAGGACTTTTGTACTCAGTGCTCCTGGGTCAGGGAGCTGCAGCCTCAGAACTTCAGTGTCCCTTCCCTCAAAACAACTCACAGAGAAGAATATGATACTCTTCGCTGTCCCAGTGGGACTGTGAGAGGACAAACTGCTGAGGTGACACACCCAAGGAGAGACAGAGGTAGCTTAAACCCACCACCCCAAACCCAGAGCTCTTTAACCGAACACCGTAAGCCAAGTTATCTACTGTAACATCCGCTGTCGTGTCTGAATGGCTACAGAGCATGCACTTTTAAAGTCTTCTGAAATGGTCCCCTTCAGGTTGTCCCCCACATGCAGAGAGTATCTTTCCACTTAGGAATCTGTTTTTGTATGTACCAGTAGCCTCCGTTTTCCTGCCACTTCTACAAGGACCTTAGGGCAAATATATATAAAAAAAAAACCTGTTGATACTGGCTTTAGGGTAGATTCACACCAAGAGAAATAAGGGTGATTTTTTTTTTTTCTTCTCACAAATGTCTGAAAGCAAAAGGCTGTCAGTTATCAGTATCTGAGCTGACAGTCATAGCCACCACGGTTAGAAGGAAGGTCCCATCCTCCGCAGCTTTGCCACAAGTGGTGAAAGTCTCTTGCCTAGAGCCCAGACAGTTATAATGAAATTGCTCACAGTTTTCCCTCAAAATGCGAACTGAACCTGTGCTGAGGTTTGAGAATTCAAATTTGCTCCCTGGGCTGGAGCCTCGGTGGCCAGCCCCGGGGCAGAAAGCAGAAGTGGCTTCGTTTCTTTGTCCCAGCCTCATACTGCAGAACTTGCCTCAGACTGGCCGTTGCTCAGCGTCTCCTGGTGGGACCCACCGTGATATGGTCATGAGCCATTTGAGCCACATGCTCTATCGGGGACTGGTAATGGCGACTCCTCCTGTGAGAAGAACTGTTACTGCCCTGCCCTCCTCATCCACAGCTATGATATAAATTTCAGTCTCACAACCACCCAAAAGGCAGAGAGCACTCCGGGCAGCTGGCCCTCTGAGGCTAGACAGTCCTGGGGGCATGGCTTGCCCGATCTCCCAGCCTAACTTTTCCAGTCTTCTGGGGCCCGTCCTGTAGCCCGCGGACTATGCTGTCTCGGAGGAAAAAGAGGAAGCACATTTCTGTTTGTTTCCTTCTGCTTTCTTAGGTGGTGTGGTGGAAAGGTCAGATCCTCCCCCCTGCCCCCCCCCCCCCGAGAAAGTGGTATTTGGTTAGTGCTCAACATTTAGCAAAAATAAACAAATAAATACATTTTTTTTTGGTGATAACAGACAACACAAAGAGATGTTTGTACTTGCAGGTTCATATTCTTCATTTAGTATCTTCACATTAAAAAAAAAAAATACTTACAAATGCACGGTTTTCTTGTCATTCGTCCAGATGAGAGATTGTGTAGGGATGATTCACGTAGTGTTTACACTGCATTAGGTGTGGAAGTCATCCGGGGGACACTTAAACTATCTGAAGCTGTGAGTGCAGTTTGGATGCAAATCATTTTATAGAAGGGAGCAGGGCACCTGCAGAATTTGATGACTACTGGGGCTTCAAGCTGTAACCACCGTGGAAGCCAGGGGACAGCTCTGTCTGTCAGTCTGTGGACCTAGTACTAATATAGCTGGACTGTAGCTGGGTTAGGTCACTCCCTAGTAGAAAAAGAATGAATAAAAATACATCGAAATGAATGTCCTAATATAAAGGATTGCAACATATTCTCTTCATTCAGTGGAGCGTGCGGCAGTCTTCATTACAAATTCCGCACAGCTGATTGATTCCTAATGCTTTTATTTATTTTTGCCAAACCCTTGGTCTAAGTCAAACTGTGGTCTCAATTTAACCATGATTTGACAGATCGGGTTCCCTCCTGACCCACACTTCTTTACCCAATATATTTATAGTTACGAACTCTGACCTACAATCTACTGGCAAAGATTCGCCATTAGCTTACACATTATGGTTATTAAATGGACCACTTTCATCTCCAGCTCTGTGCGGCTTTGGATTCACTTGTTTGTCCTTGGCACCAGTCACTTTGATGGTTTGGGTAACAGTTTCCAAGCACTGGAGAACATTCCTCAGTGTTCTGTGCTTTCTGCACAGTTTAACCTATTTTATTAGCATTTCTTTTACCTTCCTCCTCCCCCTCCCCCTTTCCCCAAGGCTCGGGAATTATTGTGAAAGAGAAGAGTCAAATGACTTTAAGAGCCAGACGTGTTTGTTTTCTGGACACAGCAGGACATTTGCGCATGCGAATAGAAACACCATGCACAAGACATGGGCAAGCTCAAGCCAGACAAAATTTCCCCTAGAGGGTGAAGGTGGGCACCAAATCCCATCTCTGGCGGAGGGGTTATTGGTAATTGGTAGCTGCTGGAAATGGAGGATCAGGCTTTTTTTTTTTTTTTTAGGATGAGTCCTCTGGTGTGTTGGCCACCCTTCAGGAAAGACATTCACATCCTAGAGTATGCAGCTAGCTCATGCTCTCATGTCACTCATGGGCAAGTAGTGGGAGGTCACAGGGAAAAGGCAAAGCCATTTCTTATGTTCTTACAAATGAAAATTTGTTTGTCATCTGTAGGAATAATTTCATAAATAAACCTCATCAAGCCACACTTAGCATTAAAAAAAAAATCTTTTATTTCCTTCCGCTTGGATCCACTCTGATTTGCACTAATCCTATCTGCAGGGCCTTTTACTTTTGGCCTGAAGTTATTAATCCCTCCCTGGGCCCTCCCCTTCCCCCTGACAGCCAGGAGGGTTTGGGATTGGTTACCCCAGGTGCCTGTCAACACACTGCAGATACACACAGTGTGCTGAACATTGCCCTTGGCCATGTCATCTGTTCTCATCTTTAATTTCTGCTCCTCAAGAGTTAGATACATAAGATAGATGCTCAGAGTCCTGAAGTTTAGTGGCTTTCACGGTGTTTTCCCATTTTCTGCAGTGAAAGGGTGAAAGAGGTGAACCAGTACTGGCCAGCATATTGTGCCTCCCACCCATCCCACACTCCCTCCAAGTAAACAGTAATAAGGAGCACTAGGTGACCCGGATGTAGGAAGGGATCCAGCAGGGAGGAAGGAGGAAGGAGTCAGGGGAGAGGGCGAGGAGGATGGGGGAGTGCTGTAGGCAAGGTGGAGACCATTAAAGAGGCACTTATGTGTGCATGGAAGTGTCACTGGTTTAACCCATTGGTACATACAACTGATACATATTAATAATTACCACTCAAAACAAAATACAGCCAACAGGAAACGTCTGGTCTTGTCGCCTAGTCACCTTCACTAAGGTGAGGGACCTGCAGCCTGGATTGTCCTATTTCTTTTCCCAGATACTCAGAGAGAGGGCCTGCAACAAGGAGGCGTTTCCCCTCTTGTTAGGCTCTTGAGGCCTCTGGGGATGCACTCTACAGAAAGTCTCTGATGTGTCCACGAGAAGGTCCCTTGTGACAAGTGGTCCAGGACAGCTGCTAGTTTACAATACCTAATTTCACGGAAACAAAGCCAGTGTGAACCGTGACGGGCTTCTCCATTTCAGCTGAGGAAACAGCCGCAGTGCAGTTAAGCGGGCGGGCCTTGGTCGGAGTTTGTACCCCTAGCCCCCACACTGGGGTGTGGGTCAGTTTCTGTCTCTTCTATGGCTCTCCTCCTCTCTGGGGGCTGATGGCCACCAGTCCACTGAAGCAAGAGGAGCAGAAGATGAGACACAGTGACGTAAGCGCGACAGAGATCAAACCCTCCGGGAACCACTCCAGGAACTAGTTCAACTTTACTCAGGGAAAACAAAGGCGATATAACCCTTGGGGAGTGGGTGGGGGATTTCCAGGATAGGTGTTCATAATTGGTTGAAACCAGGCACTTTTAGGATGCCTATTTTGCATTTGGCAGTATGCTCCTATCGTATGAACAGGAACACAGTACCTAATTATCCTATAGGCTCAGGGAGGGGAGAGCTAGCAGGGAGCCACGTCAAGGGCCTCATATCAAATGTGGTTAGGGGCATCTACATCTATAGACACTCTCCGGATGGAGTCAGGCAGAGAGCCGCAGGCCCTGTAAGGGAGAGGAAGTCCTGTACCTAATGCAGAGCTCATAGTGGCTCTCCAGACTGCAACTTCAAACAGCAGGGGTCTTTCAACACTCTCCTACTCCAGGCTTCCTCCCACCCTCTTCAGTGCAGGCGCAGTACATCTGGAAGGAGCCCTGGAGCTCTGGCAAGATCTTTGGGGGGTAGTTATATGTTAGGGAGCGAGGCTGCTGGCACAAGGGACAGGCCATTGAGTTGGTCCCACCTGCAGCCCCACAGCAAGTGCCCTCCGACAGAGAGTTGTGCCAAGCAGAGGCCCTAGGTATGAGCTCTGTCCGTGCAACAGATGTTGCCCCTGGGGTAAGGGCTAGGCAAGTCCCTTCCTGTGCCCATCTCATCTATCCTCCCACAGTCTTGAGGGAGATTCCATCTCACGGAGGCATCCAACCTCGACCTAACTCACGTATCCAAGAATGGAAACTGGAACCGATCTTGCTCTTTCCGCTCCATCGCCCACCGAGATGGTACTCCCTGGAGGGTCACTGACCCCACGGCAGACCCTGCTCCTGTTAACCCCAGACTCCCATAGCTACTGAGTACAGCCTTTGACTCCCTCTGCTTTTCTCCAAAGCATGTTACTCAAAAATTCCTTTTCATCTCTCTCAGCTCTCTGTCAGTGACCTGCTACAAGGCTGATTCTCTGGAGCCTGAGTGACGATGTGTCACAGGGTCTGTGACCAGGACTCCAGCATTGGGTCCCATAGGATCCCAGATGAGAGGTGCTGGTGAGTCTGGGTGTCCACACTCTTTCCCTTTCTTGGAGATTGGGGCTGGTGTTCTGATCTGTGTACTGGAACTCGGTGTTTTGGTCTGTGTACTGGGGCTCGGTATCTGTGGCCTCAGGGGACCTCTCACAGGGCAGAGCTGAACTGAACAGCTCACAACCTGCATCCCTAGACAGATCTCAGGGCCACATTTTGATTAGGTCAGGCATTTGCATATCCAAATGAAGTTGTGGGAAAAGATGTGTCTTTTAGTCTACTGCCGTTTCTGGCTGCATTCCTCCATGGTTCTGGAAACGGGGACCAGAAGGCTAGCTGGGATGACTCCTGAAAAATCTGTACAACGAGGCAGAGAGAGAGTATGGCAACAGAGGCTCCTGTTGGCGTCCATTAAAACAAAACAAGCTGGGTGCCCAGAGAAGTGCACTGAAAAAGGCCCCAAGCCCCACCTCCCAACAGCAGACAAGGATTTGTCTAGATCCTTAGGGCTTAACAACCAAGGTGACTCTTGCTTCCTGGCACAGAGTCCCTGTTCTTGGCTATTCCCTCTAAGATGGAGGAGCCACGGATCCAGAAACATTTCCCACGTGGCTGTATTTTTGTGGTGTTTGCTTGGCTGTCACCAGAACACATGAAGTCCTTGGGCGCCATTTTACCTGGTCCATATTCTGGTAACAATGCGGGTGGCAGTGATGAGCCTAACTCCATCCCACACTTCTGTGTTCCTGTGAGTCGTCTCTTTCTTCCCACCCACTGGCTTTCTGGGGACCCTACAGCCACCTCCCAGCATTCTCCACGATTCCTGTGTGGGAGTGAAGAGCACAGTGGCCTGTTGGCTTAGAAGTGTGTGATGCCTTTGGTATTTCCTTTCTTTTAGTTGGAATGTCAAGTCTTCATTCAGTCTGGGGAAGACTTCCCTGTGCTGCTCATGACCTCTAGGAAGGCAGCAGGCAGAGTTTGAAGGGAAACCCCTAGAAGATCCTAGCATTCTTGCTGTGGCCATGTCAGGTGTCCTTCTAAGGCTTTCTTGGTGTGGAGCTTAGCTGGGCGCAGCCACAGGTTCTTGGGGGCCATGTAGATGCATCAATACCCATCTTTTCCAGTGAAAGAAAACACTACACAATGAGGCTGTGGATTTGAACTCAGGGCCTCATGTTTGCACAACAAGCACTCTTACCCACCGAGCCACCTCCCCAGATTCATTCTATAGCTTTTAAATATAAAATATTATGAATGTTGACATACACACATCTTGCCTCTATGATCTTGACAAGTTGCTCAATGTGTATTGTCCAAACTGCTAGAAAGCTAGGAGATGGAAATATTTCCATCACTTCTGAAAATTCCATTAAAACTTTTTATGTCAATCCCCCTTACCAGGGATGCCACCATTTTACCCATTTGAGAATTTTGTTTGAAATGTGATTTTTGTATATTTTTAAAATTTTAATCACAATGCCTGTGAGATTTATTCATTTTGTAAAACAAATGGGTCATTGTAACTTTTTTACTGCTAAGATGACTTATATTAAATGTATTCACCAATAGCTGTTTACCCATTACCTATTGATGGGCATTTGGACTGTTTCTGGTTTATTTTTGTCTTTCTGTTTTTTGTTTTTTTTTTTTTTTTAGCAAAAAATAATAAAACCATTATGTATTAAACTCTTGAAAATGGAGTTCCTGGGTCACTTGACGCTTTTATATTTGACTTTAAAAAATTATATATTTTTATTCTTTGAGAATTCCATGCATGTACACAATGAAATATGATCATGTGCTTAGCTCATGAGGAGTTGCTAAGGCGTTTCCAAAAGCCACCGTGTCCACACATTCTCACTAGCAGTGGACAAGTGTAGGAGAGGCCCAGATACCTCCGTGTGTTTTAGTTAACACTTCTCTGCTACTTAATAACCTTGAGCACTTTCCCACGCACATTCTATTCACTTAGAAATTTGGATGTAAAGTGTTCATTCAACTTTTCACTTGTTTTTTGATGAGTTGTCTAAGTTCACAAAATGATTTAACGTGTGTGTATGTGTGTGCACGTGTATGTGTGTACAGGTGAGCATGTGTCGTGGTATACAAGTGACAGTCAGAGGACAAATTCTGAGGGTCAGTTTCTTTTTCCACCGTGGGTTCTGGGGATTAAACTTTAGAACCATCTTTATCTTTTGATTCAGCTTGTTGGGGGACAATCTCTTCCTTCTCTTCCTCTTTTCCCCTCTTCCTCTTCTTCCCCTCCTTCTCCTCTTCTTGCTCCTGCTCCCTTTCTTCCTCCTCCCCCTCCCTCCTTCTTCCTTCTCCTTGAAGGAGCTGGAACCCAGAGCCCTGTGAACGCCAGGGCAGTTCTCGGCCACTGAACCATGCCCCTCCCCTGGAGATCTGTGTGTGTTCTGGTACTTCCTTGATCAGATTACATGTGTTTTCCTTTTTTTTTTTTTTTTTTTTTTAACAATGTCTTCTTTTAGTCAGAAGAAAATTTGGATTTGAGTGAAGCCAGATGCAGCAGTCTCTCTCCTCCAGCTCCTGATCTCTGTGTCCTCTTTTAGGAGGCTTTGTTCTCAGTTGAGCAGATATTTCTGTTTCCTTCTGGGAGCATTATGGTTTTGTTTTTATAATGCATGTCTAAAACCAATATAAACACTGTCAAAGTACTAATGTGATACTTCACAGAAACATACAAAAATCTTGAAGTTCATGTGGACACAGAAGACTTGACTTTTCAGCAAAAATAACAAAAGAAAAGTGCTTATGATGCCAAATTTCAAAATATTATTACAAAGTTACAGTAGCCAAACATCACAGTATTGACATAGAAACAGACACATCTACCAGTGTAACAGGATAGAGAGCTCAGAATAAACCCACTCAAGTCAGTTGATTTCTGAGAAAGGTGCCTGGGCTTATTTTCATAATTGATACCCACACTGTTGAAAGAGCTTGGTTTCCCAAATGTCCCCTACCATATACCATCTCCTTTTAAGCCACCTCCTGCCTGTGCTCTCACTGCAGTTACCCTAAATTTCCTGGTACTCCTTTGGTAGGACCCTATGCTAGTTGGGTTTTTATTGCTGGGATAAAACAAGAAGAACATAAAAGCTGCTTGGAAGAAGAGATGATTTATTTGGCTTACAGGTTATAGCCCATCATCAGGGGAAGCAAGTCAGGAACTCAAGGCAGGAATTTGGATGCAGGAACTGAAACAGAGTGCATGGAGGAATGCTGCTTGCTGGCTTGCTCGCCTGTTTTCTTATACACCAGATTGCCAGGGAATGACACCACCCACAGTGGGCTGGGCCCTTCCGCATCAGTCAGTAATCAAGAAAATGCCCCATCGCCTTGTCCACAGGGCCAATCTGATGGGGGAAAGTTTCTTAATTGAGGTTCCCTCTTATGAGATGACTCTAGCTTGTGTCAAGTTGACAAAAGTCTAAGCCACACACAGACTCTATTTAGAGTGCCAGGTGAACTATAAAGGCGTTCAAGAGTTAAAACAAAGCTTCAGCTGTCTCCTCCCACTTCCCCAAAAGGAAAACCAGTCAGCCAGAACACATGTGTGGTGGTGCCTGGTGCTTCAGTTCCACGGGGTGTGAGTGATGTCCATAAGCTTGATGAAGACATGGGATGCTGCTGCTGCATTTTGCCATGCACAGGGGCATTTAAGGAGGACAGGGACTCTCTGGAAAGAGAAAACCTGAGGCCTTTGCATCTCCTTCCAGAAAAAGAATATCAACAAATCCAGGTTACAGAGCAGGTAATATACCCTGACTCCAAAGCTTTAACAACAACAATAGTAAAAAGACCAAAAACATATACTCTATGGCAAAAATAAGCAAAAAGACCAGAGGGCTGTTCTCACACACTTGTCAGCTGTTAGGACAGTAGCAATTTTAAATCTTATTTATTATTCTTTACATTATTATATAGTGTGCAAAATTAACATGCTTCCTTTTATAAGTCAACTGGCCGTTACAGATGTGCCCTGCTTTTACATGGGTGCTGGGCATCCAAACTTAGGTGCTCATTGCTTGTCCACAAAGCACTACCAACTGGTTCACATCCCCAGCCCCCAGGGTTTAGGCTTGTTTGCACAGGCTCAGAGCACCAACGTTAGCCTAGAGCCCCACCCAAAGCCTGTTTACACTGACAGACTGGTTAGCTCATGAGATGTATCAAATATTTAATATCTAAAAAATGCTCATATCACAATGCACTGTAGCCTGGCGTTATTCCCTTCATGGCTGATAGGGAGCTCTATTTCCTGTCACCACCTAGCATCATGGGAGAGGATTGGGACACACTTTTCTAGCTCGGGACAAGATTTAAACCCTAAACTGTGGTAAGGTGTACTCAACAGTGAGCGCACACTGCTCTTGAACTGAACATTAGTAGGTTGGCACATTACACTGAAGATCATCTGCATATAATGTACAGGTGGCATATATGCTAAAGTATATGCTGCAATTAAAAAAAATGCTCACACTGCTTTAAAGAAACTCGGGTGAGAACACAGTTCCCTCACACGCTATCAGCAGTGCTCGTCTTTCCTTCCTTAGACCTAAGCTCCATTTAAAGGCTTTCTCCTTTAGCTTCAAAGATTTACTTGGAATGCCTAGTGCACGCTTGCTGGAGGTGAGCGGCCTCAACTTTCGCTTATCTGCAATAACTACTTTATGCTCGGTTTTCTTCACTGGCTATAGAATTATGGGAGTGGGTTAACTTTGCTGTTGTTGTTGCTTTTTTCCTTTTAGGGATTTAAAGTTATGTTTTCACTGTCTTCTAAGATTTTATTTTCCCAAGGATAGCATCTTCAACAAATGGTGCTGGTCTAACTGGATGTCTACATGTAGAAAGATGCGAGTAGATCCATATTTCTCACCATGCACAAAACTCAAGTCCAAGTGGATTAAAGAACTCAACATAAAACCAGACACACTAAATCTGTTAGAGGAAAAAGTGAGGAAGAGCTTGGAACTCATTAGCACAGGAGGTAACTTCCTGAACAGAACTCCAACAGCCCAGGCTCTAAGGTCAACAATTAATAAATGGGACCTCATGAGGCTGAGAAGCTTCTGTAAGGCAGGAGACACTGTCAACAGAACAAAGCGACAACCTACAGACTGGGAAAAGATCTTCACCAACCCTACATCTGACAAAGGTCTAATATCCAAAATATATAAAGAATTCAAGAAATTAAAGTCCACCAAACCAAATAACCCAATTTAAAAAATGGGACTCAGAATTAAACAGAGAATTCTCACCAGAGGAACATCAAATGGCTGAGAAACAATTAAAGAAATGCTCAACATCCTTAGTCATCAGAAAAATGCAAATCAAAATGACTCCGAGATTCCATTTTACACCCATCAGAATGGCTAAGATCAAAACCTCAAATGACAGCACATGCTGGCAAGGATGTGGAGAGAGAGGAACACTCCTTCATTGCTGGTGGGAGTGCAAACTTGTATGACCACTTAGGAAATCTACCTAGTGCTTTCTCCGAAAACTGGGAATAGGGATACCTCAAGACCCAGCTATTCCACTCCTTGGAATATACCCAGATAATGCTCCACCACACAACAAGGACATATATTCAACCATGTTCATAGCAGCCTTATTTGTAATAGCCAGAACCTGGAAACAACCTAAATGTCCCTCAGTCGAAGAATGGATAAACAAACTGTGGTACATTTACACTATGGAATACTACTCAGCTTTTAAAAACAAGGAAATCCTGAAATTTACAGGCAAATGGGTGAAACTTGAAATGAAAATCCTGAGTGAGTTAACCCAGACCCAGAAAGACTTACATGGTATATACTCATTTATAACTGGACACTAGCCCAAAAGGGATGTCACATGAAAGTCTTCACTTACCAGGAGATCAGGATAGATGCGGGGACTTCCTATTGGGACTCTAGGTGAGGGAAATATGGGAGAATAGGGAAACAGAAAGATCCAGAAGGTCCTAGAAACCCACAAGAAGGACATCATGATGGGCAGATCTGGACTCAAGGGGGTTCTGCTCAATCTACTGCACCAACCAAGGACAACACATGCAGTAAACACTGAACCCCTATTCAGATCTAGCCAATGAACAGGACATTTTCCACAATTATGTGGAGAGTGGAGACTGACTCTGACATGAACTCTCATGCCCCATATTTGACCACTTCCCCTTAGTGGGGAGGCCTGGTGGCACTCAGAGAAAGGATAAGGAGGTTATCAGGATGAGACTTGATAGGCTGTGACCATATCGTCGGGGAGGAGGTCACCTTCTGTTACAGACCTGGGGGGGGGGGGAATAGGATAAAAGAAGGAGGGAGGGAGGGAAGGATACAAGTGAGGGGATAACAATTGAGATGTAATCTACATAAATTAATAAAAATGCAAAAAGATTTTATTTTCCCATGATTTAAAACATGTATTCTTTAAGAATTTCATGCAGTGCAGCTCCATCTTATCCATCTGTTTTCTTCTCATGTTCATGCCTTGTTTTCTTTTTTCTTTCCTCCTCCTCCTCTTCTTCCTCCTCCTTGGCTTTTTGAGACAGTTTTGGCTATCCTGGGACTCTCTTTGTAGACCAGGCTGGCCTCGAACTCACAGAGATCCACCTGCCTCTGCCTCCCAAGTGCTGGGATTAAAGGTGTGCTCTCTTTTCTTTTTTCTTTCTTTCTTATTTATAATAACTGAGTCTGATAAGTGCTGTCAATATACTCATAGCTGTGGGGTCATCCAATGGAACATGGACCAAAGGCCATAATGCCAAAGAAGATTGACTCTCACTCCCACTGCCGCTGAATGTCAGTAGCTCAGAGGACATCATGGAAGAGGCGGGTGTAAAGATTGTAAGAATCAGAGGTCATGGAGGACCAGAGTGGGACAGTGTCTTTGGATGCGACAGGACCACAGTCCTCATTAGCTAACAGCAGCTGTGGTTGCCTGAATAGGAGTTCACAAGGTCAAACCGGTCAGGTAAGCATTCCTTCATGGATAGGGTAGAGGCACATGAGCCTCCACTGTCTTCTGACTTCTGTTGTCTCTGTCTGATACAGCATTGGCATACATTGCTTTAAGTTGTTCCCTTTAATATGTTTTTTCTCACCCATTGTGCTTTGGGTAACATTATTTTTTATTTTTAGGATTCTGGCCATGAAGAGCCTAAGTGTGTTTTCCTTCTGTGTGGCGTTGTCCACCTCTGAAAGGAGCCACTCTTGCTCCCTAGTGGGTGGCTTCTGCCTTGGGCCGGAGTTATTTACTGAGCACCAACTGTGACGCACTACATAGCCCTTTCCCCTATAGGAAAAGATGGAGTTAGTGGAACTTGCTTGGTGTGTACTACATACACAGAAGTAACATCGACGTCAGATTCTCCTCAGCCCTTCGTAAGTGTCCTGGCCCTGCCCTTTACACTACTGTCCTACATCACCCTGTAGGTCTCCTCGGCAGGACAACATCTACATGAACAAAGACACCATGTCAGGAGAACATCCACTTTCCCCTTTGCGTGTTTCTGAACCTCACACTCCAATTTCCGCCAGCCCTTAGCTGTGCCTACCCCAGTGCCCCAGTGCCTGGCTTATCTACAGGGATGTTTGAGAGTTTTTCTAAGCTTCTGTTCAAACCCAGTTTTCCCCATCCTGTGGTGACTCCGAGAGCTCTGCTGGGGCCTTAGGAAGAGCCATCCTTCCATATTGGGAGAGGGGTTTGTTTGTTTGTTTTTCGAGACAGAGTTTCTCTGTGTAGCGTAGGCTGTCCTAGACTCACTTTGTAGACCAGGCTGGCCTTGAACTCACAGCAATCCACCTGCCTCTGCCTCCCGAGTGCTGGGATTAAAGGCGTACGCCACCATGCCCGGCTCCATCCTTCCATATTGGTATCCATATCTGCTCCCATACCTTACCCATTGGAAGAAGGGAAGCCATTTGATTCAGTTCTAGGGCTTTGAAATTGGGTCTCAGGGAGGCGAGGGTTGGGACTGGGGAGCCACATGGAGCTGAGCCTGCTGGACACACAGCTAGTGACCAGCAGAGACAGAGTCAGGCATGGACAACCAGGCTGTACTTTCCCTTTTGTTCCTCGGTCCCACCGGGCTCTGCTTGACACAGTCCCAGGGGACCTTTCTGTGAAACTCCAGTTGCTCTGCCAGTCACCAGTGAAGCAGGTCTGTCATTGGCTAGGGGTGGGCAGGGCGGGCATCTGCTGACTTCCCACTTCTGCTTTCTCCAGGAAATGAAGAGAAAGCCAGCACAAGTGATTCATAATGAAACACAGTTGATGGCTGCCATACCAGGCCAGCTCTTCTCGTTCCCCTGAGCTGAGCCAATTGAGGCTGGGGATGGACGAAAAGCCCACACTATGTGACATCAGCAGACTTTGAATGCCACCCCTCCAGGTATGTCTTACTGCTCTTGGACAAGTCAGGCTGGCCTAGTGGGGGCTGCTTGCTGTGGTAGGACACCCCACTGCCTCCTGCAAAGCTGACTGCGGAGCACATGTGTGACCATCAGTACCTTGTCTGAGACCAGGGTGGTAGAGAGGAGAGCTGAGTGGCAGGAAGTGAGCAGTGGAGGAAGTCGTGATTAGCCCCACTCAGTGCCTGTGTCATTGGAGGGTTTTGTCACTTGTGGGCTTTGCTGAGCCGGCCAGGCACCAGCTCATCCCTTTCTCTCTGACCACAGGTTAAGTCCTTTTTAAGGCTCTGCTGAGGACTGAAGGTCTGCCACAGCTGGGAGAAACTAGCCCTGACTTGTGCTGGTTGTCATGGTATAGAGAGGGGCCGCTGACAGTGACACTCTCCCTTTTAGGAGCTGTGTAACTTCTGAAGGGTGGATCATCCACCCTGCCTTCAGGAAATTGGAGCAGACCTGGTCCTGCCCTTAGCTGGCCCCACCCTTGCCTGCCCCAGGATCTGGTAAGTAGAGGTCTCTGTAGCCCCCCCCCCCCCATTTTCTCACCTAAGTTGTCACATTCAGCTTTCAAGAGGCAACATTTCTGCATAAACAGGAGCAGCTGGCTCACTGAAGATCGATTCCTTTCTCCTTCAAAATCCAACCTTCTAGAACCTACCCCTTTGTCCCAGTCTCAATGAAGGCGTCGAGTACAACCTCTCCGGGGAATATTTCAATTTTAATATAATCGTCTATTTTTATCCATTTAATTGTTCAATGACCACTCAAAATTGGTAAAGGGACAATTAGCAGACGGGGGCCTTTGTGTGCAGTGACATGAAGCGAGTTTGAGGTCAGTGTGCAGGAAGGACAGGGAGGGTGCCCATCCGTCCGCTGAGAGGAGACTGAAGGAGCTCAGGCCTGCACTGCCGTTTCTGAGATTTGCTCTTAAAAGGCTCCAGGAAGGAGGCCTGGAGGCCAGTGTGGTGGCTTGGGGTGAAGGATATGCTGGGGACTAGCTGGAGAGGTGGCTGTGGGCTCAGTGTGGGAAGATCTTGTCTGTCCATCCTGGGTGTCCGGTGTGAACTCCTATGAGGCTGAGAAAGTTTTCTTTTCTTTTTAAACAACAACAACAACAACAACAAAGTTTTATTATTTTGTATGCATAGATGTTTAGCCTGTGGGCATGTCTGGGCATCACCAGAAGAGGGCATCCGACACCGTGGGACTGGGGTTTCAGGTGGTTCTGCGCTACCATATGAGTGCTAGGGATTGAATCCTAGTCCTCTAAAAGAGCAAGCAGCTAGTGCTTTTAACAGCTGAGCCACCCCCCCACCCCCAGGAACCCAGGAACAATTTTAACACTGAGCAGATGGAGGAACAACTTTTAAAAGATACAGAGGGCAGAGGGCTAAGAATAACTAGATCACATGAGCTGACACCTCAGTTTGTTATTAAAGATCATCGCTTTTTTGAGGACCTTTGTGCACCCATCTTTTTTTTTTTCCTTCAGAGACAGTTGTTGTCCTAGCTTTGGGATTATAGGTCCCTGCTTTTATTTCTGGCTCACCCAATATCTTTAAATTGATAGCACATGTGTCGTGGTTTGAACAAGAGTGTCCTCTATAGGTTTATATATTTTTTCTCCATTAATTAATTTATTTAATCACTTTACAGCCTGATCCCAGCCTCTCCCTCCTCTTCTCCCAGTTCCACCTTCACTCCCTCTCTCCCTTTCCCTCCACCTTCCCCTTCTCAAAGAACAGGAGCCACCCCACCCCCCGTTCCCCCAATGGATACCAAACCATCCTGGCACATCAAGTTGCAGCAGGACTAAGCACATCCTCTCCCACTGAGGCCAGACAAGGCAGCTCAGGTAGGATAAAGGGATCCAAAGGCAGGCAACAGAGTCAGAGACAGCCTCTGTTCCAATTGTTCGGGGACCCACATGATGACTGAGTTACACATCTGCTACATATGTGTAGGGTGTTTAGGTTCAGTCCATGTTTGCTCTTTGGTTGGAGGTTCAGACTCTATGAGCCCCCATGGACCAAGGCTAACTTATATGAGGTCTTCTTGTGATGTCCTTGACCCCTCCAGTTCTCTTTACGTTTCCTCCCACTCTTCCACAAGACTCCCAGAGTTTGGCCTATTGTTTGAATGAAGCCTCTCAGAAGACAGTTATGCTAGGCTCTTCTCTGCAAGCATAGCAAAATATCATTGATAGTGTCAGGGGTTGGCTCACTCTCATGGAGTGGATCTCAAGTTGGGCCAGGCATTGGTTTGCCGTTCCCTCAACCTCTTCTCCATCTTAATCCTTTCATGTCTTGTAAGCAGGACAAGTTTGTGGTCAAAAGTTTTATGGGTGGGTAGATGTCCCTCTCCTTCCATCGAAAGTCCCACCTGGCTACAGGAGGTGGTGACTACAGGCTCCATATCCTCCGATTCTAGGAGTCTCAGCTAGGGTCACCTTCCTAGACTCCTGGGATAGGCTCATAAATTTTAATTATTGGTCCTCAGTTGGTGGAAATGTTTGTGATTATAAAGTGTGGCCTTGTAGGAGAAGGTGAGCTACTGGGTGTGGGTTTTGAGGTTTCAAAAGGTTCACTCTGTTTCTAGTGAATGCGTCTCTTTGCCTCCTGGTTGTGTCTTAAGATGTAAGCTCTCCTACAATTTAAGATGTTTTCTCTGAGAAAGAAGTAAATTACCCTCTCTGGTACAATATTGTTTTCTGGTGTTGGCATAATACAATGAGTGAGAGGGGTTTTGTTTTTAATCTCCAAAGGCAATTTTAATAATAAAAATTATTTCAGAAAAAAAAAAAAAAAAAAAGGATGTAAGCTCTCAGCTGTTCCTGCCACCATTCCTTTGCTCTGACATCATGGATTCAAATCCTCTGAAACTTTTAGCCCTACATTAAATGCTTTCTTTTATAAGTTGTCTTGGTCATGGTGTTTTATTATAGCAGCAATATATGGCTTTATTTTCTACATTCTTGAACTTCATTAGCCTGAAGATGAGTACAATGTGTGTGTGTGTGTGTGTGTGTGTGTGTGTGTGTGTGTGTGCATATTTGTGCAGGTGCACTTCCCTATGCATGCACATGTGGTGGGCAGAATTTGATCAGGTGTCTTTCTCCATTGCTCTTCATTTGTATCTTTGAGGCAAGGTCTCTGAACCTAGAGTATGCCCTTTTGGATAGATTGGTCGACCAGCAAGCCCAGGGGAGTCGCCTATCTCTGCGCCCTAGAAGCAGGGATGCAGATCTGCGCTGTTGTACTAGCCTTTCTGTGGGAGTTAAGAAACGGAACTCAGGTCAGCATGTTTACACTGCTCTAAGCCATCTTCTTCAGCCTGAATTAAATATTACCGAAGACTTGCTTAATTGTCTCAAAGCTAGCTATGTTTAAAAATTTGTTTGTATTGCTGCACATCCCTTTAATTTGCTAGTCTATAATCCCGTGTATCACTCTGTTACATGAACATAGTTCTCTGAGATTCTGGTGATGGGCAGTGAGATAACTTTAATCTTTTCCTATTACAAGCACTGATTCTATGGCTATTCTTGCACAGTATGCTAGAGTATATGCAAGAATGTCTTCAAAGTGTGTATTCTAGAAACAGAATTGGGTCATAGGCAAACCTATCTTTAGCCTTACTGTTTGTTTCTGAGACACCCCTCACACCTCCTGCAGATGTGAAAGTCTGTTCTACAGTATTTGCATGCTACTTACATATATCTCCCCCTCCATGTATAGCTGAATCTGAAGGAGTGGAAATCTACAGATCTACATTGTGGATCAATTTATTGAACCATCAGCAATATAACTGCTTCTGTTCCACATTCTCACCAACAGTTAATGGTAACAATATTTTTAAAATGCACTTTAGCCTTTCATTTTTCAGTCCTTTATCCAGCTGAAAGTTAGTTTCCTCCTGTGCAGTGTGGGTTAGAATGTTTTTAAATTGTTTTTGTTCTTCAACTTTATTTTTTGAGCACCCTATTGATATCACTCCCATCTTTTCATTAAGCCACTTCTGTGTCCCCCTTTCCAAAATATATGGCCTCTTCTTTGTTTATTATTGATATATATTATATATACATATATATACATATGTGTGTTTGTATACAACGTCACGTATATATAATCTACTTAGTCCTTTTACTGTTGCTCAGGTGTACCTGTGTCCAGGGCTGACCATTTGGGATTGGACGACATCCAATCTAGCTCATTGCTAGAAGAAACTGTTTTCCCTCCCTCAGAGTCACTGACAATCTATAGCCTTTCCTGTAGGACTGGAACCACATGAAATTTCCCCTGGCCATGTTGGCATGTCTACTGGTGCTGCCTTATGTTGCTCTTGCTCAGACAACCTAACTATTGAGATTCATGTATGTGCTTTCCTTGTCATGTCAGGGGGCACTATCCAGCACAGGTGTTCTAGGCCTCTGATCTTACAATCTTCCCACCCTCTCTTCTGTGATTTTCTCTGAGCCTTCAATGTAGGGATTGCATTGTAGAGACATCATTTGGCCCTTTATTCTCTGCATTTTGACCAGTGGTTGGCTTTCTTTAATACTCTCTGCTGCAAAAAGAAGCTCCCTTGATGAGGGTGAGAGCTGCACTTATTTGTGGTATAAATATAAGCAAGTAGAATATAGGTAGAAATCATATTGGCTTAATAAACGAGAATAGGCTGGCTGTCTTTATCATTATAGAAAATTCTAGTTGGGCATCTACTCAGTGTTGCAGTGTTGTATCCTTTCCTTCCTTTGTGACATGTTAAGGAGGTTCTCACTCAAGTCTATGGCAGTCACCACATTCACATGCTGGTAGCCTCCAGCCCTCCCACCACTCCCCTTCTTTCCTCAGATTCTCTCACCTCGACTTTCAGGTGGCTTATAACCGATCATTGGTCCCCACATGGATAGCCAAGGCTCTTAGCTGCATGTGCTATGAAGGCTAGCATTATGCAAGAGCTCTGCAGTAATTTAGCCCCTCTCCCCATGGCTCTGTTTATGGCTGTTTGGTCCATTTGTCTACAATTCTCAACACTAAGCAACATCATTTACTGAAGGTTTATTATAAATCTTCGTGTCTGGAAAGGACTTTGCTATTTTTTTTTCTTTTTCAGTGTTTGGCTCTTTTATATAAATTTTAGAATCAGTTTATTGAGCTCAGCAGTAAAAGCTGTGCTCATGTTTGCATGAAAGTAGAATTCAGGGAGAAGCATTGTCTTCATGAAGGTAACTCACCCAGTCCAGGAGCATGGCTTGTCTCCCTGTTTAATTAGGTACTTAAAATACTTGAACAAAATTTTATACTTTTTCTCATAAAAGCAGAATATATTTTTCCTAGATTGATTTTTACATGGCTTTTCTGTTATAGCATCTCAGTGTTACTATATGAAAACATTTGTGCTGTTGTTGATGCCCTGACATGTTTTAAACTAGTTGTTTTGGCTCTTATCTGAAGAAGAAGTTGTGGGAAGAAAAAAAGAACAAGGCTTTGTAGCTTGTGTAATAGTGCAGGCTGGAGTGATGGCAGCTTGCCACAAAGTGATAGGAAGGGAGATAGTGTGAGTTGGTTAGATTTTAGACACTGTTTTGAGTGTGGGGTTTGAATACGTTCTAGGTATAGACTGTGGGAGAGAAAGCAAACAGAAGATGTGTTCAGAGTGTCAGGGAGACTGGGGTTGCCATGCACAGAGCTGGTCAAGGGTGCAGAGGAAGATTTGGGAGGTGGTGGTTTCAGGAACACTAAGGTGGAGACAGACAGGGATCTGAAAATCACATGTAGGCATCACTGTCACCAGCCCCAGGTCATAGTAAGTAAACAAGGCAGCTGGGCCAGCTGGGGGTGGGGTGGGGAGGAGCTCCAGGGTTCGCTGGCTACACCATGGTGGGGCCACACTCACTATTTACAAAAAAATGCAACCCTTTTGCATTTGCTATTTCCCTCCAAGTGTTTCAAAGCATGAATGTCCATATGGAATGATAGTCCATCATATTCCTTGGCTGATGGTCCCATCTGAAACACCTGCACATGTTACAGTCTTGCATCTCAAAGTCTAGACCCGTCCTATCAAAATCGGAAGACATGATATGTTTGAACTGTGGTTCACATCCAAATTGTGTTGTAAGTTTGAGATGCACACCAAAGCTCAAGGACATTATGAATTAATATCAAAATGTAAAGTGTTTTGTTAGCACTTAAAAATATTGATAAACAGTAAAATTGAACTATTTTGGACATGCGATTCTAGAACCAAGCATATGCAAGGTTCTAGGATCCACCGTCCATACCAAAACCCAAGGATGCTTAAATCATTTACATTAAATGTCATAACATGTGCATAAAACCTATTCACACCTCCCATATACTTTCGATGACTTAAAATATCTAATACACTGCAAATGATGTATCATTGTTGCACTGTATTGTAAAGTGAGCAGCTATAAGAAAGTCTACATATGGCTAGTTACAGATGCAGATTTGCTTGTGCTATTTTCTGTTCCAGATGCAGAACTCGCAGATGTAGAGAGCCTACTGGGAAACACTTTAAAATTAATTTAATCTATTTTTAGTTTTTTTGTATGGTGGCTACCAGAAAATACAGATTGCACACAGAGCTTAGGCTCACCAGTTGGCTTCGTATTTGTACTGCTTAGCACCTGTCAGAGACAGGGTAAACTCTATCACATGGTTTCTATGAGGAACATGATGGAAGAAGGACGAGAAGTGCAAAGCTGCCAGCCTCACCTAATTCTAAGAAGAAAGAAAATATTGATGCTAAGAATGGAGTTAGAACCACAGTAACCAGACAGCAGGTTAGAACTCAGCTAAACCCCAGACTGAGATTAGCTTCACTCCCATTCTACAGAGGCAGAGATAGGGAGGGAGGGAGGGTGGGAAGGAGGGAGGGAGAGGCAGAGGGAGAGGGAGAGAGAGAAAGAGAGAGAGAGAGAGAGAGAGAGAGAGAGGGAGGGAGGGAGAGAGAGAGAGAGAGAGAGAGAGAGAGAGAGAGAGAGAGAGAGAGAGAGAGAGAGAGAGGTGTTTCATTCCCAGACAGTGACTGAGCTGGGATTTGATCCTTCTCATTCCTGGTTTCCAAGTCCATGCAGTTTGCATTGGACAGTGCCACCACCAAAGGGTTGAAGGACTAAAACTTGCAGAGGACAGTCACCTTGTGGCAGAACTGTGAAGCTTCTGTTTGCTTTGGTCAAATGATTTGCCATCCCATCCTTTAAGAATTCATAGTCTCAGATGATGTGGGGGAAACCAAGTCACTGTGACAGGGTCCGTCTGTCAGCGGCACTTATAACAGTGGTGGTGACACTGAGCATCTGGATACTGGGCCATTGGGGAGGAAACTCAGTTAAATGAAGAAGGTGGTTCCTGGTGATTCAGTCTGATAATTTAAGAAAAAACAACAACATACCATTGGCTTATGGTATAATGTGGACAGTTTACAATTAAGCTATCTTACATATTACACTGTATGCTTGGATGGGAATAGAGCATGCAAAATACATTTTATCATGTTTCCTATTTCTCAGTACATCTAAGTTTTTAAATTAAAAACTGCTCAAATGATACTCTAATATGAATTTTAAATATGTAAAACATCCTTAGTGTTAGTTATCTTCCCTCAGTCTACTCTCCGCCCTACCCTCCCACCCTCCCACCCTTCCCCGACTTAAACGTCTCTCCTCACCAGTCATCTTCCCTCTCAATATCTTCAGTGCTACACTATGACCCTCTTGCAGGATCTTCCTCCTCTCTTTACCACACATGGTTTCTTTCTAGTGTCCTGGATTCCACAAGTGCTTCAAATTAAAAGCTCAAATCGAAGGATATGTCCCTAAGGTCCACCTATGAGTGAGAATATAGGATGCTTGCCTTTCTGAGTCAGGGTAACCTCACTTAGTATAATGTTTTCCAACTCAACAGTTTACCTGCAAATTTCAGAATTCCACCTTTCATTACATCTGAATAAAATATTATTGTGTAGACACCGCATTTTCATTATCTGGTCATCAGCTGATGGTCTGTTAGGCTGTTTCCATGTCCCCCTCCCTACTGTGCATAGAGTAGGGGTGAACAGGAATAAGTCTGGGTCTCTGTAGCAGGAAACAGTCTTCTGTATACGCCCAGGAGTTGTACATCTGGGTCACATGACAGATCTAGTCTAGTTTTTTAGGGAACTTCCACACCTATTTTCGTTGTAGTTGTACCAATTTGCACTCCCGTCAACAGCCAGTGTTCTCTTCTCCCCACACACCCACCAGCACTTGTGCTTTGTTTTTGCTTTTCTTTCCATTGCCTTAAAAAAAAAACTTTCTATTGGTTGTTTATGAATTTCATATTATGCACCCCAATCCCGCCCATCTTCCCCTCCCCTCGTACCTGCCCTCCACCCTTGCAACTGACCCCAACAGAGCAAAAAGAAAGCTCCTTGTGGAAGCTGTAGTGTGTCACGGTGTGCCTCACAGTGTACCCTTTGCCCACACTTCTTTGCTTGAAAACATTCATTGCAATAGCGCATTGGTTTGGTATGAGGATTCTGCTACTCTGTCAATGCTGGAACTTCACTGGGACTTTTCTCTTGGCTATCCTATTGTTGCCTTGTGTCATGGAGAGCTTGTAGTTTTGGATCTGTAGGACCAGCCCCTTCATGCAACTCCAGCAGTTCACCACCATAGGGTATGTTGGAGGGGGACAATTCAAAGCCTTGGATCCGGGCCTGAGAGATATCCGAGCTGGTCTGCTCTCCAGCTCTCCCACTTTCTTGATCTTGGGCTCGCTCAACAGCAACCCCTGCAACCAGGGCCAGCTCTAGCCTGCTGCCCAGGAAAGGTGCAGGATCTGTTTTCTCTGAGTGTTGCATCCCGTGAGGGACATAGCCAGTTCTCTCATTCTCATGACGATGCCACTCTGTGTGGTGTAAGATGAAGCCTCAAAATAGTTTTTATTTTTTATTTCCATGATGGAGGGTAAGGGATGGTGAACATTAAAAATTTTTTTTCTTAGCCGTTTGTATTTTGTCTGAGAATTCCTTGTTCAGGTCCATAGCCCACTGTTTAATTCAGTTGTTTGTTTTCTTGGTGTTTAGATTTTTTTTTTTTTTTTGAGAAAGGGTTTCTCTGTGTAGCCTTGGCTGTCCTGGAGTCGCTTTGTAGGCTAGGCTGGCCTCGAACTCACAAAGATCCTCTTGCCTCTGCCTCCCACTGTAATTCCCTGCTGGGATTACAAGCATGCACCACCACACCTGCCTGGTGTTTAGATTTTTTAAATTGTTGTTGTTCTTGTACGTTCTAGACACTAATCTCTGTTACACGTACATCCGGCAAAGCCTCTCTCGCGCTCTTTAGGCGGTTGCTGCAGTCAGTGGACTGTTTCTGTTGCAGCAGAGATTTGTGATACCTGCTGATTGTTGGTCTCATTTCCTGAGCAGTCAGAGTCCTCTTCGGAAAGTCCTCACCTGAAATGCACTCTCTACTCTTTCTTCTAGAGGTTTTAGAGGTTCAGGTTTAACACTGAGATTTTTGATCCATTAGGAATGGTACGTGGTGAGAGTTAAGGATCCGGTTTCACTTTTCTGCAGGTTGAGATCCTGGTTTCCCAGCACCATTTGTTGAAGGTGTCTTTTCTCCAATGTATGTTTTTGGCATCTTTGCTAAAGAACAGGAACTGTACTTACATAGAACAATATATGAATTGATCTTCATGCCTTTTTTTTTTGTTTTTGGTGGTGGTGCTATTACCATTGTTCTGTAGAGTAACTTGAAATCAAGGATTTGTCTACAGTGTTTTTATTGCTCAGGATTGTTTGGACTCTTTGAGGTCATTTCCTTGTGCAGTGGATGGTGCTTGACACAGAAACTCACAACTGATCAGGGTGCAGAGCATAAGCGTCTGCAGTGCTTCTCTGTACGTGGGGTGTTTCTACCATCATTTCCCATCCTCACAGCTCAGGGATCACTGAAGAAGAGGGGGAAGAGAGATCCTGAGAACCAGAGACCTGGGAGGAGCAGAGTGAACCAGTGCTATCTGAATGCAACAGAACCACTGCACTCAGCTTGAAGCAACTGTAGTTGCCTGTAAAGATGAAGCCAGTGACTGGTTTAGCCTGAGTGTGTGTGTGTGCATGTGTGTTTGTGTGCTTTGTGTGTCTCTGTGCTTTGTATGTGTACTTTGAGTATGTGTGAGGGTGTATGTGCTGTGTGTATGTACTGTGTGTGTGTGTGGGGTATATGTGCTGTGTGTGTGTCTGTGCTGTGCTGTGTGTATATGTGTGTGATGTATATGCACGTGTATGCGTGTGTGTACTGTGTGTATGTGTGTGTCTGTGCTCTGTGTGTGTATGTGCTGTGTGTATCTATGCTATGCTGTGTGTATGTATGTGTCTGTGCTCTGTGTGTGTGTGTGTGTCTGTGTGTGTGTGTGTCTGTGTGTGTGTGACATTCACAAACTCCAACTCCTGAGTAACCATGGACAGCTGATGGTTCCTGGTGAAGGGAGAGTCAGTTTTCTTTAAGGCCATGGGTAAATCGGCCACACGCCAGTAAATGAACCCATACCCAAGAGTATCTGGGCAATATAAATTGGGCTGGACGGGTTATAAAAGTAAGAGATAAGGACATGAAATTGGAGTGGGATGAAGTGTGGACATAATCAAAATATATTGTATGAAATTATCAAAGAATTAATAAAATATATTAAAATATACCTGCAAAGTCATTGAGATATTCCGTTAACAATGAATAAGAGTATATTCACATGGAGGGGGAGAGGGGACAATTATGTGCTGGAGGCTGGTGAAAATGTGTACCATCAATAATGTCTACTCGTGTCACGGTGTCAAAGTGCCCACATCTGTGCCCCTAGCTCCATGGGACCATAAATAGAATCAAGGAGCGAGGCCTCAGGTGCTGCAGGTGAGGTGAGGTTAATGTAACCAAGGTAGGGTCAAAGGCTTTGTGGCTCTGTCCCCGTGCCTCTTCCTCGACAACACAGGCCTTTTAAAACAAGAAGGACAGCTTTGGCAGCTTCTGCCGGGGATGCTTGAGGGTGAGGCCCGGTGGTGTGGCATCTGCTTCTAGCTGCCTGGAGACACCCCCAGAGAAATCCAACACTCTGTCTCCCTCCACCCACTTGTGTAGCACTGTGTGGGTCCCTTGGCACCTCCCATTTCTCTTGGGTCCCATTCTTGCACTTGCTGGGCACACAGAAAAATGAGGTCTGGCTTAAGAACTATCCCTGGCACATTAAGAAGTTCTCATGGGAAACTCATTCTGGTTAAACAAGCATGCAGCTCTCAGAGAAGCTTGAATTCCATGAACAGCAGCGGGCTTATTTGCAAAGCAGACCTACATGGGCAAACAGCGCCTTAGAGAATTGTCTATTCAAGCACCAGGGGGTGTAGGGGTGGGGCGTGGGGGTTGGGGGTGCTAGGGGGGTGTACTGCAGGTAGGAAACTGAATCACAGAGGTGGCGAGGAGACTCTGGCCAAGGCTGAAGTCCCACCTTATTGGCAAGGAAAGTATTATGGGCAAAAGTTACATTAGAAAGTGTCTGTTTTTCTCGTCAAAGAGTGGAGCTTTTAAAAAGCAGCCTTCTCAGGTCCAGCTGTGCTTGGTGCAGTAGAGATGCCCCTAGTGAGGGGCCAAGATGGTTTGACTCTTGCTTTGTGATGTGTTTGATGATCCCTGAGGTAGTTTGGACCTTGATTTGCAGTGTTTCATGATCCCTGAGATTAAAAGGTACTCAATTCCCTTTTTTTTTTTTTTTTTTTTTTTGTGGGGAGATGTTTCAAGACAGGGCTTCTCTGTATAGCCCTGGCTGTCCTGGATTCACTTTGTAAACCAGGCTGGCCTCAAACTCACAGCGATCCGCCTGCCTCTGCCTCCCTCACTTCTGGGATTACAGGCATGCACCACCGTGCAGGCTGAGGTACTCAGTTCTTAAAAGGCCAAGCATATGAACATCCAGGCATGCTTCACCTTCTAGCCTCCGTCCTCTGTATTCTGGCAAGTTCTATGGGATGTTGAATAAGTTAAACAGATTGCTTGTGTAGCAAGCTATCTGGGAAGGTCACAAACCGATGACATCAGAGGTGTAAGCATTTTCCTTCTCCCAGAGGGTGACACATGAGATGGAGGCAGCTGAGTCTAGAGAGCTGTGTCCCTTGCCCCTGCTTTCTGCCCTACACCTACCCTAACCGTTCCATTTGCACAGAAGCAACCATACTCTACCCTTTCCTGTGCTGCCTTAGGCACCCTTCTATTCCTGTGAGCAGACACCATGACCTAGGCAACTTATAAAAGAAAACAGTTAATCAGGGGCTTACTTACAGTTTTATAGGGTGAGGCCATGATGATTATGGTGGGGAAAGTGGCATTGGGGCACTAGGTGAGAGCTCAGATACGATCAACAAGGCAAGGAAGAAAGGGGGAGTGGAGTGGGCTTTTGAAACCTCAAAGCTCACCTGCAGGGCCACACCTCCTCCAACAAGGCCACACCTCATAACCCTTCCCAAACAGTTCTACCAACTGGGGAACCGTTTAGATATATGAGTTGATGGGGCCATTCGAATTCAAGCCACACCACATTGTTTTAATTTCCCCAACACACGGCCATGTGGCATACTTACTCCTCTCCTGGTTCTTCAGAATCTCTCCTCCCATCTCCCACTGTCTTACCCACCCCACATGCGTGGGACGGAAGGCTCCTTCTCTGGGGCCTCTCCGAGTAGAACTCTGCTTTCCTTCCAGGGCAACTTCAGGCTTTGTATCTGAGCATCACTTTCCCTGACCCTTGTTCCCAAGCAATCGGAGAGAAAGCCTGGGTCCGTAGAAGCCAGCAGAAGGCTGTAATAAGACAGTCATATCATCTTTGCTGAGATCACCCCAGAGAAGCCTCTTGGGTCCAGAGCCTGTCAGCTATGCATTCTCAGCCTAGGTGTGGCCCTCTCTGCTCCAGGCCTCCTGTGCTCTGCTTTCTCCCGAGAAATAGAACATGCCCTCAAATGCTCACCCTGCCTGGGTTGCCCATCCCTTTGCCTCAGCCACTCACCCCACTCTTACAGTGCCCACCATGGCACTCAGAGAATCTTTCTCAGATTCCTAAGCTCTCCTCGGGCTGGGCCACTGGTCTCTCCATGTCCTTAGGTAGGTGTGTCTTGGCCCCAGCATCTGTTTAGCTGTCTCCCTGGCGTCCCTGCCTGAGCTTTGAGCTGTGTGTGGATTTAGGTGATTGTTCTCTTTCTGTGATCAATAATCCAATGACTCACTAAGCAGAGTCTGCCAAGTAAGGTTTAGTCCATTGACTTGGACTGCAAGGCAGGGACCGGTGCTAAATGTGCTGGGGCCACTGGAGGGGTGGGGTTCCTGCTCAGAGCCTGATTGACTATGGTGTTATCTGGGGTCAACAGCATTTGGCGACAACTTTGAAAGTTCAGCCTTGGAATCCCTGCAATGCAACTGGCAAGGGTGTCTGAGGAGGAGGTCTCAGGAATGTTTTTGTGACTATTGACCACTGTGCCAAGCCAGGTGGAAGTGAAAGTGGGCCAGGGGGAGCAACAGCCTCAGTGGTGCATGGGTTTGCCCATTGATCCTGATGCTTGCTAGTCGTTTGGTTTCAGATCCATCACTTCCCCTCTGGAGTCCGGAGTTTTCAGTCTTGCATGGCCCTCCGCACAGTGGGACTAATGACCTTTGGCTAGTCAATTTTCTGTGTTTAGAGAACACTGGCCACTCTATTGGAAGATCTGAGGTAACATTTTCTAAGTGTCAGTGAGGGTAAGCCACATGTCACCTTCCATGGTAGAGAGACTTCTGGTTGGGAACCTCTTGTCATTGAGTTGTTCCTAGTCAATGCTATAGCTAAGCTTTGAGGTCTCAGGCAGGGAACCACTCCTTGGCCGTTTTTGGCAATGTGGAAGTTGATACACATACCAAGATACAAAACCAGCCCCTTTTGCAGAAGAATATGGAGAGTTCCTGTGTTCAGTTGCTGTTGCAAAAACCACAGAGGTGTGCATGCTGGCTTGAGTGCACCCTGCCCTGGAATTAGAAAAAGGAAGTCTTCAGTGTATAGAAGTTTCTGCAGACTGGCTTGGTTCCTGACAAGGGTGACCCACCTAGTTTTTAGGGGGAATTCCAGAGCTTCTGGAAACAACCTGGGCTGCCTACCTCTTCTGAGGCCTAGGAAGCATATTCGGAGGCCTCGGCTCTGCAGCTGTCTTTCTAAGGTAAGTGTGACACTTGGCTTGGGTATGAAGTAGACATGCTTGTTCCCTGCAGGGATGTGGGGAGGCACCAAGGGGTTTGATGGGGTCATCTCAGAGGTCAAGTGGTGACCCAGTCCTTGCCCTGCTCTTCCTGTGACTTTGGACATTCAGAGGCGCTTTGCGGCACCTCTCGCCTTGCTCCCTTTCTCTGCTCTTCAATATGGTCATTTGTTCCATCTACTGCTGATGTGTCGCCTGATGCAAGTTCATAGTCTTGGGGACAGCATTTCCATTCCTGGGTACTGCTCATTTTCTTCAAGGCCCCGCCTTGATGAACTCTCAGGCTCACTTGTACATGACTTTGTGACATCCGTCCAGACCAGGTCCTTGCTGGGAGAAAACCTTAAACCTGACAGACCCAGTAGCCGGGCCAGGAAGAAGTGATGTAGGAGAGAAGTGGGGTTCTGGGTGGGACTAGGACAGTTTACCTTGCTTTGGGCCTGGACCCTAAAGACTAGTCAAATATCACAGCACAGAATGACGAGGGGTTGTGGGGTGGCTGCTGGTGCTGTCTGAAGGCCATGGGCAGGAGGGAGGGGTGGGTTTTGGATGGTGAGTGCTTGCTGGACTCAGGAGCTGGTGTCTGGGCTTCACAACAGGCTCTGCCATGGAGCAGGAGAGGCCTAGAGAAAACCTCTAGCTCGGCATGCAAGCTTTACACGTTCTTGCGTGACCTGTTTGCAAGTGCAGCAGACAGCTCAGTCTCCAGACAGCACATGCTGCTTCCGGCCCTGGACCACATCCTACAGGATTCCGAGAGGCTCTTGTCTACTTTGCAAATTCTCTTCATGTTCTCCAAGCTACTTTTCTCCTATCGTTTGATCTTGTTACTGAGGGAGGATCATTTGTCTGCACGTTCTAGTTCAGAGACATCGGTTCTGCCCAGAGTCGGTCATTTTTCAAGCAGTAACTGAGCCCCTATTACCCCTTTGATTGAGTACCTGCCACAAATAGGGCAGATGTTTCTGACTGCTCAGGCCGGAAGAGATTTCATATCTCTCTGCGAGGGAGTGGGCTGTGGGGGCACACCTAGGGATGCTGCTTAATCACTCTATACTCTGAGAAGAATTAAAGCCATCCTCGCATGCAAATCCCCAGGTGGAGCGCTCACTAGGTGAATGGAAGGGAGAGTTGCTCTTCTGTTCTGTAGATCCTGGTCTAGAAGCTTCCCGGGCTCGGGGGAGGCCTGCGATAAAGGTGACAAGCATCTCTGTTTCAACAGCTTTCAAACTGGAAACAGAGTCACAGGTGAGAAAGCGGGGGGGAAGATTTTTATCTTCCATTTTGTGGGATCAACCTCGGGCCTCTATCTGTGGTGGAGTGAGGCCCAGGCTCCCCTCTAGTCTACCCTTGGTGCTGCTTTACGTGCCGTCTTGCTTTAGACCAGTGGTTCTCAACCTGTGGGTCATGACCTCTACAGGGCTTGCCTATCTGATATTTACACCATGACTCACAACTGTAGCAAAATTCCCGTTCTGAGGTAGCAATGAAATAATATTATGGCTGGGGCCACCACAACATGAGGAGCTGTACTTAAGGGTCACAGCACTAGGAAGGTTGAGAACCACTGCTCTGGGCTATTTTCTTCCTAGAGCATCTTTTGGCATCTGAGTGCCAAAGATGGTAAGTCACATCTCACAGCTTGAAAGGTCTAACCTGCCTGTAACTCAACCAAAATTCAGGAATGGCAATAAATCTCTCCCCTCCTCTTTCTTTGGTCTATGTAAGCATATGTTAGTGTGTGGGTGTGTGCACATGCATGCATGTGCATGGAAGTCAGTTCTTGACATTGGGTGTCTTGCTTGACTGTTGTTCTCCATGGATGCATTGAGACTGAGTCTCTCATTGGAGCCCAGTAGACTCCAGAGGTCTGCTTGTCTCCAGCTTGGTAGTACTGGGGACATGGAATTGTGCTGCTTTTGTATTTACATGGATGCTAGGATGGGACCTTGGGTCCTCCTGTTTGTGTGACAGACACCTTACTGATTGAGCCATCTCCCCAGCCTGTGGAATGTTTCTTTAGCAGCAAAATACCAACAACTCAGATGATTTCTTAGGCTCCAGATGTGACCTTTCAAGATGGCAGCTCAGAGAGAAGAGGCAGGAAATGTAAATGTTCCCTTTTTTCAAAACTGAGTTTTCAAAAACTGAGTTTGTTACTTCTAGCACCTCTTTAAACATTGTACTTGGTGCACACATATATACACACAGAGAGAAATTAAACAAAGAAGCAAAATTTTGAAAGTTGTGTGTGGTGTGATTGTCTTGTTCTGGCCCTGCCTCAAGAGACTCCTCCAGTGGCCTTCACCCCAAACTGATTCCTTTTCTCTCTAGGTAGGGACCAATGCGGGAGCTTGCCTATGGCACTTGCTCCTTGGTGAAGAGACCGTTATGGTGGTTTCTTTTTTTATGATGGCTACCCTGACCAAGTTCCCTGGTTTTTCTTCCCTTGACAAACAGAACCGAAGCAGTCACAGGTAAGGGCCAGAAGGCAGACGGTTGCAGGTCTGTCTGCATCTGAGTCAGAAGCTAATTTCATGGATCCGTATTCGTTAGAGACTTCTGTTTTCAAAAGTCTCGGTGTGTTCCTGAGAAGGTGAGTCACATGTTTCAGTTCAACAAACCAAGCTCCTGCACCCAGAGGGGACAGGCAGCAGCGTCCAGTGCTTGTCAAACCCTACGTCTTGCATTCTTTATAATTTTTTATTTTATTCTATTTTTTTTTTGTTAGACAGAGCCAGTCTCACTTTGTAGCCTTGGCTGTCTTAGAGCATGTTGTTTAGACCAGAGTGGTCTTTAACTCACAGAGATCCTCCTACCTCTGCCTCCTGAGTGCTTGGACCAAAGCTGACCAACATCACACCCATCAGGTACACACATTCTTTTCCAACCTGCTGCCTTGTCTCCCTACTGTTTATTCCCAAGATGGGGTGCTGTGCTATTCAGGCCCCCAGACATAGTTCCTGAATATGCTGTGTGTAGCCACAGCATGACCGATGCATAGGATAGTAAGCATGCTTAGCAGGTCTGTGTGTTAGGTGGTTCCATTCTGGATATGGTCCAGCACTCCATCTCGGGAATAAACAATTGGGAGACAAGGCAGCAGATTAGAAAGTAACATGTGTGCCTGATGGGTACAATGATGGCTTGATTGGCTGGTACAGACTGTCTCTCAGTGTTTGCGAAAGCACACGGATATCTTAAAGTGAGGGCAAAGAGGATGCTTCAAGAGGGACACAGGGGAGTGTGTGTGTGTTGCACAAGCAAATGGAGGCTGATTCCTTCATTGGCTCATGTCTTCTTTCATGGTATGTGCCCTTGGGAGTAAGGCCGTGGAAATTATCTGAGAGCTCTGCAAGGAAGCAAGAGGCAGGAACATACTGGAATCTGACTGCAGAACAGCATTTCTGGAGGGCTCTGTAGGAGTAGTCTAGACAGGCCACACACACACAGCCAGAAACTACAGGAAGGTGTTTGTTTCATGCCTGTTGTACTAGCAAAGCCAGTAGGACTTGAACCAAATGGTATTGGCAGAGTAGGAGACAAGAGGAGGTAATTAGGGTAAACAAGACTAAAGTGTGCAGGGGAACATGTGTTAAAACGTCATGAGGAAATTCACTATTTTGTAAAATGATCATGAGCTAATAAAATAGTTGATCATCCAAGGCAAGTTGCTCCTGTGCCCAGTAGAGGTAGGAGAAAACTCCAGAAAATCAGCTGCTTTAAGAACTGGCTGCTTCCTTTTAGAAATTTAGAAAAGCATTATGGTTCCTCACTAGATGGGTAGACTGGCTGTAATGGTGAGTAGCTGGCCTATGTGTGTGGCGTTCTTCAGTAAGGACGGGCACCACTCTCCAGCCGTGGCAGTCTCCGTGATCTTCATGGGCAGCAGATGATCCATGGGAGCCAACAAGGCAGTTCAGTTCAAAACAACTCAGTAGCTGGTGTTGGTTTAAACTTCTGGAGTTTGAGCTCGAGTAGTTTTATTTTAGGCATATTTAAGCACAGCACAATTTGGTGAAAACTATTCTGGGATAATTGACACAATCCCACATGTACAACAGGGTATACATAAATCCCATTGAGGGAGGAAATAAGCTAAATATAAATGACTGGTTTTATAGATTGATTGAGAAAATCAAATTTACAATAGGGTCTGGTGCCAGAAAAATCTCTAGCCACACAGAGAGTGCGACTGTCACCAGACTCATAAGCACATCCACTCCCAGCCTTCTGGGTGGGTAACAGATAATGCATTCCTTCCTTTGACTGAACAACCCTGTGTACTTAGCATTTCAGGTTCCCCTAGTGGTTATATGCGATCACAAGGACCTCTGTGCCTCCTACAGTTAGCCTCTATGGAGACATTAAGGGAAATGGAAAAGATTCATTATGACAAGACAAATAAATCGCAAAGCCATTTATAAGAGAAAAAAATCCAAAGAAGATATTTGTTTTTTGTGTGTTTGTGCATGTGTGTGTGCATACATATGTTTGTATGGGTGCATGTGAGTGTATAGGAGCCTATGGATGAATGTGGAGGTTAGAGTATCTTTCTTCAGGAACTGTTCATCTTTTTAGAAAATAAAAGACTTACTTATTTTTATTTTTTTATGTGTATTTTTATGTAGTACATGTGTTCTTGGAGCCTCTGGAAGTGGAATTACAGAAGGTTGTTGTACAAGTTACAACTTAGATGGAGATACAATTGCTATTAAAAAGTTTTAGGAATTACTAATGGTGATGGTTGCACCACTGCTTTTCTTTGCCCTTTCTTTCTAAGACTGGGTCTTACTATGTAGCCTAGGTTCCCACGTAACTCATTATACAGCTAGGCTGGCTTTGCACTCGTGATCCTTTTTCTTCACCTTCCCAAGTACTGGGATTACAGATGTGTGCATCAGCCCTTCCTTAGCTATGCTTATGACACTTGAATACTTAAAAATGGTTAAAATGCCATATATGTGTATACACACATACATTTATGCCAATTGTGTATCTATAGATGTAACATCTATGTCGTTAATGTAGAAAAGTTAATAAGGGAATTGTGCTGCATGAATTATATCTAAGATAACATTTTAATAAAATATCTAAGACTTAACATTTTTACGATTTATCTCATTTTGTGTGTATGAGAATTTTGTCTGTGTGTACATATGTGGACTGTATGTGTGCCTGGTGTCCACAGGGGATGGGAGAGGATGTAGCATCCTCTGGCGCTGGAATTCCAAATGGTTGTGACTATGTGAGTGCTGGGAACTGAATCTGGGTCCTCTTCCAAAGCAGCGAGTGATCTTAACCCACCTTTTGTTTTTAAAGACTCTCATGCCTTCCTATTGCTCAAATATGAGCACCTCTTGCCTTTGCACAGACTCTCAGAATCAGCTTGAAATACTTAGCCACAACCCAAGGTACATTCCCCTTACGCCTCCGGCCCCGTGGGTGCCCTTAGGTGTCTGCAGAGGGTTAGAACACCCAGTCAGCACCACTGCGTGACTGTGTGTAACATATCCCACACAGTGCCCCACACACGCGGTACCTTGGATTATGAATGTTAATGGCATCTACGTCTGAATCTGTTCTAGATCACCCTTCCTCATTTTACTAGGTTTCAGAAGCTTGCTCAGATGCTCTTCTGGAAGCTGAACTGAAGAACGCTGAACTTGTCTCCCACTTGGTCATGAGGAAGTGAGTGACAGCAGGATTTTTCATTTTCAGTTGCTCGTTCAGGAGTCAGATCTGCTTTGCCGAGGATGGATGTTGAAGAGTTTTCAAAGGCTGAGGACAGACCTGAGGACCCGGGTTTTCAAAATGAAGGCCAGTCCCTTGCCGAGAAGCCCAATTTTCCACTAGAAGGTCAGATTACTGACCCAACTGTCCTCTGGGACATGCTTGAGAAGAAATTTCTGGAATACCAGCAGCTAACGCACAAGAACCTGGAAGAACGCCGGAAGAGCCTGCTGAGTCTTCTCCCACTATTCCTAAAGGTCAGAGTCCCACATCCTATTTTATTTTTATTTGACACACAAGGGCTGTAGCTATTGCGGGGTATCATGCACTGGTCAGTAATCACGACTGGGTATTCAGCTTTTGTTTCTTGTGAGGTTGCGCAGAAGTCCCATTTCTAGCTATCTGGAAACACGTGGCATTGTTAATGTGGGGGACCCTACTGCTCTTCGGGACCATAAGCCCATATGGTGCTGATAGTGCTTTGAGGACACTTGAGGGGATGGCTAGAAGTGAAGCTGGTTTGAATATCAGCACAACTGGTCTCTGATGAGCTCACAGAAGGCTTGCCTTAGTTTGTTCATGAACTGTCATAAAGTACCATAAACAACACAGCTTATAAGCAATATGGAAATCACATTTCTAAATTTTTTGGAAAAAAATGGGTAGATACGATAATATCAGGAACTGGACAGTTGATGCTCCCGAGTGCATATAAAAGAGCCCTTCCTAAATTACTTTGGTTCCTGAAGGCAGAATGTCTAAATTTGACTTTTCATTTTGGGCCCAGGGGAAAATAAGGTGATCTAGAATATTCTTTGAATGAAAGCAATGTACACATACGAGTTTGAGTTGCTCCCGCTTGGAAAGGAATACTCCCTGAGGTCACTCCAGACTGGAGTAGCTTCTTTGTCAGTCAGAATAACAGGGAAGAAATGAGGCTTGTGGATGTAAGGCTTGCTGTGGTTAGCGGTCATGCATGCTTACCTCAGTGACTCTTGAGAATGGCAGAAGAGTCACTAGCCCACGCAAGATTTTGGTTTCCATCTTGGTAACAGGAAGGCCTATGGGGAATCCGAAGAGTATGGCGTTCTGACTGGGGCTGACCTAAGGAGTGAGTCGGAAATCAAGGTCACCTCTAGGACCATAGGCTCTTCCCTGTGGTTGGGGCTCATGTCCCTTTTGCACAGGAAGAAGAATTCTCAGCCAGGCGAAGGTCAACAGTGTCTCAGTCCTGACCTAGAGTCACTCTTCCTCAGCTCTGCTCCCTCTCCCTCTTTTTGATATCACCTTGCTCTGTCTTGAACTAGCACTACCCGAACTATACAAAGATGGCCATTGACTTACCATGCTTTGACTTACGACGTTTCAGCTTCATGTGCAAAGTAACAGGTGGTCAGCCCAAATTGGATTTTGGATTTAAAATTCTGATCTCTGGGGCTGGTTGTGTCCGGTATGATCCTTTCTTACTATGCTGGACTGAGGCTGTGAGTCTCAGTTCCTTGTCATCCTAGGTACCACTGCTGAACAACTGATGCAGTGCAGGTTCAGTAGGTTAGCTGTGTTTGAGGCGTTTTCATCTACAGTGGGTTGGTTGATATGTAAACCCACTGTAAATCTGGAGCAGAATAGAGACAAAAGGTGCCTGAAGGAAAGCATGCCCCAAGTTCAAACACCCAGAAGGGGGCCGAAGTAAGACATTCAGAGCAGTGTTGTGATGTCAACTGAACAGACGCTGTCATCGATGAGACCTAGACAACACTCAGCAAACTCTGCCTGACTTGATACTCTGTTAAGTGTTTACAGGTTCTCACCTAACCTTGTGGACAGTAATAGGAGCTAAGCTAATGCCAACTCTTTAAGTGACGAAATAGAGGTCTGTAGATATTGAGCAATGTGCCGAAGGTCATCCAGCTGTTAGCTGGGAGCAGACCTGAACTGGAAAGCCATCTGAAGGCACCATTGCTAACCACTGGGCTCCCTTGCTCTGCACTTGAGTTTGTAGAGTGGGGCCATTTGCTTTCCTTTTTTTTTTTCCTGAGACAAGGTTTCTCTGTGTAGCCTTGGCTGTCCTAGACTTGCTTTGTAGACCAGGCTGGCCTCGAACTCAGAGAGATCTGCCTGCCTCTGCCTCCCAAGTGCTGGGATTAAAGGCGTGTACCACCACACCTGGTGCTTTCCCTCTTTTTGGTTCATAATGACTCAAGATGCAATGCCTTTGCCTGGACAGGCCCTTACTTTTTGCTGGGTGACAAAATGATTGTTACTCCCTGTATACATGATGTTTGGGCAGCTGACTCCAGGGTGTTGAGAGAGGAAAGAGGAGTTATTGCACTACATAGAAGCAACATGGGGCCGGTGGCTTCCGCAGCACACAGAGCAAGATTGTCAGGACTGCCTTTCTTTGTCTGTGTAGAACTGTGGGCTTTGGATTTGAAGAACTTTCCTCATCACAGCGTCTCATGCTGGAAAGAGAAGCATGCTCGGGGGAAAGCGTGGATGGGTTCTAGCTTCTGGCGGAGCTTGCTTCGGCAGATGGGAAGCACTCCAGGTCATGGAAAGATACTCTGTGGTAGCCGATCTGAGCAGAGCTAATGCTGTAGGTCTCCTTGATGAAGACTCTTCATAGAATGTGCACTTTGGGGAAAGCAGGAAGGAAGGCAGAGGTGACTCAGAAGTGATTGTAAAATCCCTCAGTGTCTGGAACTGGGGGTACACTGGAGAATAGGGAGCTCTGTGGAGGAGGTGGACTAGGTGCAAAGTGAATAGTGCCGCACTCCTCCATGTAAGAGAGGAGGTCTGTGCTCCTTCTTTTTTAAAACATTTCTTTTAACTTTTGAGATTATAATTGCCCCATTTCTCCTATTCTGTGTCTCCCTGCATACTCTTCCATATACTCTTCCTTGCTGCCTTTCAAATTCATGGCCTCTTTTTCATTAACTGTTGGTTTACACACACACACACACACACACACACACACACACACACACACACACACACACAATTTCTTTTTTTTAAAATTTTTTATTAGTTTATTCTTGTTACATCTCAATAGTTATCCCATCCCTTGTATCCTCCCATTCTTCCCTCCCTCCCATTTTCTCCTTACTCCCCTTCACTATGACTGTTCCTGAGGGGGACTTCCTCCCCCTGTATATGCTCATGGGTATCAAGTCTCTTTTTGGTAACCTGCTATCCTTCCTTTGAGTGCCACCAGGTCTCCCCCTCCAGGGGACATGGTCAAATATGAGGCACCAGAGTAAGTGTGAAAGTCATACCCCACTCTCCACCAACTGTGGAGAATGTTCTGCCCATTGGCTAGATCTGGGTAGGGGCACAATTTCTTTTTGTTTCAGCAAAAGCTTTGGCATATCACTTTAAAAAATATAAACACACATACATATTCCTAAATACCCAAATATAACCTGCTCAGTCTGTATAATGTTACATCTCTGTATGTGTTTGCAGGGCTGACTACTTGGTATTGGATAACTAGTTGGTCTGCCTGTTTCCGAGGATGACTATTTCTCCCGATCCTTTAGCTGTCATTCTTTGCGAACGGCTGAGACCCTTTGGATTTATTCTTGTCTATGTTAGTACATCTATTGCTGTGTCCTTGTTCATCTCACACTTGGTGAGTCATGCTGGTGAGAGTTCATGAGTGTAGCTTCTGACATTACCAGAAGACACGGTCTCACAGCAAACTCCCCGATGCTCTGGCTCTTACAATCGATCTTCCCTTTCTTCCTCAATGGTCCCCGAGCCTCAGGTGTGGGAGTTGTATCACAGATGTATTTGTAGGCCTGGCTTCCACAACGCTGCATTTACCACAACCACCTTCTTAAATCTAGGTGAGTTTTGGCAGCTTGGCTGAAAGACTAGGGAAGAAAAACATTTCTGGGATTTCTGGGCACAGGGCTCAGGAGACTCGTGGATCCCTCTTGTTCCTTGGAATGCTGGGATACTCACTTGTAGAGTACTGCAGCCAAGCAGTAGGAAGGTTAGACAGTCTCAAGTTAAAAGCCATGTGGGCAGGAATGTGCTCCCTCTCCCTCTCACTCGCCTCCCACCTCCGTGTGTGTGTGTGTGTGTGTGTGTGTGTGTGTGTGTGTGTGTGTGTATTCACACATACTATGCTCACTCTTAAGCTAACTACTGATCCAATGGACTTTGTATCATTGATATGTAGCATTAAGTTTATTTCATTGATATGGTCTTTAAAAAGTAGAAAGACTGGTAAGTGATGCTGGATATAATGGCAGGACTAATCAACAGTTATTTTCTAGTGCGATTTCCAGAGGGAACACAAAAAGTTGGCATCTCTCCTAGCACACTCCTGAGTCTACTCTACTTTGCAGTGGAGATTGACCTTGGTTTATTCGCACCTTGGGGGAACTGCAGCTTTGTTGTTTTAGTGGAAGCTTTGCTATGCCGCTTTCTTTCTTTCTTTTTCTTTTTCTTTTTTTTTTTTAATTTATGAAGGAGGTTGCTTACAGTGCCACACCAAATAGGAAGCCTCAAGAACGGCTGAGACTCAAAGGCAAACCTCCCAGTCCACAGTGAGAACAATGATACCATGGCCAGGCAGAAAACCCAACCATACTTTTTGTCCTGAGAGGCTGAGGTTTTCTCCCATCTCTTCAGGAGCCTTTGTCTTCGTTTATTTTCCTTTGGAGATTGTACAATCATTTTCTTGCTTGCACGAGAAGAGAAGGGACAGCCACGAGGCATGATGATGCAGCCTGGATAATGTTAGTAAATAAAAGTTTTGTTTTGTTTTTTTTAAATATTGAGCAATATTCTCTCAGCAGGCAAGTCCCAGTTTGGAAAAAAAATTAGGGCCTTTTGGAAGCTGCTTTAACTCTTTGGGGTCTCCATGGAACCATTCAGTGAATGATTGGCTCCGTGCATCAAACTGTACCCTGGCGGCCTCAAAGAGTTAAAGCTGCCTCGAGAAAGCGCCCATCACAGTCCCAGGAAGAAGCTGTGCCTTGGGAGCCCTGGCTCTGAGCACAATTACTGCTCAAGTCACAGTGGCCCTATTTGCTTTATTGTCGCGTGCCTCCAGGAGTCCCACTGCTCCCGAGACAATATCCATGCTCCAGAGTCAATGGCCTGAAAATTGGTCTTTGAAGGGCTTGGGAGTACAGGGAGGAGGTAAGGAGTTTATTTGAAAGTTTGCACACCAGAGTCCATTCATGGTCCTGGGGAAGGAGGAACTGTGTCCTACCTCAGAAATTCCAAGATCAGAGAACTATTTTCCATCTAAAGGTTATGTGTCCGGGTGACTGCTGGTTTCCAGGTGGTAGCTGCCATGGTCATGGATATGAAAAGGCTTCTTGGTTGGGCTCCTTATGGGAGAAATAACTCAACTCATCCTCTTCTGCCTCTTTCTTTTTTCCTTCTCTTCTTTCTCTCCCTCCCTCCCTCCCTCCCTCCCTCCCTTCCTTCCTTCCTTCCTTTCTTTTTGACACAGTCTCATTACGCAGCCCAGGCTGGCCTCGAACTTGTGATCTTCTTGCCTCAGGCCCTGAGTGCTGGTACCACAGGTATGGACCACCATGCCTGTCTGAAACAACTTAACTCTTGAGGTTGCATCTTAACAGATTCTTTTGCTTAGTCCCTTCTTTACTTTCAGTATTCTAGTTTCATTTATGTTGCTATGATAAAAGGCCCTGACCAAAAGCAACTTAGTGGAAGAAAAGGTGTTTGGCTCCTAATTCCGGGATACCATTGAGGGGAAGTCAAGGCATGAGCTCAAATGACTTAGTCATGTCACATCTATTGTCAAGGCCAGAGAGAGAGAGAGAGAGAGAGGAATGCACTCGTGCTGCCTGCTTGCTTGCAATTAGCTTTATCTTGTCTCACGTGGGTTCAAGACCCCTGCCTGGGGAATGGGGCCACCTGCAATGGGCTGAGTAGTCCCCACAGACATACATCCAGGCCACCTGGATTAGAAAATGGTCCATTCAGGCTTTTTCCTCAGGTGATTCAAGGTTGGGGCAAGTTGACATTTAAAACTAACCATTACACTCCACTTTTTACAAAGTGTGTCCAAAAGAAGTGCCAACCTCAAAGGCTGCTATGAAGATCAGTGGAAATAAGACCATCATGTTATGCATCTGGCCATCATTATTGCTGTGCATTGTGGGTGTTGTAATAGTTTTCTCCGCTTGTCAAATATTTGTTGAAGACGGACGGTGTCCAATGGCCAGCAGCAGCTTTGATTTAGCAAAGCTCTAAAGCATTGTCATCTCTCCTCCCATTTACAGTCCTTTGCCAGTTAGGCTGGCATGTATAAAAGAGAATATTTAAAATACAAAACAAAAAATTTCAGCATTTAGCTCAAAATCTAGCACAGGACCCGCCCCCTTTGCCCCCCAGTATATAAGAGATGGAGGGGCTTATTATAGCTCACAGGTCCAGAGTACAGACTTATCATAGCAGGGGGTCATGACAGCAGGAATGTGAAGCAGCTCAGCACATTGTATTTCCAGTGTATTTCCAGTCAGGAGAGAGGGGGAGGGCAGAGAGAGAGAGAGAGAGAGAGAGAGAGAGAGAGAGAGAGAGTGTGGGGAGATTGTTGCTTCTTTTCTCTTCTTCTTCTTCTTCTTCTTCTTCTTCTTCTTCTTCTTCTTCTTCTTCTTCTTCTTCTTCTTCTTCTTCTTCTTCTTCTTCAGCCTAGGTCTACTAAATGAGTAATGATGACTATACTTATATGGGTCACCAATTCATTTAGCCCTGTGTAGAAAATCCCCCAAGACACGCACATAGATGAGGTGCCAGGATGGTTTCAGATTTTGCCAAGTGACAACCAAGACTGACTATTCCAGTGGATGATGGGTGGCCGTTTGGTTACACCTGGGACAGGAAGCTGAGCCTTTGGCTGGCTGGAGGCGGGCCAGGTGACTTCCACACATGGCTTGTTGCCCTATCCCCTTTAACTGGAGTCTGTTTGTTGCCTTTCAGGCCTGGGAACATTCTGTGGGCATCATCTGCTTTCGCAGTCTCCAAAGTCTGGCAGAAGATGTGTCCGACCAGCTTGCCCAAGAAATACAACAGGCACTTTCTGGAAAGCCGGCAGGTAAAAGAAGAGGTTTTGGAGTGCAGGCTGGAGAACAAAGTTGGCAGCAGACCCACCCTCCTCCCAAATCTCTCTGCTCTCTTCTGCAAGGAGAGTGGCATTGACCTGAGAAAAGGCAGGGACATAGGAAGAGGCTGATCCTATGACACAGGCACATGCATCCCACCACACATCTCTCTCTCTCTCTCTCTCTCTCTCTCTCTCTCTCTCTCTCTCTCTCTCTCTTTCTTTCTCTCTCTCTCTCTCTCTCACACACACACACACACACACAGACACACAACCTGGATATCTGGAGGATGTCCTGGGGTCAGGGAAGGACCCGTATGTTCAGTGGGGAGCCTGGTCTGGTCAAAACACTGAGACCAGAGAATGCATCTTTTATTGGGGCACCTGAGTAGCATTCTTCCAGTCACGTAAACTGGCCCTTGGAGGCTGGTGTGCCACAGGCTCTGTGGGCTGACAGACAGAGGGAATTTCAGCTGGAAGGAAGTTTGAGCAGGCCATAGACTGCAGGGTGTTCAGCAGTGTAAGGTGTTGGGTGATGCAGAACGTGGGGTGAAAAGTCTGGATTGTAGGTATCCAATTGTGGAGAGGCTAGTTATTACTATTGGCAATAGGGAACTATGGATAACTATCATGAGTAATAAAAGCTGTCCCTTCCAGGGTTGCTAATCTTGAAGAGAGGAATGTTTGAGGCATACCCAGGTAGCCTTGAGGTATAAGGGCAAGGAGGCCTGTGTTTGCAGCCGGACACAGACACATCTTCGGGGAAGAGGAGGCCCTAGATGCTGGGTGGGTAGGATGTCTCACCAACCAGCTTTTGACATCTTGCAGAGCAAGCCCGGGCTGCTGCTGGGCAGCTACTGCGGTGGAAGAGTGACACGAATCAGGACCGCTACCTGCTCCTAAAATCGGTGTATGTGCTCACAGGGACAGACTCGGTGAGTTCTAAGCCTCTCAGGTGTCCCCAGGGGCCCCTTATCTATGGGCAGAGAGAATTAAAGTCCAGCACAGGGTAACGGTCTGTCCCCTTCCATGGATTGTCTCATTACATTCAACTCCTTTCTCCCTTCCTGATGTCACACATGGACTTCCAGGCCTGAGGTGCAGGCTTGGGCCTTGCCTTTTCAATGGACAAGCTGTGTGTAACCACAAGTGAATTACTTTCCTTCTGCCACTTGGTTGTGTTGTACTTTTGATTTTAGAAGCTGGGTCAGTCATTCCTCTCTTGTAGGATCAGTGGGAGAACACTTATAGCTGAATTTTTCCACCACTCCATACCTCTAAGGGCCAGGCCAGCTGTGTCCCATGCGTGGACCAATTAGTCTTCCCAGGAAGCCTGAGCTGGATGTTAGAGATGCACGGAGAAGGCAGGCTTCCTGTGTGGGACTCCAGTCCATCACTCTCAGAGCACCTGCTCTGTCCTCCATGTTGCTTCCCAATTGGTCCCACTGGAATGAAGTTCCCCTGTTGGCTCTTGTCCTAAGTGTACCACGCCCTGTGCTGGTCCTCTCCTGATGGAACTGGGAAGTCCCAGGCTTCCTCTTGAGTGGTTGGAGGATGAGAGGATAGTTTTATCTCAGGAATCCTAGCGGTTGTGATCAGCAGCAGAAACGGCCAGAGGCCCTTGCAAGACAGGCCAAGACAGAGACAATGTGAGTGAGCATCTGTATGTGGCAAGAGACCGGTAGGGCACGGCAGGCCTCAGCATGAAGTGTTAGGTAGGTGTTTGGATGTCCGTGTGGAGCTGGGCTGGTATAACCTGTCATGGAGGTCTGAGGCAGGATTACAGCCTCACCATAGATGCTAATTGTAGGGGGAACCACCCTTGAGGGGGCGGCCCATCTGCAGTCTAAGTCTATGTCCACAAAGGCAGACAGCCCTGAAGCAGAGAGGGAAGTTAAGAGCTGTCTGTTGAGGAAGACATGGACAAATGTCTGAGGAAATCAAGAAAAAACCAGGGCCCCAATGAGGAGAGGGAGGGCATCACCTTTCAAAGAAGCAGTCACTCTAGGTGGGTCCCCTAATCTCCTGCATTCCCCAATGAAGAGACATGGAATGCGGAGAGGAAAAGTGGCTTTTCCACAGCTCCACAGACGTGGGGCTCCATGCATGTCAGAGTTCCCTCTGTGGTGGGTGACCTGTGATCTTCCTTTGCAGGAGACGCTGGGCAGAGTGGTGGAATCAGGCCTTCCGGCCCTGCTCCTGCAGTGCCTGTATCTCTTCTTTGCTTTTCCTGTGGAGAAGGATGTGCCTTTGGAGAGCGATGTTCAGGGGCAGAGGCTGTTCGTGCAGGTGAGCGAGCAGGGCCTGGCTTCCCCTTGCCCTGAGCTTGCTTTGCAAGGGCCAGGCTCTCCTGAGAGGTTTTTGTTGTTTTTGTTTTTGTTTTTTGTTTTTTTGTTTTTTTTGTCTCAGCCTTAGTTCCCACGAGCCTTGTCCTCTCCAGGCACAGCTCTCCCTGTGTCTCCACTCTGTCACACCTAGGTGGCTGCAAGATGACATTTTTTATCCCCTTGTTCTCTTCAGCGCACCTATGTGTCAACATCCACATTCCCCTGTGTCTCTGTGAAGAGTGGGGCCCTCCCCCAACTTGTCTTCCCTCCCTACCCCAGCCCCTGCTCCCTTCCACCTTCTCAAGTTCCACCTCCTCCCTGACATCTGGAAGCGCCTTTCTTTGCACCTTGCCCCTCAGACCTGTTTGCAAAATAGGAGCCAGCGTTTTTTCCAAACACCAGTCACATGGCGCTTGATACATCACGTCTGAGAAGTCAACCACCAGGTGATGTCATTCATCACTGTGTGAGCATCATAGAGTGCAGGGGCACAGGCCTAGACAGTTGGAGGTCAGCCAGTGCCACCTCTTGGTATGCTCAGGAGGTATATGACTTACAGGAAGTTATTTTGTAAGTAGGAGCAGGATGCTTTTTCATTAGCTTGCAGCGAGGACAGTGCTGTCTGGGCATAGAGGATGTTCATGCACTCCATCCGCTCCCTTCTACTAAGGTATGACTGTCAAGGCAGCAGAGAAGCAGGGAGTAAGCTGCCATAGGGGAGCCCTCCCTAAGCAGAGCCTCCTTGTTTTGTATTTCTCCCAGATGTTGCTGAACATTTGCAGCGAGTCTCAGGGTCTGGAGGGACTTCTCTCAGGAAGCGAGCTCCAGTCTCTACTGATAGCTACCACCTGTCTGCGGGAACACAGCTGCTTCTCCTGGAAAGAGGCTGCCTTCTGTGTGCTGCGGGCTATCTCCAAGGCGCAGAGCCCCAGCGTCATCCAATATCTGCGATGTAGGTTCCAGGAGACCAGGTGTGGGCTGTGGGTCACTCAAGGGGTTCCCTTTAGCTCGGAGCAAAGCTCGAGGGCCCGCCGGCTCTGTCAGCATCAGCGCAGCGGACAACCCACCCAGTACAAGACCCGACCTTATGTGATGATCCGTTTGTGAAAATATGATGCTTCAGTGCAGGAGGTGGGAAAGGGGACCCGTTTACAAAGTGCGTACCCTGCCCCCCGCCGCGCCTCCCGCCCCCCCGCCCCCGCACAGACAGCAGGCAGGGCCTGCATGCTCATTACGCCCTTAGCCTCTTGGAGATAGATGTTGGCATGGGGAAAGTGGAGCTCAAGAGTGGGTTTTAAGCATGGAGATGTCTGACTCCTGCACCTTGGTGCCTGTGTTGGGGAATAGTGTCTGGGGCGAAGGCTGGAGGCTCTGGAACCACAGGCAGGGCTGTGAATTCCAGCTCTCCTGAGTGATCTCAGGTCCGTAACCATGGGCGAAGATGGGGGTAAGGGGGGATACTCCGTTTGTCTCAACTGTAAGACAGGCAGAATGACAGCGTTGTATAATTTTTCAGCGGGTGCTGACCCACATGCAGTGCCCGGACAGCACTTGGTACTTGGCTTTAGCACCGCATTCGTCCCTTGGCTTTTATTAGAGATGAAGTGTTTCCTGAGTCAATTCCAATAGCCATCTTAGGGGCCCTCCTTAGCATTCACTGCCACTGCAGGACCCAGATAAGCTCCAGAGACCTCTGAGGCTGCCCAGCTATAAAAGGGGCGTTAAGGAAGGCTTGCCTTCATCTCTGCTCGCCTCCCCCCACCCCCAGCATATTCCCAGCTCTCCCAGTTGAGCATGGCAGCCCGTCTTGGAACACAACATTTCTCTTTTTGGGTTGATCCCAGAGAATGGGGGCTTTGGAAACAAGCTGGGTTTCTGAGCTGCTGAATATCATCAGCTGCATGTTCACGGACCCGTGCCCTGTGATCCCGTCCTCTCTGTAATAAGGAACGTGGGCTGGTTAGAATTGAGAAAGCCTCCCCAGCCTCTTTTTCTTACTGTAAACCAGCCCCTTGGAGGAGATGCCATGGGGTTCAAAGCCTCTTGAAAGTTTAGCCTGTGTTTATGGTTGAAGCTGAGTTGCTCTGTGAGTGACATTTCAGTGTCCTTCCCCATGCCCCTAGCTAAAGTCTGAGTGGCTAGGGAAAGGCTGCAGGCACAGATCTCAGGGGTCTCTGCCTGTTGTCCTCTGTTGTCCAAGCCGAGGCCTCAGAAAGCTTCCTCCCACATGGCGCTATGTCCAGAGGCTTCTCACAGACATGGGTAATTTCTATAGGCCTGTGGGGCTCGCAGGAGCTGCAGAAGGAGGCTGGCCTGCCAGTTTCCATACATTAGCAGCTACTCTTGGGTCTTCCCTTGCCAAACAAAGGTCTGCTTCAGGCTCTTCTGAGTCCTTACAGCTGAGAGTCTGATCCTGCATCCTCTCAGTTCCACCTTTGCCACTCTCCTGCCACTTAGAAGAGTCCGCACTCCATGCAAATGCCAGCCTGAGGGCGTCCTTCTCTGACTCATATCTTCCTGTCACTTTCCACCACTCCAGGTGACCTACAAAATCACCTTCGCCTCCTGTCCCACCCCCCTTAGTTCACACCTCTGCTTGAATGCCCTGGCTTCTCTTGAATTTCTGGAACATCTCCTCTACTGCCTTCCATCTTCCTGTGCATCCACTGCTCCTTCCCAGGATGTCTCATCCAGCTGATTTTTTGCTTGGCTTTCCACGCTTGGCTCCCTGTTGCTTTTTAAGGCTCAGGGCTCACCATCTAAGAACCGGAAGTCTTACATTCTAGGAAGGAGGCTCTAAGAGGCTGCCCCCGCCACCTTCCACTCCTGGTGTCAGTTGCTCTCAGGGTAGCGCCTCCCACAGGGAGCCTCTTTTTGAATCTAAGAGCCTGCAGAGAACATCCCAACTTATTCTCATCCAAGTCTGGCTGTACAAGCTGAAATGGAGGTAGATGGCGAGGAGAGGAGACAGCCACCGCCAAACCTTTGGCTCCCCGGCTCAGCAGGGCTGTGTTTCCCACCCACAGCAGCAGACTGTGTCCGGCTCTCAGTTCAGAACCTCTCCAAGTTGGCGGACACTCTCCCTGCAGCTGAGGTGAGCGAGGCCGTGAACCTCATCCTGAACTTTGTGAGAGACTCCTATGCCATCTCCTCTGCGCTGCTCCTGGAGTTTGAGAATGGGGAGGGCTACCCTCTGCTCCTCAAGGTACTGCTGCGGTAAGTGGCTGGGGCTGAGGAGACGGGGAGAGAAACGTGGCCATTCAAGCTGTGGTGCTCAGCATCACCTTGCTGCTTTGGGGGAAAGACAAACAGCAAGCATGTTTAAGCATGCCTTGTGGAATTCAGGGCTACTAAGAGCATGGCTAGAAAGACCCTTCTTCCTGGCAGCAGGACCTCAACATGCAGATAGACGTGGGGACCACCTCTCTAGGGAATCAGTGAGGGGGACACAATGGTACACACTGTGCGAATGTTGCCGGCCTGACTTCTACCTCTTCAAGCACACATGCCTCTCTCAGAAACTTTCTGGGGTCTGCTGCAATCTACCCCACTTCAGCGAGTGGATGGCTATGTGAGAACCCTGCCCCACCCTCAGCTCTCCACCGCTGTCAGAACTGGTGGGTAACTACCCAATAAAGAAAGCTGTCTGTTGGATGCATCCGCTCCACACTGTCACAAACCCACCAGAAGGGCTAAGTGCAGTAGACCAGGGGGACGCCAGCTTGAGAACACACTTGAGTGAGCTTCCTTCCTTTTGCCACCTTGTTAGACCTCCCTGCTGCTTGTTTCTGAGATCAACTCTCAGGTGAAGGTCTTCTCTCCCAGACCCCATGAACTGTGAGGGAGACACTGCATCTGGGGCTGGGATACCTTCTCCCACTCTGGCTTATTGTACTCGGGGGGGCGGGGCGGCGTGGTATTGGCATGAGCGCTGTGTGGGACTAAAAGGAATCCTTTTGTGGATCAAACTATTCCACTGAAGTTGGGGAAGCTGTGTCAGGGCAAAGTCTGTGCAGGTTCCTTTGGACTTAGCTTGGCTTCTCAAAGGACCTTAGCGAGGTCTTTTATGGACTTCATGACAGAAGCATGCTTCAGATGCACTGGAGGTGATTTGGATCAGAGAAGCTGAAGGTTCTCAGTGTACAGTCTCCATCTCTACGAGGCTTTGCTAAGGAAAAGTCATCCTTCAAAAGGATGCTAAGAATAAGTACTTCTTTGGGTATACTGCCCCAGTAAGCAGCCTGGTTAGTGGCCAGATGGCTGTGGCCACTGTGGTGTCCTGGACAGCATTTTCTACATATTCCTTCTGTTCAATGGATGGGCAGCTTTTCCTAGGCTTCTTATAGAAGACAAGAGGTGTGAGAGGTGGCTGTTCAGCTCACTGTCTTCCCATCTTGCCCTCCCAGGAGCAATGCTTCATGTGCTCCTGGTCTGGAAAGGGCAAAACTGGACATCTCTCCAGGGGCCCTCCTGGCCCAGAAACAGAGAAATGTACCTCCGGACCACTGTCAGATAAACACGAATACCATCAGCCATAGACTGGGCATGAGGAAGACTTCACAAATCCACATATCAATCATAGGCTGGGCATGAGGAATACTTCAGAAATCCACATTTCCAATGCTGTCTGCTTTTCTTTTTCCTCCTTGGAAATATCAAGTCTACTATTCTGAAGGCGCCCTCGGCTCCGTGAGCCCCTTAGGTTCATGCCTTTTGGGAATCCAGCCAAAGAAAGCAGCTTTTCTCTAAACAGGCTGTGGACTCTCACAGGTTTCTCTGTATAGCAGTCTCAGCTTACACAGAGTATGTTCTGAAAAGCTCCAGTGAACGTCTGCAGCAATGGATCTTATGGAACTCGACACATACTTGTTTTCTCCTATACCTACAAACATACATACATACATACATACATACATACATACATACATACTGGTAACCAAGTTGAATTTGTAGATTGTGCATAGTAACATGCTAACAGCAATAATTAATAGCAAAATAAAATGTTTATAAGTAGCTGTATTATAAGAAATTAATTTGAAGCATGATTTTAAAAAAATTTCTGGAATTATTAGTTGATTTCTGTGTGTGCGTGCTTTGAAATTTTATTTTATTTTATTTAGATAAGGTCTCATGTAATTCTTGTAGCTCAGGCTGGTATCAAGACCTTGAATTTCTGATCCTCCTGCCTCCACCTTCTGAATTCTGGGATTATAGCCAAACATCACCACGGCTGGCCTTACACAGTACTATGGATCAAAACTAGGGCACTTTGAATGCTAGACAAGCACTCTATCAGCCAACCTACACCCCAGTCCCAGTTGATGTTTTGAGGACTCAGTTGGCAGGTGGCAATGGAAGCTATAGAGGGCAAAGCACAGTCAGAGGCAACTTATGGGGGTCAAGGAAATGGCTCAGTGGTTAAGAACCCTTGCTGCTCTTGTGGAGGACCAGTTTCAGTTACAAACACCTACCAGGTAACTTATAACCACCAGTAACTCTAGTTTCAGGGGACCCGGCATCCTCTTCTGGCCTCTGCAGGCACACACACAGTGCACATACATCCATGCAGCTGAAACACTCATATATATACGCTAAAAATAAATAAAATCTCATTGCACTTCTCTAGGTGGAAGGCTGGAGTTTGCAAATGGAGTGCTGTTTACCCAGGGCACTCTCCCTGCTTTTGGTGCTGCAGCCTCCCTGAATAGAGAGACCTTCTGGTCTTTCTGAGTGGCACAGCATGCAAATGTGTAGCTGCCCCATCCAGGAGCTGACCCTGTTTCCCTACCCCGACTCCCCTTCCTGCAGGTACGATGGGCTGACCCAGGGTGAGGTGGAACCCCAGCTCCAGGAGCTCATGGAGCTGGTGATGTGGCTGACAACTTGTGGGAGGTCAGAACTGAAGGTGTTTGACAGCGTCACATATCCTCAGCTTGAAGGCTTCAAGTTCCATCATGAGGCTTCGGGTGGGTCCTCACTGTGTCTCCAGGTAACTGGAGAGTCCAGTATGATGTGTCCCGAGAAGGCTATGCAGCTAGCTGTCCGATTCCTTTTGCACCTGTCAATCATGCCGCATGGTCTGAGGCTTTCTGTGACCTTCAGAGATAACCTAGGCTCATGGATATTAAATCTCTCCTTAATCTACTTTCCACCTGAACAATCTCAGCTTTGTACAAAGAGGTTTATTGTGTGTGGCAAGCGGAGGAAATATTCCTTAGCAGAGGCAAAGCCCCCATCAAGCAAGGGAGGCAACTTCTAGAACTCCACCCCTACGCTTGGGTGACTCATCCTGTACCATTTGCTTGTACAGTGGGGACTGATGACCCTGAGTCAGCCACCCAGGCTCAGAGTCACTGGCTTCTCTTCCCAGGATGCTGAGCATGAGTTGATGATGCCAGTGAGCACACGGATGCTTTCTGAGCGGCAGGGGCTCTGCCCCCTACTGGGTACTGGTGTGAAGAACTAGTGTCAGCTCTCTAAAACCCCACTGCAGAGATTGCCAGGCAGCAAACCACAGGCTGCTGGATGGAAGTGCTGGCACATGTCTGACCTCTAGTGGGTCTGTCAGGAAACCCTGCACGGATGTCCTGCTGAGGGAATTGTGAAGGCTAAGTGTGAGATGTCTAGGTTGAGAGGGAAGGGAAGAGTTTAATGGCACAAAATACTAAGTGGGGAGGAAACAGTGGTCTGAAACATCTGGGTAGGTCTGGAGGTGCAAGCTGGGGCAGGAAATGACAGGCTATGAGGGGAGGCGGGAGCTGGTAACTTTGCAAGCACCAGGTGGAGAAGGGTGTTGGATGGGATACAAGCAGACAAAGAGGATCAGAAATGGTTGACAGGGAAAAGCCTCTGAGTTTTAACAAATTCAAAGTTAGAAAGGGGGCTTTGGACCAGGTATCCTGCAGTGAGAAAGAATAAGTGAGAGAGAAAGGTCAAGTGTGTAAGGAAGGTGCATCCGTTCACCTGTCTAGAAGGCAACCTGACCTTGCACAGTCATCTCCAGCATCGTTTGATACTAGTTGATGGAAACTAGATCTCCTAGCCTGGCTTTGTTCAGTGCAAATATAGCGTGGACCAGTGATTTTAAATAGGAAGAAACTGGTTGGCTTACTTCTGATCCCATAGTTTTATCTTCTTCAGTAGATTCCAAGTATGCTACCTTAACGTGCGGCTGTAGACAAGGCAGCTAATGAGACTCTTGCTTCTGTTTTTCTTTAATATATTTTATTAATTTATTCATATTACATCTCAATTGTTATCTCATCCCTTGTATCCTCCCATTCCTCCCTCCCTCCTGCTTTCCCCTTACTTCCCTTCCCTATGACTGTGACTGAGGGGGACCTCCTCTCCCTGTATATGCTCATAGGGTATCAAGTCTCTTCTTGGTAGCCTGCTATCCTTCCTCTGAGTGCCACCAGGCCTTCCCATCCAGGGAACATGGTCAAATATGGGGCACCAGAGTTTGCATGAAAGTCAGACCCCACTCTCCACTCAACAGTGGAGAATGTCCTGTCCATTGGCTAGATCTGGGTAGGGGTTCTAAGTTTACTGCACATATTGTCCTTGGCTGGTGCCATAGTTTGAGCAGGACCCCTGGGACTCTTGCTTCTTTTAACACTGCCCCTTGGAAATCCTGTGTGTCTCAGACAGGCTCAGAGTTTTGGCTCAGAGTGGCCATAGATGGTACCCTGTTAGCTAGCCTATCTTTGGAATACAGATGCGGCCCTTTCTCCACCACAATGGCTGGAGTGTTGAGATTTCCTACATGTGTACTCATAGGAACTAAAAAAAAAAAAAAGAAAAAGAGAGCGAGAGAGAGAGAAACTTCAAGTGCTGTGCCCTGATGAGAACTCAAGCATGCATTCCTAGGCAGGCAAGGTGCTAACTTGCAGATTTTTTGTTTTGTTTGTTTTTGTCTTTTTAATCTACAGGTGTGACCGTGAAGAATCTCCAGGCCTTCCAGGTGCTGCAGAATGTTTTCCACAGAGCCAGTGACTCTGTCCTTTGTAGTCAAGTGCTTTCGGCCATCAAGACCATGTGGGCCTGGAACCCTCGAAATTTCTTCCTGTTGGAGTGGACCCTGCAGCCCATCTCACAGTTTGTCGAGGTCATGCCCCTGAAGCCGGCCTCAGTGCAGGCACACTTTTTCCAGCTGCTGGAGACTCTGGTGTTCCAGCTTCTCTATGTGCCTCATGAGATCCTCGCTAAAGTGCAGCGTCTGATCAAGGAGAGCCCCGAGCTGTCCTGCACCCTTGTGGCCTTGGGGAGCATCCTCAGGATCACGGCCAGTGACCCGCTCTTCACAGACATCTTCCGGGACTCAGGACTTCTAGGTCTGCTGCTGGCCCAGCTACGGAAACAGGCCAAGATCATGAGGAAGTCAGGTGCATCTTTCAGAGGGATGGGCAAATGGGCTGAGGTCATTGTTAGGCAGGCAGGTTCTGCCAATCTGGCCACCCTGCAATGTAACAGAGAATGTGGCCGTGCATATCATATTGTGGTGGACAGAGAAAGGAGCTCTGGGGCTTATAGCTTTGCAAAGAACAGGCAGTCTTTAAGTCTTCCCCAGAGGTAAGAGGGATAGGACACTATTTTAAGTCAACTCCAGAAACTGACTCAGGGAATTCTCAGGTTATTTCTACGCATACAGGTGAAAACCACCAGGGCGTCTGATCCTTCAATAAAACAAAGGGGTACTGGAGCCTGGAAAGGTCTAGGCTTTGGGAGCTCTTCTGGGGTCTGCTGGAGTGTGGCTCTGTAGTCTCCCACTGAGAGTGGGGGTTCCAGAGCCCCTCAGTCCTGATGGGCTATATACCTACTTTACCATGCCTCATGCTTGCCCCACTGGGACACTTTTACATGGAGCTTTGAAATCCTCACCTCCAATGATTTTCCAACAGGAGGTAGGCACAAAGACTCCTTTTCCCATTCCATTTGGTTTGCCCAAATCTGTGCCCTGCTGCCCTTGGAAACCAGCCTGGAGGTGGGACAGCAGGACACAGAACTTATTTCTGCTCTGCCTACCTTTGCCTTTTCCTCCCCCTTTGCTGCACTGGCTGGTCAGGTCTGGGGGGCTGCCCCAGCCACCAAATGCTGGTGGAATTCTGCTTCCAATTTTAGTCAGAACTGCTAAGCTGTCTGTTTTCTGCTTCTTGGAAGGGAAGAAGGTCATGGGGAATGTGTTAGTGTGGGAACCTGTCAGCCTTGGCTGGAAGCGTCGCTGTGGTATAAGCAGAATGATCTTAGCCTGTTACATCATCTCTATGAGACCACTCTCTCCCCTGTAAAATGACAGTAGCTATGTCACAGGCCTCATAAGAATGAAAGGAAAAACAGGCGCTGCTGTGTGTGGCATGTAAAGGGTGTCCAGGAGTCACTGCACACAGTATCATTTTCATTTCAGTATTTCTCTGTAGGAGACTGAGCCTAGGTCCCTACAGGAGTTCAGGAAGGAGCTGTGTCCTATCCAGAATGTTTGCAAATAGGATCAGGATGTAGGACTATGTGTTTCCAGGATATGTTTTTGTGTGTAGGCCTTTAGCGAGACCAAGCCTTTGGAAGTAGGTGTCTCTATACTTCTTCCTCTTTCTTGATAGTTTTGGTCTGTTTTCTGTTACTATAACAAAATGCCAGAGGTTAGGGAATTTTTAAAGAATAGAAGTTTACTTGCAGTCCAGTGATCTATTTATGGAGCCATCTCCTCAAATAACAGTTTATTTGGCTTATGGTTCTGGAGGTTGGGGAGTCCAGTATCATGATGCCAGCATATAAAGAAGATGCTGTAGCTCTGGTGTAACTTGGTAAAGAGCATCACACAGTGAGACAGAGAAATCCTGTCTATCCTCATGACCTCATCCAGTGCTACTTCCTGAAGGATGTACCTCTAAGTACCATAAGTTCCCACCACAGGGCATTGGGGGAAGGATTCCAACCAAAGCTAACGTCTTGCCTTCAGTCCCCTCCTTATGAAGTTAACACGCCCGCTCCCTTGACTTCCTTGATGTTTACAGGGAAGGCAGAATAGTCTCACTGACTATTCCTGTGGTACCCTAGGCAGACGATGCCTTTCAGCAGCTTAAGATCAGATCCACTTTTCGATCCGACCCCAGACGTACAGCCATTCCCAGAAGTGTTTAGCTTTCCCTGTGAGCTAATGTTTCCAGTCGAACTCTCTGCTTTATGTTTTTTAAATGTGACCTATTGATTCTCAAGTGCTCCCTGTCTGGTAAATAAATTCTTCTTGTTCCCTTTCATTTACTTCTTTTTAATTCTCCAAATAGAAAGCTGAACTTCCAATTTGTTTCCGTACTTTGCTCACACTGGGGATCAGAGGTAGATGAAGAGACCTTGTTTGGGGCTTGGGATCTAATGGCCTGTCTGTCTGTTCCAGATCCTCCCAAGACACTTCATAGATCAGGCAATGAGATGGCAGATGTCCTTTCTAGACAAGCTATAAGGGGAAGGTCTGGGTAGAAGGCTTGATTTGTTATCAAGAGCGGTGCTTCTTGGAGAGTGACTGCTGCAACAGGCCCATCAGCCTCACCTGGGGATGTATTAGGAACAAGAACTACCCAGTCTCACTCAAGATCTAACCCACAAGATCTGAGGAAGGGGTTCAGCAGTGTTCTTTGGATGTCCAGATTTCTGGTGTGCTGCTTAAGCTGGAGATCCACCGAGGTTAGGGTTTTCAGTGCTGTAGCTTCAAGAATGCATCCAAGTCTCCTTAGGAAGTTGGACACCGGAAGAGGAAGAGATTGTAGATTGTGCCCAGCAGACTTAGTATATATTTGTCTATTCTTAAATGTGACAGGAAACAAGGGGTGCAGCCCTGGTGTGCAGGATCCAGAGAGGGAACTCACCTGTGTGATGCTGAACACCGTGGTCACACTTCTGCAAGGCTCTGTTCGCAATGCAGGTAACCATAGCTCTAATCTTGCCCTGTTGGTCTTCAACAAGACATCAACTGTGAGTTACCCATGAGTGTCTAAAGGTGACATTCAAGGGATAGTCAGTGTCAACATGATGGCCAACGTCCATGTGCTGGTTGGTATTTGGTGAGTATGTGTAAAATAGACACCTCAGTCGACGTATCTTAATATAGCATGATAAAGTTGGTAGGCAAAGAAGTACTACTTAATGTAGCATTTTATAAATTAATGAGGCCTTCTCCACAGTTGAGTGGAGAGCAAGGACTGACTCTAACACAAACTCTGGTGCCCCACATTTGACCACTTCCCCTTGGTGGGGAGGCCTGGTGGCATTCAGAGAAAGGATAAGCAGGCTACCAAGATGAGACTTGATAGCCTATGATCATATAGTGGGGGAGGAGGTCCCCCTCGGCCACAGACATAGGGGAGGGGAATAGGATGATAGCGGGAGAGAGGGAGGAATGGGAGGATACAAGGGATGGGGTAACAATTGAGATGTAAGCTGAATAAATTAATTAAATAAAAAAATTAATGAGGCCACAAACCCCTTTCCCCCTCTTTTTAAGTAAAATATATTGGCGTCCTGTTTCATTGAGTGGAGATGTTTCTTATAAACCACAGAGTAAACCACTGAATTTGTTAATCCTTCATGTTTTTCTCTGAGTATCAGTGTATGATGTGAACAGATGCACTGAGTTCTGCCAGCAGGTTTGATGGTTTCTATATCCAGGGCACTGAAGCCCTCACAGAGTGACTACGCTAAATGTAATATCTCATTATTCTGTTTTAGCAAGGGAAAGCCTGCACAATGCTGCCTCGAAGTACTGGATAGAATTCACGTTTCTAGACTGGCTCTCAGACATCTGACTTGCAGTAGAAGGAAGTCAGTCTCAGGAACCTCCTTTTAAGCAGGCCTCTCAGCAGGATTTCCATTTAGAAGGAGCGTGGCCACGAGTTCAGTGTCACAACTCACAACCCAAAGGGCATAGATCCACATTGATCTCTTTGGTCAAGTCAATTCTGAGTCTTTGTTCCATGAGAATGAATCCACATGCCAGTCCTGGGCACAAAGAGTCTGGGATTGGCCGCAACTGAATCAAACCATAACTAGATTCCCTTAATTTTCTCCCTAGGGAAAGACCTAGGAAATTAAATGTGTCCCTACCTTAAATTCTTGTTTGCGGTCTATAAATGTTTGGTGGAAGATAGGGTTCCAACCCCAGGCAACAGACTGTTCTTCAATGGATAGCTTCTGGTAAAGGGAAAATCAGCTTTATTTTCAGTGGAGTGGCAGTGGGTATATCAAAACACCCCAGGCAGGCCCCACATTCAGACCCAACATAATTCAGACTCCATGTTCCTTTTTTTCTTTCCTTGGAAAATATATAAAATTCAGGAGGCAGATAGATGAGTTGGGGAATGAGAATAATATGATCATAATATAATATAATATAATGTATGGAATTCTCAAAGAATAAGTAGAAACAACAGAAAAAAGAACCTTGGCAGCGAGGATAAAAAATTGGTGCAGGTCAGGGAATGAAGCTAAATAGATGGACCACTCAAGGGCTGCATTACTTAGATCTTGAAGAAAAAAAAATCAAGCTCACAATACATTGTTATTAACTTTAGTCATTATGTTGTACAGTAAGTCTTTTGAATTTATTTTAGCCTATCTTGAACTTTCTCCTATGGGAAGATGTTGGACAAAGAGTTTTTTCTTCCCCCAAATAGAACTCTTACTGATGTAGAATGCAATTTTTCTTCTTAGTTCTCCAGCACCAAAGTTTCTCTTTCACATTAATCCATTATGGGTGTGGATTATAAGACATAAAACTATTTACCAGAGGGCCAAAGAGAGAATGAAGTGTACTTGATTTGGGAGGCTGAAAGTCCTTGTGATGGAATTGCAGTGCCAAGGGCCACCTTCTCTAGCCCTGTCCTGTCTGTCTTGTCCCCAGTTGTCCTAAAAGATCATGGCATGGTGCCCTTCATCAAGATCTTTCTGGATGACGATTGCTACCGAGGGGCCTCACTCAGCATCTTGGAGCAGCTCTCAGTCATCAACGCAGAGGAGTACATGAGCATCATTGTGGGTGCTTTGTGTTCATCTACCCAGGCGGAGCTGCAGCTGAAGCTGGATCTTCTCAAGGTGAGGTCAAGCCCTCCTTTGTGATTGGTTTTCTTGGGTCCATGCACTGTGTGACTCACCTTTGTTCATGCACTGGTTCATTGTGTTGGGCAGGTAGATGGTTGTACCACCGTTTTAGCTGCTGAAACAAATAGGTATCATGTGTTTAGCTGCCCGACACATAAGTTTTTTGAGACAAGGTCTCATGTAGCTCAGGTTGGCCATGGACTCACTATGTAGTCAAGGATTGACCTTGATCTCCTAGTCCTCCTGCTTCTGCTTTCTAACTTTTGGGATTACAGATGTGCACCCCCAAATCTGGCCTTAAATTTATTTTTTTCAATGGAGATTTGATGAATACTTGGGAGTGCAATTCAGGAACAGCTGTCACCCCGGGACTTAACTCAACTGAAAGATAAGGGAAGACAGGCTAGAGAGAATGGTGTGAGACATCCTCATCCGGGCTGTGAAGCAGCATGCCCCAGCTTTCTTTCGGTTTTCTTTGGATAGATTTCTGAGCAAGGTTTGGTCACTTGCAGGGGGTGATGAGAAATGTAGTCCATGGCCAGTCAGCAGCTACCCAGCTCTACTGTATGTCAGGAAAGTGGGGCCTGACAGGTACTCTATTGACTCTATTTATTGAGCACCAACCAATGACCAGGCCTGGTGAAAGTGCTTGGGACACACATGAGAATGAGACGGAGACCCTGCTATTTAAGAGCTGAGGAGCCAGTGCTTATAACACACGAGTGCTGGTCACACCTTAGGGAAGGAGGTGGGTGCTCTGGATAGATACCTCATGAGTATTGGTGGCTGTGGTTAGAGATTATTAGGAGAGACCAGTGCCATAATCCACTGGGCTCTGAGAAGTTAGCCTGTAGCTAGAAAGGAAGCTAAAGAGAGCCAAAGCTGTAGAGTCAGGCACACAAGTGGACTAGTAAGGCTGCATTATCAGTTTACCTAGTAGAGAGAAGTCTTTAGTTTGGTAATGTTGACAGTAATAAAATTATCTTAAGTACTTCAAGAAGTATATACTATATTAATTTACCATCCTTTTATATTTTTTTTGCTTTTTCCCCCCTTTGTTATTTTGTGACTTATGCCTTTAAAAATTCTCTTTGGGGGCTAATGTCATGGTGCATTCCTTTAGTCTAGCACTTAGGGTGCAATGGCAAGCAAATCTCTATGAGTTTAAGGCCAATTTGATCTGCACAGAAAGGTCCAGGTAAGCCAGGGCTATAAACATACTGAGGCTATGTGTTTCAAATAAGAATAAAAACAAAACAAAAAAGCCATTTATTTATTTATTTATTTATTTATTTATCTATCTATCTTTTCAGTTGTGAGCCTGAGTCTTTAATGACTGTGCCATCAACTGGTACTTAAAAAAAATTCTCTTTTGTTTTATGCTGTTTGTGTGAAGGGGTGTGAATGTAAATGTTTCCCTGTAGATTTAAGCAGAACTTATCACCTCTGTGTATGACACAACCCAAAAGAAACATATTCTTGTTTCCTGAATTTGTCATATCTGGTTATTGAGGAACTTTAAGAAAATTATGGAATTGCCCTGACATCTCAACTTAATGGGCTTCAGTGTGGCTCTCTCGACTGTCCTTTTAAATGTATGGAGTGTGGTATTTGGGTCTTTGCATCTATTTCTCTGCAGAGTCCATGCTGGACATTGATGAAGTCATTTCTGTTATCACATGGCCTAGCCTGAGCTACTAAGGATAGCTAAGGCATCCCTAGAGGCTCGAGGGACAATAACTGCCTGATCATACTTAGGGATTTCACGGATAACGAGAGCTCAAGTAATGATTTAATAACAGGGCAAAAAAAAAAAAAAAATGAGTGAAAGAGATTACTAACAAGCACAAAAGGAAGGATAAATGTCTTTTGAAAGACACAATAATGCCATAAGGATGTGGGTGAAGACAAATATTAATGAGGGTTGGAGTGAGGCTCTGGGGCAGAAGACTCGCCCAGCAAGAGGGAGGCCCAGGAATCCAATACCTAGTACCAGAGAAGGGCAAAGAGTTTGTGAAAGTTTAGTGCTGACAAAGACCTGAGATTAATATGGGCACCAGAAGGATCCAGAGGGCTTCAAAGACTGCTGTCACTCAAATGATAAGCCTAGTAGCTGAGAACGGAGCAACTGTGTCATGATGTCAAGCGTTTGGTGACTGAATTTGAGTGTTCTGATAGGAACTGGGAAGGCAGGACCACAGCTAGGACTTTGGTTTTCCATTGGGGAAAAAAAAGTATTGCTGATATGTTCATAGTAGAATCCAGCCAGATCCACAGAGAAGAAGCTACGCTCTGACTCTGCTGGAAAGCAGGGAGGAGCTCTCTATCCAACGTGGAGAGTGCTCCGTCTTGCTCACAGCAAGTTCATCTTGTTTACTCTGAAGCCCAGAGGCGGCTTATTGGAGTGCTAGCCCCTAGGTAATAGGACGGAACTTCTAGAATTAGCAATGCAAAGCCATTATGGTGTTTTACAGATTCAATATAATTTCAGAATCACAGCATCAAGAGAGTTCATAAGGAACGAGCCCTCTGTGAGCTCATTTAACAAAGTTGGAGCCTCAGGCTCGCCTCCCATCTTCTCCTCCCTTCAAGGCTCGGCTCGGTGGTTAGGAGGCCTCAGGAGCTGCTGTCACCCTCAATGGACTGGGACTACTACATACTGCTGTGCAGTGGGTGGTAGAGAGGGCTGGGTGCCCAGAGCCTAGGCTGGATTCTGAGTACATGAGTACTTGCTAGTGAATGTTCCCTGAAATCTGATGTGGGCTCTGTGATTGTTTTTAAATCATCCGGGAGCTCCTTGCAACTTTGGAAACATCCATGTGAAATGCGCTCTCTCTGGCTGGATCGCCATTTCAGATGCTGAAGGCTGGCTGTGCCCAGGACATTAGGTTTACATAGAGGGTCGGATACAGGATGAGGGGGAGCCATCATGGAGGGTTGGGACCCAGGGCAAGGAGGCAGGCAGTGTCCATTCCAGTGAGGTTGCCAACTCCGGAGGGCAGTCACATCACACATATGGAGAAGACCACCTCAGGGTGGATGCTTCCAGAATCCAGTGGCGTGTCTGTATCAACACCAAAGCTGTGCGACTACATCACCAATTCTGGCAAAGGATAACTGAGTTAAAGGATAATGTAAGCAAATGAATTTCCTCCCTGTGGCCAGGGGGACTGTGATTGGGTTATGCACAAATTCAGATTGATTTGCTAATATACATTTAGCTGTTCAACTCTGAGCTTAATTGCATTACCTCACCAGTCTTCCAGCATGACACATGGAGAATTATGAGGAATAACAAATAATAGGATGTGAAATAAATCCTGTTAGTCCTAACGCAGTTAGCGCTGAGCAGCAGACATCTATTTTATAGATTCAGGCTAGAGGAATACTAACTCAGAGCCGATGACACGGTAACCGAGTTAAGGACGAGAAAATGCGCTTAAGGCTGACCTTTCTTGAAATGTGTCAACCCTATCCTGATTACTTTGACTTCGGTTGATTCAATTTACTCCTTTCTGCAGACTCCGAACCCGGTGTGATGCATTATCATGCAAAGTTGAATGACAGTAATGGAAGCCCCTCCTCCTAGGCCCCCAGCTCCTGACTAATCATTTCCCGAAGTCCCGAAATATTTATTTTCCTTTATGATAGAAATGTTTCTCTTTAGTTGCTCTGAAATTAAGCCTTTGTAATTGGATTTTGGACTCTTTACTTTATGACTCTGCAAATATGAAATTAACCCCATCCCAAGAAATAATAGAGCAGTCTGCATTCTAATGAGATTACCCCCATTTTAGATAATGACCCGGAATTTAATAAATCGAACAAAGCAACAATTAAGGGCAGCCATTTCTCCTCCCCCTCCCAACCAGAGGGAAGAAAGTAGCCATCTAGGTGACACCCACTGAGGGACACAGATCATGGGCAAAGATTTCTGTTGGATTGATTCTCCTTTAAAATATCTGTGCCTGCCACTCTTGGATGGATGGGTGGAACTCTTCTTAGCCGTGTCTGGTGTCAGGTTGGACCACTGAAATTTACTTCCGATGGGGACCAGGGCATGTTCCATGACCATCCAGTGCTCAGACAATTATCTACAATCTCTTAAGTCTTCCATTTTAACCACTCTCCCCTTTTGCATTTGCTTTGGCGTGTGTCATGTGACAAACAAAAGGGCTTTCCTCATCCCTTTGCTTGAAACCCTCCTCCTCATAGCCATGATCCACTAGAGGCTCTCATAGAGATCTACACTGTTTGTCATCAGCACTTATAACATTTTCTATTGTCTTGGTGACAGACTTTTTTTTTTTTCCTTCATGGCACATGTCACAAGTCTCAAATAAGTGGAATAATTTATAGGCTCGCCTTGCTGTGTAGATTATCACTTAGAAGGAAGAGGCTTAAATTTAAACTTAAGGCCATTTCACGGTTGAAGTGAGTTTCTTGTTTAGCCGAAGAAATGCTACTTAGTTGGGAGTGAGTTGCTTACACAGAGAGGGGTTCCCAGAGATAGTAGCAGGCACCTGTGACTGTCTATACAGATGAGGGCCTTCCCCAACTTGTACCACAAGCTTTTGTGTTCCTGAGTAGCCCCCTTCCAGAGGAGCCTTGCTCTGACCCCATAATCCATGTCTTGAAGGACCAGTCCATGTC